>NC_064640.1:645343190-645678879 GCF_023864345.2 Schistocerca serialis cubense
AGACTATCATGCTTTCTTAAGAAAAGTGTTTAAGAAATCAGGACACTTGTGTATTATGGCTGAAACAGATAATTCAGAAAATGTAATTTCATCTATATGGGAAAAAGTTAAAGGAGAAACCAGGAACTCAGTTGATGAATTTGAGGACTTTTTGTAAAACAAAAATATCAGTCAGTAGATAATGTATTTAATAATTACGTTTGGGAAATAGTTCAGAAGACTGGCATGAGCAGTACATAGGATAAAAAAATGGAATACAAGCAAGACACAGTGCCATATAAATACAAGCAAATCACAATTATTCCTTCTTCTGGTGAAGAAGTTAAGAATCAAAAACTCTCATGTAGTTGATAACATATCATGTAAAGTACTAAAATCCTGTTTTCGCAAATATACAGTGTATTCAGCTGCACATCCACTACATTATCATAAGGGGGGGGGGGGGGGGGGTAGTTCCATACAGACTGAAATATACTACTGTCTGATCACCTTACAAAAATTCTATGAACAGGTATTAATAATTACCTTCCAGTCTCAACATTTACCTCCTTATCAAAGGTACAATTACATATGCAAGAATTGCAACACAGTTCTATCAAAATTACATTTTAAGCCAGTCTCAGTTTTGATTTCAAAAGGATCTCTCCAAAGAGCATGACATAAAATGAGATTATACCAAATTTAAATGACAAAGTATTGAAACTGATGTCTCTTGGGAATTGTAAAAGGATTTGAGTGTGCAAGTCACAGTATTCTCCTAGAGAAGCTCAAATATTTCAGTATCTGAGATCTTGCCAGTAACTGGTTTTCATCCTATCTAATGAATAGAATGCAGTGTCTGCCCTTGGTAGCTGAGTGGTCAGCATGACAGAATGTCATACCTAACGGCCCAGGTTCAATTCCCAGCTGGGTCGGAGATTTTCTCCATTCGGGGACTGGATGTTGTGTTGTCCTTATCATCATCATTTCACCCTCATCAACATGCAACTTGCCGAAGTGGCGTCAACTTGAAAGACTTGCACTTGGCAAACGGTCTACCCGACAGAGACCCTAGCCACATGACATTTCCAATAGAATGCAGTGTGCCACATTAAGAAACCCCGGGAGTTTACACAATAAAGCAACAACTTCAGAATGGGGAATAATCACTACAGGAATACCACAGGGTTTAATATTGGGCCAGCTGTTGTTCTTGTCATCATCATCATCATCATCATCATTATCATTTATTGCATAAACAGGCCTTTAAGGCCTACAGCATAGAGACAAAAGAAGTAACCATAAAACAAAAGGAAAAAAAACAGAAAACTATAAAAAAATTATAAATGAACACATTGCAAACATTACAACAAAAAGGAGGTCAGTCAGTCAGTCAGTCACAACAGAGGAGACATCTATTGCAGATGGTAGGCTGTTATTTCCAGTCTCTAGCTTCACTCCAGTGTCAGTCCACTTCTTTAAGGACTGTTAATACCCCATATTTCATTATGTCCTTTAACATCTCCTTAGGCATTTTCCAGCAGGATGAGAATGGAGGACTCAGTGTAGGAGGGATCTTTTACCATGCAAGATGTGGCCAAACCAATGTAGCCTCTTGTGCTCTAACATTCAGCCAATACATAGCTTTACAAACTGCTGGTACAGGTTTTATTTCATTATTCATTCCCATTTACTATCCATGACGCTGTAGACTGGTCCGTAGATTTCCTCTCAAAGGCACATATTGCTTCTTCAGCTGTTGCTGATGTCACACAGGTTTCACAACCACATAAAAGTACCAGCTGCATTAGTGTTATGTACAGCTGGATATTATTTATCCACTATATCAGTTGTGACTTGAATCAGTTGTTCATATTAAAGAACATGCAATTAGCATCTATCATTCATTGATGCATGTTGTTCATCACCTCACTTTTATTCATTAGGATGGAACCATTGCACTTGAATTCTTGAACTCATTCAGAGGTCTGCCACCAGCAACAATGGAAGGAAGGGGAGCTTGATGACATGATACTATTATATGTTTGATTTTATTAACCATAAATAACCTGCCATCAAGTATTCAAGAATCAGAAGTAGTTCTCTTTGCTGACAATGCAGGTTTTATAATAACAGCAAGCAATCACAGTTAAGTCATGAACTTACAGCTAAAATTCACTTCCTGTATGGTGTTTTGTTAGACAGAGTGGAGACCAAAAGTCATTGTTTGACTTGTTGTCAGGAAGTAAACACACAGTTTCAGGTAGGCATACTAGAAACCTTATAAACCTTTCACCACAATGGCTGCATTAATTTGACTCCTCTGACTGGAACAGACATTCTTACATCAGAAGACAATGAACTGTCCAGCAGTAGCTTTCAGGGATTTTATCTACTACACATAGTTGTAACAATTACTGAATTCCCAAAAAACAAAATAAAAACATATTGTCCCACAGAACTTCCTATACATGCATGATTACACATCAATATAGATCAATTGTATGTGGTGGATTTGCATATTATATTACAGATTGTACCTCAAAGCCCTTCCACAGTGTTGTGTTGTCATCTTGTTCCCCAAAGCTTCCACATTTCCAGTACCCAAGCAGAAGGAGACTTGTGTCCTGGGCATTGGTACATCTACAATAATGTGCTGATCTGGACTATGTTTTCTTAGAAACATGTTATTGTTGCCTGTTGCTTACCAAGTGCATTAAGTATTATAATTTCATTTTATAACCATATACTAAAAAGTTTAGGACATATTTGTACATAAATAGAGAGAAACCCTAATTCAGCCTATTTATTTGCAGTGGTGCATAGCTATTGAAAATTTGGATTAGAACTGTCCCAATCATCAAATATTTCATGCATAGCAGAGTTCTTAGGGGAAAAAAACGAATTTCTGCATAATAAGGCTGTTTGTTTTGACTGATTATTTGTTTGAAAGTAGTGACTCAGCATCCAAAGTGACTTGGTGCTCATCTGAAACCATAAAAGTGTAATACAAGGACTAAAATTACTTTTACATGCTCCATAACTTTTTGAAACTTACAGTATCAGCTACAGTAAATGAACTACAATGGGCTTTTAATGTGGGGTTTTGGACTACTGGCTGAGTTGTACTCCTAAGTTGCAGCCATTGCCTTAGATTCACTGCATTGCTACTTCTGCAGGAAGTTCCTATGGTAAAATGAATGGTGAGTGAGTCACTTGCTCATTTATATTTCAAGTCTTGTCTTTTGAAATTTGTGTGGGTTGACGGATAACAAAGAGATTGATGTCTTATTAAAAACACCACATTATCAATAATTTGGACAATTGCCTGAAATTTGATGAATTCATGATGAGATCTATGCCCAATATTGGAAGAAGCAGAATGAATGTAATGTGAAGTAAGAGTTTAAAAGTGCTCCATGATATTGTCAAACTTCCCATGAGAAGATGAAAGAATTTTGCTAATGTTTCATTAAAAAATAAAACAACTTAACCAGCCTATGGAAGATGGGGATATTGTGGTTAAGTTACATTGAACTCCCAAATGAAATGCAGAACACCTGAGTATCCACAATAGCAACTCAGAAACTTGTCTGGTTCAGGCTACAAGGGATTCAAAAAACTGTCTTTTGAATAAAACTGATGTGAAGAGTGAAGCAGTTAGGTATACACTGAAGCAGAAGTTCTGGTTACAGATGAGGAGCCATTTGAGACTGCTACTGTGACCATGACAACTGCCTTAATAAAAAGTCAGCCTGATGTATAATTAGTAAGCCATCCCAAATTAGAGTACAGACAAAGAAATTGTGATGGGACTTATGTGAATATACACTGATGAACCAAAACATTATGATCATGTGCTTGATAGTATGTTGATCCATGTTTTGGAATGCAGTACAGCACTGATTATGCATGGCATTGATTTGCCAGATCTTAAGTAGATTTGTGGAGGTGTGCAGCACCAGATGTCTACACACAGATCATGCAATTCCCATAAACTATGCGATGGTGGATTGTGTGTGTGTGGGGGGAGGGGGGGGGGGCTGGTGCCTGATAGCATCCCATATTTCAGACCATTCCAGTACTGCCTCACTGGGCACAGACACCCCTGACAACCCTTCAGGTCACCTGTGGGCAGACATAGGTAGTGCAATCAACCCAGAAGATGGCACAGTTCCATGTATTCTGCATTATGTGTGAGCTCCTTGGCAACCCCTGGCTACTTGAGCTTGGCCAGTAGAATATGATCACATATGTTGTGACCTGATTGTGAGACTGCACATGTGTCAGCCATTTGTCTACCCCTGTCCACCTGTGTCCTGCCTATGCAAGTGCTCCCAGATGGGCATGTGAGCTGGAACAGTCTGCCATTTATATTCCATTGTGTTCAGATCAATGCATATGGGTTGTCTGTTGTGGAACACCATATTCAACACTGTACTGGTATCACCAGAAAAAGATGCAACATAATCTGCCTTGCACTTGGTCCGATGCTGTGAAAATGTGTTTGTGCTCTTCAATAACTGCAGCAATGTAACTACACAATTCTCCACCTGAAGGTGATGATGTGAACCACTGAAAGATTTAGTGGAAAAATAAGTAGGTGAATGATGTAGCAAACTGTTTTATTTACAGTTGTATTGAGGGTATAGTATGTAACTCGATATATAAAACTTAATTAGAAGCTATAAACTAGATAATCCTTAAAATTGAGCACATGTAATTTTATGGGACCAGATGTCAACTTATTAATTACAGATATGTCACTGTAAGTAGGCACAGTTTCATCATTTTGCCAGACATGATCTATTTATAGGTTGTGTCTCTTCAAAAGATTCTATTGACTTCAGTTCAAACATACCGGTACTGTGAAATCATGAGAAAAAAATAAGGGGGAACTTAACAGACCCTACAGCTTTGTTATCATATCTGATACCATGTGGTGTGTATACATTTATGACTGCACTTCTATGAATTCTAAAAATACCAACATAGACAAGTTCCATATATTGAGGTATATAATTTCCCATCTCCAGAACAGCGAGCTTTTTATAGACTATCACTGCCTGTGTAAGGTCACTGTCCAATGATTTACAAAAAATCATTAACATAAATCAATTTTGCATGTTGCTGGTGATCTAATTGTACCAAATCACCATGTAACACACTGAATATCAATAAAATTGAATGGTAACGTACAATGAAATGAATTTAGAAATGATTCATATCTGTGGGAAGGGTAACTGAGATATTTGCCTGGGTTCTTTAAATGTATAGTAATAACCAGATAATGTTTTGCACACATTCTTCTATTTATTAATACCATTTCTAAATATAAATGAGTATGTACAGGTATGGCAGACAAAAATTGATTTACTAAAAATTGGTACAGGCTCACTTTTATTAACGTAACACTAATTTGATAGGCATCACCTCTGGACTATATATGATATACAACAATTACAATATTTCATAGTATTGTTAAATTTATACAAAATTAAAATCATAGTTAAAAGTTATAATTCTTCAAAAGTTGAAGTACAGAATTCTGTTTTACAAAATGTAATAACATGTTTAACAGAATTTTGGTAGAAATACATATCATGAAAGCATGTTTTACAAACAAACAAAGATATTAATTAATTTTTTAATTAAAAAATTGTTTTTGATACTAACATTCTCACTGCATCTTTAACAAATACTAAACAAGTTTTTACAGATAGGTATTTTATGAATAATAATAATAATAATAATATAATAATAAAAAATAATAATATCTCCATGGTCAGGAAATGAGCACAGGGGGAACAGATGCAGGAATCCCACACTGTCACTCATGGCAAGGTCCTATGTGGAAATGGTTTGCTGTTGCCTTCCTGTGACCTATGATGAAGTGTCAAGTTTGTACATGTGTCATGTGGATGACTGTGTGCTTGTACAGTGTAGAGTTGGGTTTTTGTTGTCATGGTTGAAGGGAAGGGAGAGGGTAAAACATGGTGCCAGCACATAGCCTATTCCTCTGAAGAGCACTGGGGGCTGCCAAGCTTAGCATCCCCATGAGACAGACAGGTCACCATCAATGGTCTAACATTCCCTCACTTCATGAGATACCGTGAAGAGGTTTGGAGTTTAATCCAGGACACTGGCACAAAGACTGTTGATCAGAAACCTTATGCCACGATCTCCCCTTCCCTAGCTGGCCAAATGCTGGCAGTGAACATTTCATTCACCATCAGGATTCGAACTGGTTTATCTCTGAGTTGAGTGCCAGCACACAGGCATACATCAGTGACCTCGACTATGGAGATGTTTTTTTTGTGGATACATAGTAGATAATTTTAAGAGAATTTCAAATCATCATTTTATCTTCCAGAATGTTCTAAAAAAACAGTCTTATATAAATAATAATAATTTGACATCCAACAGTATGCCTTTTTACACTTAAACCTCGCCTGTGATGATACTAAAGTAGTATGTGCCAGGGTGGGTGTATTGGACAGACTGCACCTGAGTCTTCCAGAGGGATATATGTCATGTGGCAAGTAGTTGGGAGTGTGTGTGGCATAAGGGTGGACCGGGATAGTATATAGATTGGATGGCCTGGAGCACACCCCTACAACTTAATTATATTTGTTGTGACACATCAAAACAAAGAAACAAAGTGCTCTGATATGCATGCCTATAATACAAGAAATAAAGACTGCTACTACAGACAAAGAACAAAATTAAAAACAACAGACCATAGTCCATGCATTAGTGGTCAAATATGGTACAACAGATTACCGAGCTCTATAAGGTGCCACACAGGGAACTTATTCAAAGTGAAACTGAAACATTTCTTGATTGACAAGTGTTTATACTGTTTAAGTGAATATTAATATTAAACTAATATATATATATATATATATATATATATAAGATGATGTGACTTACCAAACGAAAGCGCTGGCACATCGATAGACACACAAACAAACACAAACATACACACAAAATTCAAGCTTTCGCAACAAACTGTTTCCTCATCAGGAAAGAGGGAAGGAGAGGGAAAGACAAAAGGAAGTGGGTTTTAAGGGAGAGGGTAAGGAGTCATTCCAATCCCGGGAGCGGAAAGACTTACCTTAGGGGGAAAAAAGGACGGGTATACACTCGCACACACACACATATCCATCCACACATATACAGACACAAGCAGACATATTTAAAGACAAAGAGTTTGGCATATATATATATATGTATATATTGTACTAAACTTGTAAAAAAATGCCATGACGTTTGCAAAAGACACCAGTTGGTGTCTCCATGCAAAAAAAATACAATAAATAAAATAAATAAATAAACTTATTAAATGGCTACAAATCCATGCTCACACGGTTCACTGAAACTGACAGACATATGAAAAACACTTTAATTAGAATGGACATAATAGATAGCAGAATACTGTATAGAGAAGTAACACAAAAAGCAAGATTTCACGAAAGAAAGAGGTCAGCAAATGGAAGGAATCAGATCCAGGATTAAGAAAACACTCTCATAGAAGGAATGAAGTCTAGGAGCAAAGAAATTTAACATGTTGACTGCTGCACTCACAGTGCTGGTTGTTTCACCACCAGGCCAAGCCAGGCACTTGGTGTTTGGTGTGGGTGGTGGTGGCCAAGTGACAGTCAGTTTGTTAAAAAGAAAGAAGCATAACCGAAGTTGATTTACCATAACCTCCAAATTTTCAATAAATAAATAAAATATTTTAATAATGTTACATGCAGAACATTTCCTCATGTTCTGCAAAATTGTTTTTATTTGGTCTCAAAATCGTGTTTTGTGCCTTAGGCCTGTTTCAGTTGATAATGGCCTAGGAAGCCAAAAGCCAGTTTTTGACCAAATAAAAATAAATTTGATCCATTAAAGTTCGGTAATGCAGTAACATGAACTCTATTTCTTCTTTTTCTAATATTCTGACTGTAAAACTTTCAGCCATCTTCAGACTGAGTTGACAGATTGAAGTTACAGTATTGATTCTATTGCTGATGAAAATATTCTGCAGGATTAGCTTCTGTACATAAAGAGAGTTTACAAATCAAATGGGTATTTCCCACAACAGATATGTAAGGCATTACAAATAAAACCTAAGGTGGGCACAAGGAATAAGGAAGAAAAGAGAGAAAGATTTAAATTCATGGCTTTTGTGTCATATACGGGAAACCTGTCAATAAAAATAGGCCAGATCCTCACCAAACACAGTGACTGTTCACCCTCCACCAAAGACATTCCACATTTTGGGTACTATCAAAGATGTTTTGATATTCTGCAAGGCTGGGGTTTATGAGATACCATGCAAATGTGGCTTTTCGTACATTGAGCAAACAACTCATATAATCCACGAAAGAAGGATCGAGCACTGTAGATACACTTGGCTCTTACAGCCCAATAAATTAGCTGGGTCAGTACATTCCACTGACACTGGTCACCTTATGCGGTATGAGAATCTCAAAATTCTAGGTCTGACTTCATCTTCTTTGGATCCATTGATGGAGAAACAGAAGCAGTTCAGATTCAATTGGTGAAGGATTTGATTAATAGAGATTGCAGTTTCAACCTATGCAAATCACAGAATCTGGCACTCCTTTTCATAAACTGCTGAAGATGTTGCTACAGTACAGCTAATAATGATACATTGGTATCCCTGCATGCATCAACAGCTTAACCACAGATTCAGTTTATGCATACTCTTTTCTGCCTATCACTGTCTGGTGCTTGTGTATCTGTTGTTTAAAACAACAGAATGAGTGTTGTAAGTTCAGTCTCTTGGCTCACTCTAAAGATGGCCGAAAGGTATATGGCCAAAATATTGGAAAAAGAAATAACGAAGTTTACATTGCAGCACTCTCAAAATTTAATGGCTCAATTACCATGCTGAAAAAACATGAAGACACACAAAAATAATGTTTATGAACACTAAGGAAGTATTTGCTATTTAATATTGTTTGTTGTGTTCTGCCAAGCACCAATGGAAAATTCAGTTAATGTTAAAATACATTATGCAACTTTTTAGATGCAGGTATATGATGATAAAATATTCCCATATGTCGTTTGTTATTCATATTAATGTGTCAAGACATGTATTGACAAAGTCCATCAGAAATTCGGTACTTCAGGAATAACAGAATGATGATATCAGCTAAGTTCTTCAACTCAATATGCATGATTTACAACAGCATCCCATGTCAACCCCACTGTAGTGAAATAGTTTTCAGCATTCAGATTCTACCTAACTTGACACACAAGTTTATTCAAACAAGCCTGTGGTTAAGTGTGTATCAGTGCCAATGTAAACCTCTACATATATACAGATATGTGGACTATGAAATTCTCACTATACTTGCTGCACATTCACACAGCCTGTATTTAAGTTTATGCACAAAATTCTGCACCTGGAACATATTCACAATACTGGATGGCCACAGAGGCAGCACGGCTCAGTATTTCTGCAGGAAACTTCCAGCAACTTGTTGAGTCAATGCCACGTTGAGTTGCTGCACTATGCTAGGTGAAAGGAGCTTCAGTGAATATACACTGAGGTGACCAAAGTCATGGGATACTTCCTAATACCCTCTCAGACCGCCTTTTGCATAGCATAGTGCAGTAACTCAATGTGGAATGGACTCAACAAGTCGTTGCAAGTTTCCCGCAGAAATACTGAGCCATGCTGCCTCTGTGTCCATCCAGAATTGTGAAAGTGTTGCAGGTGCAGAATTTTGTGCATGAACTGACCTCTCAATTATGTCCCACCAATGTTTGATGGGATTCATGTTGGGTGATCTGGGTGGCCAGAATGCTCTTGAAACCAGTCACAAACAATTGTGGCCTCGTGACATGGTGCATTGTCATCCATAAAAATTTCATCATTGTAGGGAACATGAGGTCCATGAATGACAGCAAATGGTCTCCAAGCACCCAAACATAACAATTTCCAGTAAATGATCGGTTCAGTCAGGCCAGAAAATGTAGTCCATTCGTTGTAAACACAGCACCCACCATTGTGGAGCCACCACTAGCTTGCACAATACCTTGTTGACAACTTGGGTTCATGGCTTTGAGTCCTCTGTGCCACACTTGAACCCTACCATCAGATCTTACCAACTGAAATCGGGATTCATCTAAGTGGACCACAGTTTTCCAGTTGTCTGGGGTCAAACCGATATTGTCAAGAGTTAGCAGAGGCACTGTAGGTGATGTCATGCTGTTAGCAAAGGCACTCACATTGGTCATCTGCTGCCATATCCCATTAACACCAAATTCCCCCACGCTCTGCTAATGGATACATTTGTTGTACATCCCATATTGATTTTTGTGGTCATTTCACAGTGTTGCATATCTTTTAGCGCTGACATTTCTATGCAAACTCTTCTGCTCTCGGTCACTGGTAAGAGGTAATTCTTGAAATTTGGTATCTTGGCAACACTCTTGACACTGTGGATCTTGGAATCTTCAATTCTGATATGATTTCTGAAATGGAATATCCCTTGCATCCTGCTCAACCACCTTTCTGCATTCAATATCTGTTAATTCCTGTCGTGCAGCCATAATTACATCGGAAAACTTTCCACGCGAATCACCTGAGTACAAATTACAACTCTGTCAATGCACTGCCATTTTATATCTTATGTAAGTGATACTACCACCATCTGTATATGTGCATCCCACTATCCCATGACTTTTGTCACCTCAGTGTACTCTGTAAGACAAAACAAAAAAGGATGAGTCACTATGAAGGAATTATCTGAATCCGATGGAAATTGGTAGATGTGATGTATTTGTACAGAAAAGCAAAGAAGAATTGGATGATTTATTGAAGAGAAAAAGTTTCACCAACTGAGAAAGACAGTAATGCATTTGTCCACGTCTAGCCCATGTGCAAGCAGTTATTTGACTGACAGAATTGTTGAATGTCCTCATGTGGGATATTATGCCAAATTCTGTCCAACTGATGCAATAGTTCATCAAAATCGCAAGCTCATTGGAGGTCCCTGCCATAATACTCCCAACATTATTAACAGGGGAGAGATCTCATGACCTTACTGGCAAAGGCAGGGTTTGACAAGCATGAACATAAGCAGCAGAAACTCTTGCCATGTGCAGGAGGCATTATCTCACTGATATGTATGCCCAGGATGGCTTGCCATGAAGGGCAACAAAAGAGAGCATAGATTATCATCAACATACTGCTGTGCTGTAAGGGTGCCACAGATGGCAACCAAAGGGGTCTTACTGTGAAATGAAATGGCAACCCAGACATCCACTCCTGGTTTTCAGGCCGTATGGAGGCCAACAATCAGGTTGGTAAGCCACTGCTGCCTGGCACCTCTCCAGACGTGTATTTCCTTGTCATTGTGGCTCATTTTGAAGTGGAACTCATCACTGAAGACAGTTCTACTCCAGTCAATGAAATTCCAGGCCAAAGACATGCCTGGGGCGATGGTGGGATACCAGTCTGGCTGTAACCCTCCATATGACCTGACAACATGCAGTGGTGGTATGTGGTGCCATGTATTTTTATAGCAGGACCCCTTTAGTTGTCATCTATGGCACACTTACAGCACAGTGATACGTTGATGATATTCTATGCCCTGTTTTGTTGCCCTTCATGTGAAGCCATCCTGTGCTTACATTTCAGCAAGATACTTCCTGCCTGCATGTGGCAAGAGTTTGTACTGCTTGTCAAACCCTACCTTGTTTAGCAAGGTTGCTGGATCTCTCCCCAATTGATAATATTTACAACGTTAGAGGCAGGGCCATCCAACGAGCTCTGGATTTTGACGATATAATGTTCCAATCGGACTGAATTTGGAAGTGTATCCCTCAAGATGACATCCAACAACTACTTTTATAAGGGCCAGATATGGACCAACAGGTTATTGACTTGCTCAATTCGTGAAACTCTTTCTCGTGAATAAATCATCCAATTTTTCTGAAATTGTAATCATTTGTTTTTCTGTAAATGTACATCACACCTATTGATTTCCACCTGGTACAGATATTTCCTTTATGGGGCATCATTTTTTTGTCTTAGATTGTATGTTCAGCAGTGTGATACTGGATAACTTATTTTTCACAAATCCAAATACTCATGCAAGAAAATGCCTGTATATGCAACTAACTGAAAATAGCATAATAAGGATGTTCTGCTTGAGTGAGACTCCATATCATGTATGAAGGTTGGAACTGACTCTGTGACTGTTGGGTAGCTAATTCTCTTCAAATTTGTTGTGAAATAGAGTTATGCTGTCAAGGTTAGTTCAGAATAAATCTGTGCTCCAAATGCAGTGAGTTTAATTACTTCAAATTATGTGATGAGGTTATTCCTGTGAGAGCACCAAGAATTGCAGAAGCGATGGCAGATGTCATACAATCAATCCTCATGATTTGCAACATTACACGCAACACTACTAGTGCTTGTAGATGTATCAATGTTGCAAGTATATTAGGAGATGGTTGTATGACCTTAGCTTATTAAGGCAATCACTAATATGCCTACAAATGTGTTCCAAAGCTCTGCGCATAATGTTGCTGCATAGTCTCTGGAAACTAAACTGTCATTGATGTCCATACAACCATAAGTCCAACTTTCTCTATAGTAGAAAGCAATTCATCAGACCAGACAACAGTCAAGGATTACTTAATAAACTTTGACTGAGTAGTGAAGCTAATTAAACTTCCAGATGAACTGTATGCTAATAATGGTAAACCACACACATCATAATTAGACTCCATTAACCAGAATCATTGACATGTAATGAATTATGTTTCATTCTTCACAATCACTCTAATTATGCTAAAAGCACATACACTACCAAGGGGAGTGTGTGACTTCAAATGCTCAGAACTACATAAAAATGTACTTAAAGTAGAAATAGCTCTTAAAGTAGAAATAGCTCTTAGAATAGTGGTATGAGCCACTTGCTTGCAAATCTTAACATCTTACAATGAGAGATATCTGAATCATAAGCTATTTAGGGTCTAAGACAGGAACTTTGGTAACATAAAGAACAGATTATCGTTAAAATAGGACCAAAAATATACATATTTCAATGTCATTACTTACTGATATATTTTTCTCTGCTTAAAATAACTGTACTGTCTGAAAGACAAACTTTTCTTTCTGACTTGATAGTGTGGCACGGGTATACAGCCTTCTTTGGGTGTGGGATTTCAATGAAGTGGTTTCAAAGCAAGGTTAAGCAGAACAATAAGCACATATAACTAAAGCCACTTTTTCACATTCAACATCACTTCTGCATTCAAGCAAGTACCAAAAACCACACTAATTACATTTTCAAATGATGATATTTGTATGTCAATGTTATAACCTGTCTTTTGCCAAGCATTTTGTAACATAGGCTTGTACTTTGGTGTAGAAAGTTGATTGTATAGTTCAGAGCGAAGTCTGATGATGAAATTATGATTGTGTAACTTTACTTACATAATCAATAATCCTTTTGATGAAGAGCTTATGTTGCCTAAAGAAGTACACATCAAGAGATTGGCAATATTTTGTCATCTTCAGTGTGTTTTTTGTCCTATGATATTGGTAGTTTATTTCTTAGTGTCACTGAAGTCCATCTCTCAGATCTGCAATAGGTGAACATTCTAATGTCTTTCATGGTATGATGTGCAGTGTTGCATGTGAATGGGTCACACCACTCTTTTTTTTGAGTGAACAATTTATCAGGTTACCTTCCAATAGGAAAGTGGGTGCACTCAGTGACTGTGATGTGATTTATAAATTATAGAGTGCAACAATCAGTTGTCCTTTTTTTTGCAGGTTTTATTTGGCAAATCCAGATTTCGGCTAGTGCCTAGCCATTATCAATGCACTATTTTCTAATCCTGATGCATGTCAGTTCCCTGTTGTTTGGACATCAGTCACAGTTCTTTGATTCAAACTGTGACTGATGCTCGAACAACAGCGACTTGACATGCATCAAAACTAGAAAATAGTGCATTGATAATGGCTAAGCACTAGCCAAAATCTGGATTTGCAAAAAAAAAAAAAAAAAAAAAAAAAAAAAAAAAAAAAAAAAAAAAAAAAAGGGGGGGGGGGATGAGGGATGACTGATTGCAGCATTTTATAATTTATAAATGAACAATTTATATTCTAAGCACATTTTCATCTGATTCTGAGCATTCAAGGTGCATGTATTAAATTTTGCCTGTCATTCAGCATAAAAGAAAGTGTTGTAGAATTTGTTGTTTACTTCATGTACATTGCTGCTCATTGTGAATATGGTAAATCTTTATATCTAATGTTAACTGAATGATCTCTAGCAGGGTAGGAATTTCATGAGATGTGTGAAGAAATTATTGCAAAAAAGTTAACAAAGACTTTAGAAGCAAGCAAAACAGAGAAGGCTTGATACAGTGTGCTTTGACTATTCAAGTCAAAACAACTGAATCATCCAAGTCTACAGAAGATGCATGTCAATTAGGCACTAAATCATAAGAAATTAAATACAATAAATAAAGTACAGTATTTGTTATAGATCAGTGTTGTGCAAGCAAAGTCAACAACATAGTCGATTAATTGTGACTAAAATGCAAGTAAACAAAAATAACAGTAGTGACCTCAATCCTTGTTACGGATGTGAAAAACAACACATAATGCAACAAATGTCCATTTTGTAAATCTGTTTGCCACAAATGCAGCAACATTGTCATACAAAGTCTGAAGATCAAGAAAAGTGGCTTGAGCAATCCAGTCAGTTCAAGTTGTCGCAATTACATAACTAATGAAAAAGATTGATACTTTTGCACAAATTCATCAAAATTAATTAAATCCACTAAATAAACAAACAGTTACAGTCAAGATTTATGGACAAGATTTCCAAACAGAATCAGATAGAGGTACTCCACGTAGCATAGTCAATGAAAAACCATTAGATTCCATCAAACCTAATTTAACATTACAAGTTATTGCAATAAATATCTTCTAGTAAACACTACAATTGGTGAGGCAATGTACAAACTTAAACTGTACATGATGAAAGAGCACTTAGACACTCTCATTGGCTGAGAATGACTAATTTATGAGAGAAATTAATTTTGTTGAATTGTTTTCAGCTCCTAACAAAATTCATCCACTGACCACTGAGCAACCTTGTTTGTATGTAAATCAGCAATGTATAACTGGAACAATTAATTCCTCATTATGATAATGTTTTAGTGATGTGTTAGGCAAAGTAGGGGGTCTGTAGTCATGGTATGCTTTAAACCTGAAAGTAAATCATTCTTTTCAGTTACCTGCAAAGTACGTTTAGCCCTTCAAGACAAATATGCAAAAGAAAAATTAGTATTGGGATTCTAGGATAAAGAAAAATACCTTGAATCGGCATCTGCGACAAATATTATTGTCAAGAAAAACAGATCATTATATATTATTGGTAGCTACAAGATAACATTGAATACATCGATCACCATTGATGAACATCCTGTTCCAAAACTTAAACATATTTTTGAACTGGATAGAAAAAGCAATCATCTTTCACCATCTGGGTATTATGATGCCTATACCTACTGTAATGTAACAGAAAAAGATTCACCAATTGAAGTATAAGATATAGCTCTTTAATCAACATCCTGATATAGTACCTTCATGGTCTTATACTTGTAATTATTTCTCGATTTTCAGATTACACTAATCACTGTGTAATGAAAGTAGGTATAATAACTGACCACCAGAACAAGGTATCTTAATAGAATCTTATAAAATGACAGAATAATGTGATCATTATATAAAGAGACCTAACATTTATAGTTTTCAGTTTGCCATGGAGCTCCTTTATTTGTATAGATTGGTTGGTTGGTTGTTTTGGGGAAGGAGACCAGACATTGTGGTCATCGGTCTCATCGGATTAGGGAAGGACGGGGAAGGAAGGTGGCCATGCCCTTTGAAAGGAACCATCCCGGCATTTGCCTGGAGCGATTTAGGGAAATCATGGAAAACCTAAATCAGGATGGCCGGACCTGGGATTGAACCATCGTCCTTCCGAATCTGAGTCCAGTGATTTGTGTAGAAGAACAATGAGTTGACGTTGGAGTTAGTAGGATTGTATGCAATTAAAAGGTTACTTTGTTCTTGATGGGAACTTATCTATTTGTATATTAATTGTTACATGAAGTTATTTTACATACTTTATCTCAATAAAATTTTTTCATTGATAAAAAATTATGCCAAACCATGTATGCAGGGTATCCCTCCTAACAGTCAATATTTTCACTGTCGTTTTGGCAGATATTTGTAATTTCATTTTCGAAATGTGTAGCTGGAGTAAGCCCAAGCAAATGCCACTCATGACATATTTTATGTGATGGCCAGTGTTGGCAAAAAGCATTAGTTTCTTCGTGCCACAAACAAAATTACTTTTAAAGTGGAATTTTTCTTGCCCATTCAATAGAGTGATCCTGGATTAGTATATTGTGATATTTGTTTTATTGACAATGTATTAACAGGGAATGCAAAACACAACGAATAACCAATACTCCAGTGGTGACAGCACTGCACTGGCCCACACTCTGCTACTACCATGGAGCAGTGCTGCTCAATTGCTACTGAAGTACTGGTTATTCTTTGTGTTTTACACTCCCTGCTAATACAGTTTGATAAACTGAATATTGCACAAGACTAATTTGTGACAACTATATCAAATGGGACATGCACAATTATGTTTTACAAGTCTTATTTTTAACAGGAAAACAAACCGACACTTTCTGTTGACACTGGGCATCAAATGAAAGATGAGATAAGCAGTATTTCTGTGGGCTGGCTCCAGATACACATAGCAAAAACAAAATAGTAAATATCTGCTGAAACGTTAGCAGACCTGCATCTGACAACTCTTAGGAGAGACAGCTGCTATACATATGCTGCATAGGTTTCCTAAGGGTTGTCAGACTCATTTTCTCTGGTGTTTCAGCAGATATTAGGAGTTTTGTTTCTGTGTTGTGTAGTTGCAGTCAACCCAAACAATTACTGCTCATTGCATCTTTCATGTGACACCCTGTGTCAACAAAAGGCATTGGTTTGTTTCTCATTATTAAAGAAATTATTTTTCAATCACAATTTTATATGCCCATTCAACAGAGCTCTTCCAAATTAGCCTAATCTGATATTTGTTTTATCAAAGTGTATTAACACATGCAGTAAAACACAAAGAATAAACAGCAATCCAGCAGTGACTCAATAGTGCTGTAGGCTTGGCAGCAGCAGTAAGCATGAGCCAGGGCACTGCTGTTACTGCTGGAAGACTGACTATCCTTCGAGTTATATTGCTGCTGTTAATATATATATTGGTAAAACAAATATCACACTAGACTAACCTGGAACCACTCTGTTGAACAGGCATACTACTTTAAAACAAACCAACAGATTCCATCAACACTGGGTATCGTGTGAAAGGCATGATGAACACAATTTATCTGGGCTGAGCCAAGCTACATTATGTAAAAACGAAATTCCAGATACCAGTGTGTGTGTGTGTGTGTGTGTGTGTGTATGTGTGTGTGTTCTTGACCAAGACGTCACATGTGAAATTTTTTATATTAACATTTTTGCAATGTAAATGAAGTAAAACATTAAGTGTAACAATAAATTAATTATCATTGTCATGAATCTATATAGGGCCCCAGTGTTTGGTCAAAGTAGTTCAGTAGTTACTCAGTAGCACTTGTTATTCTGTTGTTGTAAGGCAGCAGTAGTTGTAGCCAGGATGTGAATTGTTGGAACTCAAACTGTTTATAAGCCCAAAAATTACATAGCCTGGATGTCAAAATTTATTGAAAAAGTATAAAACGTACTTCACATCAAGTATATATTTGACAAAATCAAAAATTAGGACTTTTGCTGCATAAAAGAGTGAAGAATTATCACAACAAACCATTGTCCACAGCATCGATCTTTCGCCAAAGTAGGAATGTTACAAGTTGGTGGAGTAGAGTTGTGATTTTGTATGACATTTTTATTCTAGTCGTCAGAATAAAACACAAATATGGACCTTATAATGAGTCAGCTGAGTGTTGTGGATCACATTGTTTGCTGACTCACAGAAGACTAAAAAGATAAGTACTCAAACTTCAGTGAAGTGATAACTTTTGGGAAAAAAGTTGTGTGTGAAATTTCATTCCTTTTTTACTGTAGAATGTAAAGACATGAAAATTATGAACACAGAAATTACAAGTGAATCAAATATGGGAACAGTGGGGGTGGGGTGTTATCTGATTTGGGTTTTGTTTAAACTTTTGGAAGTTCACTTTCAGGTAGAAATTGAATGCTAGAACATTTACTGAGAGAGATGAAAAATCTTCGAAATGAATAACAAATCTGATGAGTGAAAAAATGGAATAAACAATAAAGTTCCAAGGCCAGACAATGAATTAAAAAACAA
Source organism: Schistocerca serialis cubense (assembly GCF_023864345.2). NCBI lineage: Eukaryota > Metazoa > Arthropoda > Insecta > Orthoptera > Acrididae > Schistocerca > Schistocerca serialis. Next base: position 645,361,601 of record NC_064640.1, read on the forward strand.
ACTGGTAGTCCAGGAGTGCATGACAAAAAAGTGCAACTATTTTATACTGTTTGGTGGTTTAATATGTTGTTACCGATGACTTAACATAAAAGATCCCATTATCATAAAGTTTAGACCCTGAGACACTTAATGCCAATGCATTTTCAAATGCGTCATGAAATGTAAAATCTGGAACTGACCTTATACTATGAAAAAATTTTTGTGCTAGTTATGCATATCAATTGTTGACAGAAAAAGTCAGCAAGCATCTAGTTGTGACTAATGCCATCAACGATGTTCAAAAGGTGTCAAGAAAATGTACATAGTGCAGATACTCTTTGAAACCTTTGTCTTTTGCTCCATTTCTCACGATATTATCATAAAAAAATTAAAAAATAGAAACTTTTTGGGACGCAGACAGCCCACAATGCTGGAAGTGGAAATGTGTGAGCAATGCACATTGCATATGTTTCATTAATTTTTATTCTTATTTTTTTATTTATGCAATACTTCTTTACAAAAATAAAAACTGTAATAGTACAAATCACAATAAATACACAATTTTTCAAGCTGATCTGTAAAAATATGTTATAATTAATCACTTTCATTCTCGCTAGAATTGCTCTCATCATGTACATCTACATCTATACTCTGCAAACCATTGTAAGTACATGGCAGTGGTTATGTCCCAGTGTCCCATTGTACCAGTTATTGGCGTTTCATCCCATGCCATGCCATTCATGTATGGAGCACAGGAAGAATTATTGTTTAAATTCCTGCTTTAGTTAATCTAATCTTGTCCTCATGATCACTATGTCAGAGATATCTAGGGTGTTGAAGAAATATACCTAGCATCATCATTTAAAGCTGGTTATGGCAACTTTGTAAGCAGAATTCCTTGGGATAATTAACATGTATCTTCATGAGTCTACCAGCTCAGTTTCCCATTGGTCAAACAAACCTGTGACTTGGTCAAACAAACCTGTGACCATTCAGGCTGCCCTTCTCTGTATACATTCAGTATCCCTTGTAAAGTGCTATATGGTAGGGTCCCACACACATGAGCAATATTCTAAAATGGGTTGTATAAGTGATTTCTAAGGAATGTCCTTTGTAGACTGACTTCATTGCACCAGCATTCTTCCAATAAACCAAATTCCATTTCATATCTAAGAATTACACCCAGGTATTTGTATGAGGTGGCCAATTCCAACTGTGACTCACTGATATTATAGTCATAGGATACAATGTTTTTTCATTTTGTGAAGTGCACAATTTTACATTTCTGAACATTTAAAGCAATTTGCACCACTTTGAAATTTTATCAAGACCTGACTGAATATTTATGCAGCTTCTTTGAGACAGTACTTCATTATAGATAAATGAATCATCTGCAGAAAGTATGAGGTTACTATTAATAATGTCTGCAAAGTCATTAATATAAAAGAAGAACAGCAAGGGTCCTAACACACTTCCTTGAGCCATGTCCAAAGTTATCTCTATATCAGACAATGACTTTCCATCCAAGACAACCTGCTGTATCCTGCCTACAAAAAATAAGCAGTCCAGACACAAATTTCACCTTATACCCCATATGAACATACTTTTACAATAATTGTGGTAATGAGTCAAATGCTTTTCAGAAATAAAGAGATACTGCATCTACCTGACAGCCTTGATTCAAAGCTTTCAGCATGCAGTGTGAGAAAAGTGTGAGCTGCATGTTGCATTTCACATGGTTGATGTTTTTGATGGGCACAATCTCCCCCCCCCCGCCCTCCCCCCACCACCACCACCAGAGATATTTTCGATACGATACATTATAGTTAGAAGAGGGGGCTAGTTCTGCTGCAAATTCAGTATAGAATCTGATAGGGATTGCATTGGGCCCTGGAACTTTGTTCAATTTTAATGAATTCAGCTGTTTCTCTATACCACTGACAATAACACTTATTTCACTTATCTTTTTAGTGGTACAAGGATTAAACTGGGGTAATCCTCCTGGGTTTTCCTTTCTAAGGAGACATTTGAAAACTGAATGAAGCATTTCAACTTTTGCTTTGCTATCCTCAATTTCAGATCCTGTTGCATTCATGAGTAACTGGATACTAATTTTGGTGCCACTAACAGCCTTTAGATACAACTCAAATTTCTTTAGGTATGGTGAAAGATCATTTGACAGTATCCTGCTGCAGTAGTCATTGAAGGCTTCATGCACTCCTCTCTTGAGAGCCAAACAAGTTTTATTGAACATCTCTATACCTATAGCCCTATGCTTTGCTTTACTCCTATTATGCAGTAATCTCTGTTTCCTTAGAAGTTTCCATAGAGTGAATGCATACCATGGGCGGGTCCCTCACATTATAAACTGTTCTACTGGGTTCATATCAATTCAGTGCATGGTCAACTATTCTTTTAAACCTCAGCTCACATCCTGTGCTGTAAATTTTGAGTTCCTCACATTATATACTGTTCTACTGGGTTCATATCGATTCAGTGCATTGTCAACCATTCTTTTAAACCTGAACTCCCATCCTGTGCTGTAAATTTTGAGTTCCTCATTAAGATATGAGTCTACTGCTATTTTATCTAGTTTATTGAAGATATCTATATATCTCAATTTGCTTTACTTGTCCTTTGTAATTCAGTATTCATTGTTGCCACAACCACCACATGGTCACTGATACCATTTTTGATGTGGACATTCTCCAAGATATCAGGTCTATTTGTTGCCCTTAGATCAAATATATTTCGATCCTGAGTGGGATTCTGAACTATCTGTTCTAGGTAGTTTTCAGAGAAGGCATTTAATAATGTTTCACAGGATATCTTGTCATGCTCACCACTAACAAAGCTATGAATATCCAAATGCTTGTTGGGTCATTAAAGTCTCTACTAATGATTACAGTATGATTGTGAAACTTACATACAAGGTAACCGAGGCTTTCTGTAAAGTCGCCTAATCTAAAATACTATTGTGTCCACCCTACACACTGTCAGCTACCTGGCCTCTGATAGATGGTGCACACCTGACTCATTTATGGGGACACTACAGTTCTCAACCATACAGTGCAAGTCAAGGAAGCTGGATACTTGGGTGTCACAGAACCTTCAAAGTCTATGGTTCAGTCTTCCAACTGACTCAGAACGAAAGGCCACAATCAGTTCTGGGGACAATGCTGCAAATTGTGCACTTTGTCAAAACTCCATACACAAGGCTGGTCTTCTCAACCTTCTCTGCCAGTTGCTAGAATGCTCCAAGTAAGACCTAAGAGCCCAGACAACAGGTATCATTTGTTCCAATGTGCACCGCAATCTGCAGCTGGCCGCACCCTGTTCCACTTGCACTCAAGTGGTCGAGGAGACAGGATCCAACTCATCCCCTTTTTGAGAACAGATTTTAAAACAAAAGATTTGGAAGAAAAAATGGAAAACATGTATAGCTTGCACAGACTAACTCACACTTACATACAGAACTTTACAAGCTGTACATGTATAAGTACCACAAAGAAGACAAGAGTTTAAAATCAGAAAGAACCAACCAACAGATACGAGGTTCACATAACGTTTAAAAGACTTGCTGGTCAATGTAAATAAAATTAGAAACAATGAAAGAGAAACTGAAATTAATAATGTACAATTAACTGTGAATAATGAAGGTATCTTTGATTCTCTTCTAGTCATCAATATTTTCAATAATTACATCATAGATACTGTCAAAATGATGTCTCTATGCAACAGGATATACAGCACTCATTTGAGTCCTGTAACAAACAGAACTGCAGTACACTACCCGCAGCTTATTGATAACCTGATAAACAAAAACTCAGCAGGATTCGATGAAATTTCTCGATATCTTTTGAAGAAATATAAACACGAAATAATGAAACCACTAGTTCATCTAATAAACTGTGTTCTCAAAGATGGTGTGTTCGCTGACAAGTTTAAACTGTCTGTAGTGAAACCAATACACAAAAGGGGGGAAACAAAGCAGGTACAGAACTGCAGACCCTGCAGGTCACTTAGGCTACCTCCACTAACCTAACAAAATAGAGGGAAAAAGGTCACTTGCGCTACCTCCACTAACCTAAGTCGTCCAAAACTTCCTTGGAACTGGTGGAAAAAGGACTAAGCCTGTGTTGGGCTGCTGGACAGGATTGACGTAAATCTATATTTTGCATGCAGTCTTTATTTAAACAGTTAGAGTTGTCACAGGCAGTAACTCCATCCAGTGTGTTCACCATGAGGCCTGGAGTCCAACTGACCTAGTACACAGTACCACCACCAGAGAGTGCTGTCGTCCCTTCCATGATGTAATCCAGGATGGTGGTTTGTGGGAAAAATGATAGGAAATGGACTCAGTCTGTGTCCAGCTGCTGGGGAGATGAAGGAGTGTACTTATTTTGGAACAATTTATTTAGGGACGGATTTCACGTAGTTAATTTATTACATTGATACAAAACACTCGCCCTGACGTGCTTGGCCGGCCGCGGTGGTCTAGCGGTTCTGGCGCTGCAGTCCGGAACCGCGGGACTGCTACGGTCGCAGGTTCGAATCCTGCCTCGGGCATGGGTATGTGTGATGTCCTTAGGTTAGTTAGGTTTAAGTAATTCTAAGTTCTAGGGGACTTATGACCTAAGATGTTGAGTCCCATAGTGCTCAGAGCCATTTGAACCATTTTGACGTACTTGGGGTCACAGTAAGTAGTCTACAGAACTGCAAACTACTCGTAAATGACCGAAATAATGTAGGACACAGACGTGCAGAGACGCAAACAACTTGCAAATTGTCAAAATACTGTATGTAAAAGGCTCTGCAAACACGCTTGCTAATCTTCAACTGTCGAAATTATGCATTGCACAGACTGCACACCTGTTCACAAAGTAATGCAACAGACACAAAAACAACTTGTAAATTGTCAAAAGATAATGCATGTGTAACGCTATGCAAACACGCTCACAATCCTTTAACGGCCGAAAATAATGTAGTGCACAAACACTTATTGCACATAAAAAACACTTTCAAACTATTGTCAACTGCAACGTATCAGCAAAGTCTTCCCTATAAAGGTCCCAATGCATGCATGCTGGCTGGGGCACTCACATCGGTCCCATATGTGAGACACCTCTGGGCCACTCGCATGTGTTTACCATTGCTGGCGCGATGCCTCTCTACCTGCAAGGACCTAATTGTTGAGCAAGTCACCATTGTAGGCACAGTAAAGGTTGTCGTTGTTATACTGACGTCACAGGTCTACATAGATAACAGCCAAGTCTCTTTCTGAATGTGCTATGAAATCTGTTGCAATGCTTCCCAGAACAGCACAGGAAAATTTAGAAATTTGTGGTAAGGTCTTATTGGACCAAACTGCTGAGTTCATCAGACCCTAAGCCTATATACTACTTAATCTAACTTAAACTAACTTACACTATGGTCAACACAAACACCCATGCCCGAAGGAGGGCTTGAACCTCCGACGGGGAGAGCTGGGGAGCTGCATGGACCATGCCAAGCACCTCAAACTGCGCGGGTAATAGCACAGGGTGCATTGTTTCCAGCGATCCTAATGGGACATGCAAGATACGTCTAGCCATGCATGTGTTTAACAGCCCAGCATGGCTGATGCATCACCGTGAAATTTTCGCGTAGCAACTCACCATTGCAGATGCAGCTGAAACGTTCTCATTGTTATACTGACATCACATGCCTATGTAAATAAGAGCCAAGTCTACCTCTTGAAAATCAGAAATTGCCATAGAAATAGTTAACGGTCAGTTTTGTAGGAGCTTTTGTGATGTCTCAGCTTGTCTGAATGGAAATTCTTGTCCTAATAGAAACTGTTTAGGAAAATAGCCCAGAATAACACCAAATGAAGTCCTCCTGATAATCCTAATGTGCATCCCATGCATTACGTGTTACCCCAGGACCCGCAGTAGACCAGAGTTAGCATTCGAGTGTGGATCCACCGCGCATTATATACGGAGTAATGTTCGGATGCAGATCCACAATATACCACATCAGAGTTAGCATTTGAGTGTGGATCTGCTGCACATTATATATCCAGAGCGATTTTCAGTGACAGATCCATCACACGTCACATCTGCGATAGGGCTTGCAGGTGGACCAACCACACGTTACGTCCAAAGATGTGTTCTATGTTCAAAGTTCGATCCACCACCAGGAAGACCAGGTCCTGGGGCCATCCACGACACATGCACATACAGAGACATACAGAAAACAGCAAGTGCACTGCAGATGTAGAATATGTGGGTGGAGGGGACTGGGTGCAATTGAGTACAGTGCTATAATATGCCGCATGATCAGAAAAAAATAGTGAATTTGCACTACGTGTTGGCAGCTGTACTACATTTACAAGCAATTTTAGAACACAGAATGAGACGTCTTGTCATGATTGCATGGGTAGAAGTGAGATCAAATCGATAAAGTGGCGGAAAATACGTATAACCTGAGAGAAAATACACAGAAATATGAGGATATTCAGGATGTACTTGCGTGTCTTCCTGTTGTTGCAGATGAATTCTTGTACTTGGGAACGAGTATGTGACAGCAGGAGGAATACAAGAAAATGTTGACATGGAAGCATCGAGAACCAGGGAAAGAGTCTTTTTTTTGTCGAGGCAGCATTCTACGTATGTCTATTGAGGTAATAGTGATACACATGAGTTGACTGCTCTCTTTGATGCTTTCCTGTAAAAACAGAGAACCATCTGCCTCTAAACTTACTTGTATTTGTGTTAAAAGATGACAGAGAGTGGATGGAGTGGTCGGTTGAGATGGAGTTGTAAGAAGGTATGGTTTAATGGTAGACTGATGATGGGTGCATTCTAGAGAGAGAGAGAGAGAGAGAGAGAGAGAGAGAGAGAGAGAGAGATGTTGCTGCAGAGCCTGCATTTGACTCATATACAACTGTGTGTTCTGTGAGGGTCTTAGAGCAGTGTCTACTTGCTATCGTTAACAGTAAACCTCTCAGTCACCAGAGGACTTCCATCTTATGTGTGATGAAACGTGACCATCATATTTCGACACATTCCTCCAAACGAACAAAGATTTATGCAGTGTACTCCATTCCCATGTCGCATCTTGGGTATAAAATCATGACTTCAGTTTTATAACTAAGATGATTCTAAGTTAGTGATAGGTGTTTGTGAGGCACTGCAATCCCCTTGTATACATTTTCTTGACAGATGACCTGTATATAGATTTAGTGGTGTTATGACGTATAATTTCACATGTCAAACGCCGCTGCTATGCGTTTATCTGTTTCCTTCTAAGATGTGTTCTCCATTACTAACTATTATTTTATATAGGGTTGATGGGGGCATAGTATAATTTCTGAACTGTGATCGGATGTGAACACTGGACGCTATACATGTCCGGACGCTTATATTGTGCTTGTATCATGCAGAATGTTTTAAGGAAGTAGATTTTTCATTTTACGATTTGTTACTATAGTTTATCGTAGAGAAACCAGCAAGAAGGATGCATGTCATGCGCTGGAAATATATTTCTTACATTGGAATATTAACAGCATTACATTCCATATGACTAGCAGGTTGGAAACTGAAGCGATCTAACATTATAGCCTGTTTTAAGTGCGGGAACTTGTAGCCTTAGGAGTGCATGTGTTTATGTTCTCTCTCACCAATATCTTCCCAATACTGATCCCAGACTCTAGAACAATACTTTAGAGTTGATGGCTTCATGCACCTAAAAATGCTTCGAACTCCATCCATCTGGATCTCCAACATGCACAAAAACCAGCCATTTCTTGTCCTTCTTAACCGTCTGCTATTACATCACAACACTTTCAGATCTACTACTAAACACTGATAAGGGGTGCTAACCTGCTCAACATGCTCGCATCTGTAGAAATCTAGTGCATTTGTGAAGGTTCTGCAAGCTCCATTCATTCACGAGACGTCGAATGTAGCAGTCTGCTTCTGGTCAGTTGCAGATTAAATCGGTACTGGTGCTGCAAGGTGGGTTGGTCAATGACAGTGCGAGGGGGTCTTTCAGTCTCTAACTTTATCCTGAGAATACGAGAATGTCCTGTGACTCCCATCTGCACAGAGTAAGATTGTAAATTATGCACTATGCTTGAGAAGTTAGAAATATGTAGACTGGTGTCTGGTATTCTTTCATGATATATATGTTCGAGAATTAACAATGAATGAACGTACTGACAAGTCCTCTATCTACATTCGCAATCATACTCGAAAAGTAGAGGGGGGATGGTTTAGTGATGATACTGAAATTGGGAAGCATGTTGTTGCGTCATTGGTCGGTGTTGAAGTTACTGTAAAATTGCTAAAATTGTTCGCACAATCTACTGGGATACTGATTATTACAATACATTGGCGGTGTTTTTTCCATCCCATCCATCCACTGGTACGCTATTGGTTACCACGGAATGACTGACTGATATCGCTTGTTTGAGATGGAGAAAGAGTTTTGGTGGAGGGGCAACACCTTCTGGGTATGGTTAGCACCGAAACAGTGATCAAGTACATGCCTGCAATATGAGGAGTCACTCGAAATGGAATGCAGAGCCATCAGCCGTTCCATCAATGTGACAGATTAATTTAAATGTAGAGGTCGTCAATCACCTTCTGAGAGTAGTTTGGAAACGCTCCACAACGCCACCAAACTCTTCCAGTTTCCTTATATTGTAACTGCCTTTTATTTAAAATCATCCAGTTTGTGTGGTGTCTTATGGTAGCAGCAGTAATAACATGATTTGCACTGTGAAACATCTAGTTTTCTGAGAGAAGCAATGGTTCAGAACATGTTAATATCAGTTTCGAACCTGACACAGACCTCGAAGTCATGGCAGAAAATACAAAACATATGGCAGTGAACAAAGTCTGTACAGCAGAAAAAAAAAAGTTTCAAACAACAGGGTCACAGGGAGCGTCTCTTGCGACTTATGGTATAATTCGTGGGATATGGTCATACTCCTACAGTACAGACGATGCAACTTTACACTGGTCTGTGTAACGCATCAATACCTGAATATTTAACAGGATCCTCACATGTGCTCGATGTCGGCACGGATATATGGGAGGAGAGAGATGTGGTAAAAATCTTATCGAGTTCTCTATCGGGTGAAGTTAGTGGAGGTTTTGTAGTTCATAATTTTTCTCTGTTGGATGGTACAGAATAACGATGACAGCATGTTGGGGTGATAGATATGAACGGGCCCTGAGGGACGTAGTACCTGTATGTAGTTCGGGGATGCTCCACAATGCAGTTGCAAAATTCTCGTCCTTCTCCCAGTTCCCATACTGTCCTTTATACTACCTTGTGTTGCAGGGGAAGGCTTCATTTGGCACTGACCTTACACATTGTACACTGTTGGCAGAGCTACGACAACATGTTCCCATTTCCAATGAAATGGTCCTGTTGCAGCAACTCAGGTCAGTCTTTTTTTACATGGGTTGCAGAAAGTGGTAGATACTGGAAAGGCCTGTTGGGATGCAGAAATGTAGCTGACTTAACCATTTCGTACTCTAGACAGCCGACTAACAAACCAATGCTTAGTATGTGTAGGATAGCTTTCGTGATGGCATGGAAATTTGAGAAGATTCAATACGGATGTGTGTTTGCACTGGACCATTATTGCCTATCATGTAAATTGTCCGGTTGACTACTTCTGCACATTTCACGCCTTTAGTAAGTTGAGGGAACATCGATTGTGGTCTGTGCATCTAGCAGGTGAATGACGGTTGGAAGACATGTTTGCTGTTTCTCTAGACATGAGAAACACCTTAGTTGGCTATGTAAATAGATTTGGAATCTCTTACATCACTGACATCAGTATTCGTGAGTGGAAATATCAGTTTCCTCTCTTTTTATCGAGTTTTCAGTAAAGGTCTTCACAGATGGGATAATTTTCTAGTTACTCAATGGTTTAAAACACACACTACCTCGCTAAAGTTTCGTGTTCTTAGAGAAGTAATTTCGAGTCCATATCTTTGGAATTATACTGTGCGAGCAATACTGCTATGCAAGTGATATAGCTGTGTGCTTCATATCGAGAAGTATCTCGTAAATGGTATAATATTCTCACAAACCATGTGAAAATATATGTGTTCACGCAATCCCACAGTCTGGAGATGGGTGTAGAAGGCAAGCAAGGAAGCACATTGGGGCCAGTAACAATAACGCCTTTGTGCCAAGAGAAAATGAGCCTGACTTTGTACAACAGTTCAGTGAGTGTCTTCAGTCCGCTGACTCTGGTGACGCATCAGGAATGGATGACTTGTGACCATCGGCTGCAGTGGATGATTGTCTGACCTTGCAGGAAATATCTAGTGCTGCGAGGAGTATATATGGTACATGTGCTTATGGTGTCTGTCTTTGCAGTGTATATACAAGTGTCTGGCAGTCGATAGCTATATGCGTGATGCTAAAGGAGCGATTTTGTATGGCGCAGGATCAGGATCGAATTGTATGTTCACTACATCAAAATGCTACCACGCGGTGATATATGGGCAGGTTGAAGATCGGTTTCACGCTCTAATCTTCAAGCTTCCGTCCTCAGTGGAAGAGCAGTGTAACTAAGCAAGTGTCTATGCATATTTGACAATGTGTACGCCACTTTTGCAGGGTTTAACTGTCAGTGCAATATGGTGATCTGTACAAAATAGTTTTGCCACTGAAGACTCTGCAGAAAGAAAAAGGCAGACAGCGCTTCCACACTGGCAGCATCAGTAATTTGGTGGGTAATTTCAGTAAGAGCCGTTCAGAATGCTCTATTCATTTGCAAGACATCATTTGTGCTGGGATATAGGAGCCTCTAGATAACGGTGAGTACGTTTGTGTTTCAGAGATGTTTGTTGAAAGCAGGACTTAACAATTTTCAGGAAGGGTAACATGTGATGGATGCGGTGCCAGGTTAGGACCATCAGAAGGAATGCATTTGGTGTTATTCTGGGCTATTTTCGCAAACGGCTTCTGTTAGGACAAGAATTTCCATGCAGACAAGCTGAGACATCACGAAAGCTCCTACAAAATCGACTGTTGACTATTTCTACAACACTTTACAATATTTGAGAGGTAGCTTTCGCTCTTATTTACATAGCCATGTGATGTCAGTATAACATTGAGAACCTTTTAGCTGTGCCTGGGGTGGTGAGTCACTATGCAGACATTTCACAGTGATGTGTCAGACACGCTGGGCAGGTAAACACATTCATGTCTAGACTCATCTTGCATGTCCCATTAGGATCACTAGTACAATGCACCCTGTGCTATTCTGGGAAGCACTGCAACAGATTTCTATAGCATGTTCAGAGAGAGAGACTTGGCTCTTATTTACATAGACCTGTGATGTCAGTATAACACTGACCACCTTTTCTCTGCACCTACAATGGTGAGCTGCTCAACAATTAGGTCTTTTCTTGACAGCAGGTAGAGAGGCATCATGCCAGCAATGGTGGACACAGACACGCGTCCAAGAGGTGTCACACATATGCAACTGGCATGAGCACGCCGGCAAGTGTGCATGCCTTGGGATCTTGGTAGGGAAGAGTTCGCCGATACATTGAGGTTGAAGATAGTTCGAAAGCATTCTTATGTGCAATGAGTGTTTGTGCACTGCATTGTTTTCAGCTGTTTAAGTGTTGTGAGCGTGGTTTGATAGAGTTACAAATGCATTTTCTTTTGACAACTTACAAGTTGTTTTTGTGTCTGTTGCATTATTTTGTGAACAGGTGTACAGGCTGTGTAATGCATAATTTCGACAGTTGACAATTAGCAAGTATGTTTGCAGAGTCTTTTACATACATTATTTCGACAATTTACAAGTTGTTTGCGTCTCTGCACCTTAGTGTACTGCATTATTTCAGTGATTTACAAGTAGTTTCCAGGTCTGCAGACAATTTAATGTAACACCAAGCATGCCAGTGTGAGTGTTTTGTATCAGTGTAGTAAATAAACTACGTGAAATCTGTCCCTAAATAATTTGAATGCTTTATTTAGACAGTTTATAATTAGTGAGCATGTCTGCAGAACGTTTTACATGCATTATTTTGATAATTTAAGAGTTGTTTTCGAGTTGGTACATCAGTGTACTGCATTATTTCGGTGATTTACGAGTAGTTTGCAACTCTGTAGCCTATTTATTGTGACCCAAGCACATCAGGGCGAGTGTTTTGTATCAGTGTAATAAATAAACTATGTGAAATCCATCCCCAAACAAATTGTTCCAAAATAAATAAAGTACACTGCTTCATCTTCCCAGCACCTGGAAACAGACTGAGTCCTTTTCCTACCATTTTTACCACAGACCGCAATTTTGGATTGTGTCTTGGAAGGGACAATAGCGCCTTCTGGTGGTGGTACTTTGTACTAGCTCAGTTGGACATCGGGACTCATGGTGAACACACTGGATGGAGATACTGCCTATGATGACTCAAATTGTTTAAATGAAGACTGCATACAGAATAAAGACTTATGCCCAACCTATCTAGCAGTCCTTTTTCCACCAATTCCAAGGAAGAGGTGGCTGTCACACAACTTAGGTTAGTGGAGGTAGCGCAAGTGACCTTCTTTCCCACCATTTTCTTAGTTTAATGGAGGTAGCCCAAGTGATCTTTTCTCCCCAACCAAAATTTGATTACTCTCAACCATTTTATTGTGCAGGGGGTGGGGGGGGGGCAGCGGAGGGGAGGGGGCTATGTTAGTGAAGGTGGCACAATTGACCTATTTTCCTGCCGACATGTGCATTTCCTGCCATGGCGCCATTTCGACGTTAACATTTCTATCGCCACCATCTTGTATCCGCCATCTTGAATAAATCTGGCAACAAAGCAGAGTGGGGTGGCGTTGTTGTTGTCCCACTACTTATATGTATTAAGAAGATTATCGCCATATCTGAAACACTAAGGACTGTGTAATATTGATTAGTGTATCCTTTCTTGTCTTACAGAATTGTACTGTGGTGTGGGATATGCCAAACTAATATGAAAAGAGTTTTCATACTGCAGAAGCGAGCCATCAGGATCATAGGAAAAGTAAAACCAGAAACTTCTTGGAAAACCCTATTCATTAGACACAAAATTCTCACAGTTTATGCCATGTATGGACTAGAAACTACAATGCTAGTGAAAGAAGAAACTAAGATCACAAAAGTAAATATGGATATTCACAATTATGAAACAAGGCATAGAAAACATTGTAATATGGTTAAAAGAGTATTAACCTTGACAGCGAAAAGCCCCTATGCCAAAGCAGCTCTTTTTAATAGCATGTTATGAATGTTAATATATTGAGATATTGACAGGGAATACTTTTAAGAAACAAGTCAAGCAGTGGCTTATCCAAAAATCCCTTTATAACTTGTTTTATCATGAATTGCAATGTAATAAGAAATAATGTAATCTATAAAAATTGTAATTGTAAAAACTTTATACTTAGTTGAAAAAGCACATACATGTAAAATTACATGTTATGAGCAATCAATTGAATTGAATTGAACTGCATCCACAGTGGGGATGCATTGTGACTGGACAGAGAAGAAATAAATTTAAACTAAGCATGCTAAAATACCTCTAAATCTGTTGTTCTAAAAATTATTAATTCACTATGAGAATTAAAGCCCATTCACGAAGTGAGACTTCTGTTAAGCAAGGAGAAAAACGCGTGATAAAAATTACTAATTTCTAAAACTGTTTGAGGTTAATTATAGTCGTAAAAAACTCAAAAATCGAGTTAATTTAATACATATTCCTCTACAAATGGAAAACTAAGTGTACTGTAACACAATACCAGTATGTTAGTTACAATGTGTGCTACAGTAACTAAATAACAATCGCCGATTTACTGCGAATTAGTTTATGCACATGAGAATGTTAACTTCCGAAAATTCTAAAAAAGTACATTTATTTGCTTTGATATACAGTGAAATTTGGGATGATCTTCTCTTTGACAGTAACTGTGGATCACAAGCGCTAATTTATTATGAAACAAGTTAACCACTACAATCGTACCAGTAACTTCTGAAAATTTTTTAAAATATAGTTTTGTAAGAGTCCAAAAATTTCTAAAAATAACCTATTTCTCGCGTAAATATACAAAGAAATTAGAGGATGATTGTTGCCAACGAGGATCGGCCTACTGTTCTCAAAAACATTAAAAGAGCACAAATAAGAGTATGTCTACAACTGACATTAACAGTACAGATACAAGTCAAACGACTAGAACTGCAAAAGCTTTTGCATTATTTTTCTCATTATGTTATCGAATTATCTGCAAAAATATAATCATAAAGTAATTAAGGAAATGTATCTGACATATAGTCACAACTTTATTATGTAAAAATAGATACATCATGATTGATCCGGTTAAATGACAACATTGTTTTTCGAGATCGGTATTTGGTCCCATCAAACTAGTGGCATTCATATACATTACTAACTAAATTTATTGATCCATTTCATCTACAGCTGCACAACGTGCAAGAGATATTTGGATTTTTATGTTAATATTAACAATTTTGTATACATTTTTAAATAATAACACACATTAATACATCAATTAAGGATGAATACTTAAATAAATGTTGCTATGCTATATACAGAGAGAAATGTTCCACTGTTCTTCTGTCTGAGTCTGCAATGGGTTAACACAGAAAAATTTATTTTTGTAGATATTCATTTACTGTGTAAAAGCAGTGGAAATCAAGTGTGACTTCAATTTAGATTTTAAGTGAACAGTGTTCTGTATGTGTTTAATGGTATCTGGTATTGAATTGTATAGCTTGATACTACGATGGATATGACTGTCTTGAAATAACTTTGTGTTGGCACTTTGAACATGTACATCCAATTTTTGTCTTGTATCATAGCCGTGTATTGTGTGATTTTGAGTGATGAGTTGTCTTTTTGTATTAAGTTTTGTTTTAAATACATTATATTTTCAAGTATATATATGCACGTAAAATGCAGGATCATCCTTTTTTTAAACAATGGTCTACATAATTTGCGATTATCTACTCCTTCTATTATTGTTATAATTTTTTGTTTGAATTTTGGATGTTTTGATGACATCACCACCATACTGGGGGTGAAATTGTATGACCGCATAATCTACATGTGGAGAGTGTTGTAGCTGGTACAATTTTTTAAAGTGCGCAGCACAAAACAAGAAGTACTTAACTTTTTGTTCATTTGCTCAATATGTATTTCAAGTTGTCTTGCACACAAAGTCCAAGAAATTTGGTACAGGCTGTTTTGCTAACTGATGGTCCATACAGCTCTATATTGGGTGATATCAGATATTTTACTTTGTGCAGTGTGTATATACATAACTACAGTTTTTACAGTGTTTATTATTAAGTCACTGTTATCAATGTAACATGTTGGCCTGTCAATGGCTTCTCTTATGTTTCTTTACAAGGATTTCTTCTGAGTTTCCTGTAATTAGAACGTTTGTATCATCAGCAAATTGAAATATTTTACTGTTGTCATTTCATGTATTTAGGTCATTTACATAGAGAGAGAACAGATCCTTGCGGCACACCATATTTAACAGTCAGTAGCTTGGAATTACATTTCCTAATGACATTATCCCTTTCCTGATCTATTTCCACATATTGTTCCCTGTTCTTAAGATAAGAGCTGAGCCAGTTGTTAGCTGTTCCTCTGATGCCGAGATTTTCTAGCTTGTGTAGTAATTTTTCATGGTTCATAGTGTCAAATGCCTTTGACAAATCTAAAAATAAGCCCATGGTAAGTTTTTGTTGCCTAAAGGTAACAGTGCCTCAAATGGATAGGAATGAACTGCTGATTTCGTTGAATGGTTTGCTCTAAATCCATGTTGAGATTCTGACAAAATTCCATTATCCTCTAAGAAATTTGTTGCCCTCTTATCGTAGAGTCTTTCTAATATTTTTGAGAAAACAGACAAAAGTGCCAATGGGCTGTAATTGGAAACATCTTCTTTGTTTCCTTTCTTGTAGAATGGCTTTACTTTTGCTATTTTCAAACATGAAAGAAAAGTTCCTGTAGAAAAAGATAGGTCACATAGGTTCCTCTGAGTTATTAATGTTTCCAAGGCAGCCTTTATTACAATATTATTCACTATGTTTTTGTTAGATTGGGTTTCTTTCTCTACAACTTGCCAGACTGCTTTGTAGATAAAAGAAGTGAAATTTATTTTAAAACAGACATTTATTTATACTGAACAATTTTGATTTATAGCCTTTTTCTTCTGTCAAATCACTGCGAAGCTTATTAGTGCAGCTTTGTCCATGACAGTCTTTTGCACATTGTTGTGCAATGTAGGTGAACCTTCACACATCTGCACTTTCTTCCTCAGCATTGAGTGTAGCTGCATGAAATCAGTAGCAGTATTATCTCTGGAGCAGATGGCCATTTCATGTGAATTGGGGAGAGCGATGAGTTCGATTCCCTCCAACCCCAGTTTCTGGGATCCAAGTCATTCCCCAGTCACACCTGGACTTGTACATAAACTCGGTAATGGTGGAGACGACCTGCATCATTAGTGGCAGGCAAACAAAAGAGTATGACAGCGTTGTTTGCCTGACCCACAAGTACATTAAAACATTTAAATATTTGTGTAGAGAACTTCTGTCCTGCTTTTGCATTGGTATCAGAAGAGGAAGCAGGATCGTTGAATATTTGTGTAATATTATGAAGTTTGGGGTACTGGTTAAATAGTTTGAAAGCTGGCATCTTTCCTTTCCCAATTAAGGCTGAAATGCTGTCGTAACCATTTACTGCATGATGAAACAGTATTGAATTTTTGCATTACTGAACGAATGAGTAGTTACGTGTATCTTTAGCACTGTAACACCTTGTTCTGATGCTACCTTTACCTTCCTTCATCAGGATTATGTCTGTGTTGTCTGGAGCAAGAGCGATAAGTAGCACAAGATGATCTACATCGTGAGCCACTACAATAACCTGCTGGTAAAATTTTGAGGCATTTATTGCTTTTGCAACAATTTCAACATCTGCATCGTCATCTGCAATCCTGGTTTCAATACCAAAACTGTCTAGTTTTTCCACAAGCTGTGTAACGAATGTTTCCTTATTGCTGAGCTTACTAAGAAAGACAGACTGTGATTCAACGCATAACGTATCGTCATTAGGTAGTAGTAGCTTTATTCGTCAGTAGATCTCTTTTTATGAGGATATATATGTCAAAGCATTTACAAATTTACAGCAATTTAAAATAAGCTAATTCGTATAAACATACATTTACAGACTTCTAGTTAGAGACACTCATTAGATTTACCCCTGGTACACAATACTTTTTTTTTCAAATAACTTACTAAATAACGTAATACCACATTGTTCACTCATATCTCACTATCAGACACTGCACACAATATACACACACTTCACTCACTACACACACACACACACACACACACACACACACACACACACACACACACACTGGTGATCTCTGGGCCATTTTCTGTACCGCAACATCCCAATTGCTATCCTGAAAAACTGAGTCAGCATCCCTCCATAATGAGTGAGATGTTGAGCTCAGAAAGAGGAAGAGGTGTTAGTATTGTGCGATGCATAGCTAGGGGGTAAGTATTTCTAGAAATAAAAAAAGAAGGAAAAAGCATAACGTGAAAATGTTATGTGGAATGTTGGATATTTTATAATCATTATTATTGTTATTTATTTGTATAACATATTTTTGTCAAACCCCTACTCTGTTTTAGCTAAGTAATCCTTCAATGTATAAAATGTATTGAATAACAGGTACTTTTCAGCTGCCTTTTTAAATAAGTGTAATTTTACAATTTTTTAATCTCTTTTGGTAATTTATTGTACAGTTTTATTCCTTGGTAGAAAATGTTGTTTTGAGTTTTATGTTTATTTTTTCTTGGTAAATGTAAGTTGAGTCTATCTCTTGTTGCATGATCATGGACAGAGCTGTTTGTACAGTAATTGCCAATGTTATTTCTGATGTGTACAACTGACTGGTAAATGTATTCACATGGAGCAGTTAAAATCCCCAGTGTTCTGAACAGATCTTTACAATGAGCTCGACTAGTATTTTTGGTTATTATTCTTATGGCTCTTTTCTGGAGCTTGAAAATTGTGTTCATGTTTTGTGCATTTGTTCCCCAAAAAAGAACGCCATAGCTAAGAATTGAGTGTACATATGAATAATATGTAACTAAAAGACACTGCACATTACATACTGATGATAGGATTCTAAAGGAATAATATTCTGACGACGTTCTATTTGCAAGTACCTTTGTGTGATCACACCGCTTCAACTGAGAATCAATATTCATTCCTAGAAATTTTGCATTTGTACCACAGTCTATAGAGGTGCTATCTACATTTAATTTAACATTGTCATTTTTCCGCTTCAGACTGAAATTTATGGCATTAGTTTTCTTTATGTTCAATGTCACCTTATTGTTTATTTATTTACCAATCATAAACTTCCTTGAGAGTTTCATTTGCTTTCTCGACAAGGAGTTCTCTTGTTTTCTTAGTCACAGTAATATTGCTGTCATCAGTGAAGAGGATTTTTTCACCATGAGTAACACTACTGGGAAAGTCATTGATGTATATGAGGAACAGTACTGGTCCTAATATACTACCTAACAGAACCCCAACATTAATGTATTTTGATTCTGATAAGTGCTTTACTAAATGTTTGGATCTATTTGAAGTATGTGTTATCTCTACTCTTTGTACCCTACCTGTTACGTATGATCGAAACCAGTCATTAGCTACCCCTCTTATTCCTAATGCTTCTAATTTATTTAATAGAATCTTGTGGTCGACTGTATCAAATGCCTTAGAAAGGTCCAAAAATATTCCTGTGACACACTCATCGTTATCAAGTGCATCAAGTACAACTTTTGTGAATTCTACTATGGCTGACTCCATATTTTTGCCACTTTGGAATTCAAACTGTGATTGACTTAAAAGATTGTATTTATTCAGGTAATTCATTAATCTGTCTTTCATAATTGCTTCTATTATTTTTGAGAATGGTGACAGCAGGAAAATGGGCCAGTAATTTTCTATTTCTTCTGTATTACCTTTCTTAAGCAAAGGTACAGCTCTTGCTTGTTTTAACTGGTCTGGAAATGTCCCTAATGTGAAAGATTCATTTATTATATTTGTTAAGGGGCCTTGTATATCCCCTATGTATTGTTTCAGTACACACACTGGTACTTCATCTAAGCTTACTGACTTTTTATTTTTTAGTTTATGAATTGTTTTACTGACTTCATTCTCTGTGGTTGGAAGTAACATCATTGTATTTAGTACAACATTATTTACCGGTGGTATATTCGTTTGGGTGAATTTTTGCTGTAACTTCTCTGCAATACTTGAAAAACGCATTTTACAGTTACATCACATTTTTCCCTGTCCATATTTGTGGCCACATGGTCAATTACTGATGAAGTCGTTATGGTAACCCTTGTTGCACTATTGGCCAATAGAGACATGCCAAAACTGTGAATGATGTTTATGAAGGTGCTGCTGGATTCATTTATGATATTAGTGTTGATGCTAATGTCCCCACACAGAATTATGTTGACCTTTGTACTTGAGACTTTATCTAGAACTTATGTTAACTTATTGAAAAAAGTGTCCACACTGCCATTGGGAGATCTATACACACATGAAATTATTAATTTCTTGGTGATATCAATCCCTGTTAATTCAATAGCTGATATTTCAAAGTGTTTGTCTTCACTTACAGTACTGAGGCCATGTCTTGATTTGAACTGTGTTCCTTTTCTGATATAAATACATGATCATCCACCCCTCGAATAGTTCTGGAGTAAGAGTTTGCCTTTTCATACAATGATAATACTACATGTTGGATTTCTGTGTCTCTACACCAGTGCTCAGTAATACAAACTACTATGCAGTTCAAAGATTGGAGCTCAACTTCTAAAAGTTGTATTTTATTTTTTATTGATTGTATGTTTTGATGGAGGAGTGTTAAGTCTGTGAAATGACCCACTTTACTCTTTCCAATGGTTTGTTTTTCTTTGTGACATCTGGTATATGTGATATTTGAGGTGTTAATATCTATCTTGTGAGTGATTGTTTCAGTAATTTTTAAAGTGCTGGAGATACTCGTTAAGCATGGAAACCTGTTGTGTGGATTTATCCTAAAAAAGACCTACTTTTCCTACCTATGACAACAGGTATTTGACCATATGTGACCCCACCCCCTATACTTTCATGGATCAGCTGTACCAACCTTCCCTTCTCAGTCCTGTTTAGGTGTAGGCCATGCCTAGTGAAACCCCATCTGTTGACAGTCCCGAGAGGCACCAGAGAAACATGAGCCAATTTTGCTGTCCTCAGAGCCATCCCTAACCCCACATAGATTTGCCTCACTGCTCCATCAAGGTGTGGTCGATCATGACGCCAGAACAGCTCAACAAAGTGTACATTGGTGCCAGAGTCAGGGAAGCTATCTTGTCCAGGTCACCACCCCATCCACTATCACTACCTGGTCCTTTTTTGTAAAGTCCTTACAGGAAGACCCTAGGTCCTCTATCACATGACTTAGCCTTGCATTTGGCTTGAAGATACTGGTGGCCTGGTACGCTCCCCCTAAACTTTCCTGTAGCTGAGGGCCTACACCTCTCCCATGGCTACTACCTAGCAGCAGCACTTTCTTCTTCCTAACACTTTGTACATTCCTAGGCTTCTTCACCTCGGTTGAAGAGCGCTGCACATTTCCTGCTCCTCGTTCTAACTGAGGCTCTTCTCAACTTAACTCTGGCAGTGGTAGATAACTGTTTTTGGTATTGATGATAAAACTGTCAGATCGCGTTCTCTTTCTTCCTATCCTCCTACCAGGTGCCAGTTCCCAACCACCCTCCTCCCCCCTATCACCCTTGATCCTTATGAGTTTCTTCCTTGCTTCCTTTCCTGTTCCCCAATCAAAATATTCTTACTGCATACTCTGCAGTTCCAGGAGAGAGCCTCTTCTGTTCTCCCAACATTCTCCCCACTGCATCCCCCCCCAGTGAAAATATTTCCTACAAGATTGGCAACAAATCCCTCTACTCACTACCCTATAACAGCTCCCACATTTCTCACTCATGGTCAGTTTCGAAATAATAATTAAGTTCAAAGAATGTTTTAAATTTGTCAAGGATGCGAGATTGGCTGTGTGTAAAGAAAAAACGACACAAAGGTCTTACGTGCGGTGTTTTTTTTCTTTTTTTTTCTACTGATTTAGAATTTGTAATTAATTTGCTCTTAGGTAATTTACGTTATCAGCCGTGTTTCGTCAGGTTTTTAAACGTTTATATCTCCGAAAATTTAGGCCTAGATCGCGTCTATCTATCTAGTAAACAATACGAAATGTGTTAGTTAAATACGATTTAGAAACGCTTGATTACACTTTTATTGCAACAATAGACACTGATGAAACTAGTAGCAGTCTGTTTTAAACGAATTTTGCACTATCAAGAAAACTTGAAGAGGATATTTTTTTTTGTTTATGTCACGCAAAATTTCGGGTTATATCGCGATTATCAGGACTTCAGTTAAAGAATAAGTTTTTTCAAGAAAAAGCGCCGCTGGAACGCTAATATTCAATTGTGTGACAAGAACGGACGCTACAGCAAGTATACAAAACAAAGGAAATTTAAATTTGACACTATTTATTCTTAAATGATTTCTTTTAGCGGACGAAGAAAATACCTGTAATCTCGCTCGGCGGCCATATTCTGAAAATTTCACGTGATGTCCGCTGTCCGCTGGGAGACTTTTTGTCATTGTGGCAAACAAGACCCCATCACTAAAGTGTTTAGTCAGTTTATTTTTCAGAGTTTTAATAGTCAATGTCTCTCCTTCTAGGAGATATTCATTAACTTTCTGCAATCAGTCGATCAGTGAAAACTGACATTCCTATGAACTATCTATAAATTTGCATAATTCTTGAAAAGTGGCATTAAAATTGGTATCTTGAGGGCGGCCTCTTTTTCGAACATAGGGGGGGTTCGACACTAATGTATCATAGCAATCTTTATAATAACGGGCTTCTGCAGCTACTAAACACAAAACACTGTTGATGCATTCGGCAACCTTTCTGTCGAAATCATCATCGCGTTTCTCTGCTTTCTGAAGCAGCATATGTTTCACAGTTAAAGAGCGAAATTCAAATACTCTACGGCGTTAGTGGAGTTGTTTTCTTGTTTCCGCCTCTATGTCGCACTTTTCAGCAAATATGAAACAGTCTTTTTTGAAACTGACTGGATAAGAGGAAGAGGATCTCAAACTTTTATCATTTGCTTATGCAACATTCTGATTAATTAGTTTGCTTACATTACGTTCCGTATGCGCTTCAATAAGTGCAGAGTTCTGTAGAAGATTATGAGCCCCATCCTTCCGTTCCTCGCTGACGCGTATGAGTTTCCAGTCCCTTCATCACTATTGATGTCTCTCCTTCCGAAACAGATTTACCACAAATAAAACAGGTAGTAGGGTCTGGCATTATTGTTTTCTCAGTCCAGACAAAAGAAATGAGACTAAGAAGAAGCACTTCATAACACCACAAACTAATGAATACTGTCACAAAAACAGAACTCCTTGACCCTACTTCGACAGTTCTCAACATTAACTCAACTGAACTGGACACTGTGTAGGAAGAAACAGCAGCGACAATAGTGGCAGGGTAGCGCTGGGTGAATAGGAAGGGGAACTTGACGTTTTCATTCTTGGCATGTAATCCTGATTTCAACAACTGATCGCAACAGAAATATTATCAAGTACAATATATAGGCTACGAAACATTTCCATACACTTAATTACGCTTTTCGTTTAAATACTTTGCTACGCAACAGAACCTGAAAACTATTAGTTTAATGGGATTCTATTCCAATTCCTATACCTCAAATGCCATATGTATAAATGAAAAGATGCACATGATCTTTTTCGTGTACAGTTTTGCTACATTACTAATAAAAGCTCTGTTCGAAAAATAAGTCTTTTTGCGTCTAAATTAAAAATATGATACAAATTGACTTCTAGCCGCTGTGGCCGAGCGGTTTTAAGCGCTTCAGTCTCGAACCGCGCTGCTGCTACTGTAGCAGTGTCGAATCTTGCCTCGGGCATGGAAATGTGTGTCATTAGGTTAGTCACGTATTAATAGTTCTAAGTCTAGAGGACTGATGACCTCAGGTGTTAAGTTCCATAGTGCTTAGAGCCACAAATTGACTTTTGGAGAGCATAAAATGGGGACGCGCCTCCCTTAAGAAGGGGAACTTTTCTGTTTCTCATTACTATACCCCACATGAGTATTTTCCCGAAGTTTCAAAACTTTATAAATTTTATCCCTCATTTGCTGATTTTCTTACTAATTTGCCAGGGGTAAGAAAATTCCGACTGTTGCCAGTGTGCATAACAGCTTTCAAGTTTAATTTAAAATGACATTCAAGAAGGAGGTTATTGAGAAATAATAGAGGTAGGATCGAAGAGTAGCCTACATATCCGTATGAATTCTTGAATGCTGCCCGTAAGCTGAAACGGGGAGATGGAACATCATGATGTCGCTCTTGTGCTTACTCCATTCGTCGGCTAGTGCAGAAAGAGTATTTTCGGCAATAAACAGAATGAAGACAAAAGTAAGAAACAGACAGAGCACTAGAACGACAACAGGACTTTTACATTCCAAAAGGAACAGGAGATTTGTACCCTGTTACGACTTTCCTATTGGCACGGAATTTCTGCCTCTGATGACTAATTACATTTAAAAGGATGGTGGGAAGGAAGAACAAGAAGAAGAAGTGTCGATTGATGAGTGAAAACAACACAACTTTCTCTCAGTTTTGCTGTTTGTTATATTTATCCGTAACTGGTCTGGTGGGGTCATGTGGACTAGAATTTTGTTTTTTGTGTAGTTTTAATGTTTGTAACACTGTAGCGCATTAATGTTTTAAATAACAGGCATTGCATATCGACAGCTAAACTGTTGCAGATGTTGGCCTTACAAAGGCGACTGTCAGAGGAAATTAAAGACAGTGTTTGATGTTGTATTACAGACAGCTTCCATCAGTTGGGACTTTAATTTGTTGAATGAAATATTTCTTGCACATGCATCATTTTATTACAATTCCTGAAGTAAACTTATTATCCTAATTCTTGACCGTCTACTACTTTTCTTTCAGTTGGTGCCAGACGGACCCAGCCGTACCAAATACGAGATTTTTCTAACTAAATATTTTCTTCTGTCCCAGATTGAACGGCGTTAAAAGTATCAGTATTGGAATAACATATCAAAATATTAGAGTCATTATTAACATTGCAGGAATGATACACAATCTTAGTACCTGTATTCACTTCTTCTTGTGCATTGCATTCAAAATTATCTGGTAGGTTCTACTGCTTTCACAATTCGCCCTTCAGATACGTGACATTCATAACATTTATTGTACATAATTTATTTATTCATTTTTAGTTTGTTGATTTTCACTCGTTTCATACCAAAGAATTATTGCTTCATCGCGCTTCTAATCACTGAAACTTTAACGAACGCCTCTTTGAATTTGATATTGCTCAGTCCTCTGCGGAAATTTGATTGACGATTTTGATCGGCTCCGCTTATATGGTAGTTTCGTAATTCAGCTGTGTCGTGAAGACAGTGAGCGTCTTTTGAGGAAGGCTTTTTGTGGAAATGTAAAATGAAAGTCTATCTTTCCGCTGAGTATGGCATTAAGGTTTTTAAACCTCGCTGTAAAATGGTGACGAATGTGTGCTGGATATTTTTCATGCCAAGCAAAACGAAAAAAAAGAGTCAATTAAAATAACATGTGGTGGTTGTACTTTGTCGTACCAATTTCTAAGCACTGTACAAGAGCACATTCCTTGTTCTGGGCCTATACATTTTTCCATCTAGGTGACACATAGACAAAGATAAAATTATATCACTAATGTAAGTTTCTTTAGTATGACAAATTGTTAATCAATCAAATTTGAAAAAAAGTACTGCATATCTAAGCATCTTAGAAAAAACAGTGAAACTTAGTTGCAACATACATCATTCGAGTGTTCTCACTTACAGAATTGCTGACTGTCTGGGTTTCAAAAACATTCCTCACACACAAATTAAGAAAAGATGTTATGTGGACATGTGTCCGGAAACGCTTAATTTCCATGTTAGAACTCATTTTAGTTTCGTCCATCTACGCTCAATGGAGCACGTTATTATGATTTCCTACGGGATACTCTACCTGTGCTGATAGAACATGTGCCTTTACAAGTACGACACAAAAATGTGGTTCATGCGCGATGGGGCTCCTGCACATTTCAGTCGAAGTGTTCGTACGCTTCTCAACAACAGATTCGGTGACCGACGGATTGGTGGAGGCGGACCAATTCCATGGCCTCCACGCTCTCCTGTCCTCAACCCTCTTGACTTTTATTTATGGGGGCATTTGAAAGCTCTTGTCTACGCAACCCCGGTACCAAATGTAGAGACTCTTCGTGCTCGTATTGTGGACAGCTGTGATACAATATGCCATTCTCCAGGGCTGCATCAGAGCATCAGGGATTCCATGCGACGGAGGGTGGATGCATGTATCCTCGCTAACGGAGGACATTTTGAACATTTCCTGTAACAAAGTGTTTGAAGTCACGCTGGTATGTTTTGTTGCTGTGTGTTTCCATGCCATGATTAATCTGATTTGAAGGAAGTAATAAAATGAGCTCTAACATGGAAAGTAAGTGTTTCCGAACACATGTCCGTATAACATATTTTCTTTCTTTGTCTGTGAGGAATGTTTCCTGAAAGTTTGGCCGTACCTTTTTGTAACACCCTATATTCTAGACGCCTTTGGAACATTGCTGACGGCGTTAGACCTAGCTAGGTGGAGTATAAGGTAGTTTCCAGACATTACAGTTTATGATAATATTGATGTATTTGAAAGTGCATAGGCATCATGTGTCCCTGGAACCAAATTTTATGTTAATGGCTGTATATCTGCTAAGTCGTTGATAACAACATATTAAAACACCACCTTCCAGTGGTATAGAATTGTTGCACTTTTTTTGCCATGGGTTCCCAGATTATGAAGTGTGAACTAGGAGACAAATAAGACAACTCTGAAAAGAAAACAGAATTTTGCAGATAAGCAGTGAACTAAAAAGTGAGCTTCAGATCAGCAGCAGTCAAGTTGAAGAAATAAAAGCATAACTCAATGAATTACAACATGTTGTCGAATCACAGCAAAAAAATTAATAATATTTTGTATATATGGGCTCACAGCCGCTGTAAATTTCTCTAGGGAAGTTATTTTTCGATTTAAGCTCTCTTTTATTTAGAAATGATCATTTTATTTCATGATTTGTCTGTTATCTAATTTCGCCTATTTGAACTTGAAAATGTCCAAATGGACGAAATTTGCTAACACATAAATAGTGAAATTAAATGATTATTTCAATATAAAAAAAATTGCCTACGCAAAAAACTGACTTTCCTCAAGGAAAACCGTTAAATGCTTGGGTGATACGATTTAAAATGTCAAACACTCTCTCTCGCACGCTCAAGGTCACGCGCCACTGTGGTGCCATCTATTGAGCAGCCCAGGGACTTGCACAGAGAGCATCCCAGAGTGCCCCAGAGAGCTACAACACCAAGAAGAATCGCTTCTCGGCTTTTGGCAAGATCAATGTGTAGTATTGTGGCCCTTAAAAGGGCCTTTTTTGAGAACTGCTTTCAATGGTTATACAGAGTACAGTCACCCACAATGCGACAATCTTCCAAAGAGGATGAACCACTGGCCTTAACCCATAAGTGAATGTTACAATCAGAATTTATCTTAACACGTCTACGACAAGTCAAAGATAAACTCCCATGTGGCATAAGGTAGGAACCCTCACCAGAGATAATAATCTCAGAAACAGGTATAGTACGGTAAGCTAAGATCTCCCTAGTTTCAAAGGATTCCAAACCAGCTCTCCCTGCACTGTTACATGCAACGAAAGCAACAGTAATCCATCCATTACCTAAACCCGAAGAAGTAGAACTCTTCATTAAAGAAAAATTGAACCTCGCGCCACAAAACAAAGTAGGCCCATTTATAAGAACAAATTGGGCAGTCTTACCTACTCCCCTGACCTCGTTCTTTTTCCCCTTAGCAGAAGATGTCGAAGCACCAAGAGTGCCGTCCACATTTACAAGTGTTTTGTAGACAAGCATAGGCATCATGTGTCCCTGGAACCAAATTTTATGTTAATGGCTGTATATCTGCTAAGTCGTTGATAACAACATATTAAAACACCACCTTCCAGTGGTATAGAATTGTTGCACTTTTTTTGCCATGGGTTCCCAGATTATGAAGTGTGAACTAGGAGACAAATAAGACAACTCTGAAAAGAAAACAGAATTTTGCAGATAAGCAGTGAACTAAAAAGTGAGCTTCAGATCAGCAGCAGTCAAGTTGAAGAAATAAAAGCATAACTCAATGAATTACAACATGTTGTCGAATCACAGCAAAAAAATTAATAATATTTTGTATATATGGGCTCACAGCCGCTGTAAATTTCTCTAGGGAAGTTATTTTTCGATGTAAGCTCTCTTTTATTTAGAAATGATCATTTTATTTCATGATTTGTCTGTTATCTAATTTCGCCTATTTGAACTTGAAAATGTCCAAATGGACGAAATTTGCGAACACATAAATAGTGAAATTAAATGATTATTTCAATATAAAAAAAATTGCCTACGCAAAAAACTGACTTTCCTCAAGGAAAACCGTTAAATGCTTGGGTGATACGATTTAAAATGTCAAACACTTTTCTAATGAATTATAATACGTTTCAAAGAACTTTGAAATTACTAAAGATGTGTTAAAATTCTGGCCAGAAATTTGCGATGCAAAAGAAAGCTTAGAAAATAAAGTGGAATTGTTTAAATATGGTACTAATGATAACATGTCTGTAATTTACACATGAAATTTATTTAAGTAGAAAAGAATGTTGCATATAGTGCAGATTACCATAAAACTAATGTCTGTGTATTGGAAAGAACTGTACTAAAAACAAGATAACAATCTTATAGAATTATTATTATAATTATTATTAATCTCGTTGTTACCAGTCTTTTGTCATTGACTAGTCATGGCTGGACAGACAGAGCCAATTTTACAATAATATTACCACATTAAAATTAATTAAAAATGCCATTCAAACTATGATACAACAGAGTTGCTGCTGTTTTAATTGCCACAGAAAAAGAATCAGCAACAGAAAGTTGCATGAATGACTGTGGTGTCCTTTGATAAGTATTCATACAAGAAATTTTCCTGGAAGCTAAATTGCATCCTGTAGACTTCATTCGACACTGTCATAATTTTGCTCCTGAAATAACTGATATGTTTAAGGTCAAATTTGCAAATTAGTTTTGTAATGGGAGAGTATTATCACGTAAAAATCAGGTTCAGAATAGTGTTGTAGTGAATTTAAAGGGATAAAAGTGATTGAAGGAATCCTGGAAAAAGGAAACTGAGAACATTATATCATTTAGAAAAGTTCTTGATGAACTGATTCAAAAGCATCTATTAGAAAGAAAATTATCAGAGAAAGTACAATGGCATTTTGTATACGGTCCTGAAGATTCAAGTGAACAATTTTTAAAGCATGTTAATATATTGGTCAGGGAGTTGGAGAAGAATGCTCGACAAAGTTAGAATCTCAGTGGTTATCAGTATAAGGGATGGGATCTGAACAATAATGTGGGTAATTATGGGAGAACGGATGCTGGTAATAGTAGGAATTACCAGCAGTTGGCGGCAAGGTGGGGGGGGGGGGGGGGAGGTGGTTGAAACAGAATTGTAATTTGAATGAAAGAGGCAAGAATAGAAACAGAGGGTTTGAGATCAGAAGCAGATTTTGGGAAGGGAATGACAGATTACAAGACAATAGCAAATAAGATAACAGATGAGATGTGCAGAAAAATGGTGTTGTCCCATTGGGAACTAACTGCTTTTTGGAAATGGATGTAAATCAAAATTGGGTTAACTAATCTGTAGAAAGGTTTATGGAGAGCGGTAGTCAGATATTTTATGGGCAGTGTAGGATGGAGGCATACCACGTGAATAGACTACAGTTTGCAGAAAAAATTTATAAAAGTAATAAATTATAGTGTAAAACTTGACTATAATCCAGTAAAGTTCAGTACAATACAGTTCAGTAATGCAGTACAGAATTTGAGTTGGATGCTGAAGTACTCACAAATTTTTTTAGTCAACCAGAAAATGAAGTATTAAGGGGAAGAGTAACAACTAGTAACTATGATGAATTTGGTATTAATAAATTGGTGAGTAATGAGAAAATAAAGGTAGGATGTGACCTGGTTAATCCTGATCTGGTAACAGATGGATCTGATAATCATGTATCTGAGGTGAAAAGTTTTTGACATGTAATGTTTATGTTGCTATTGATAGTGATATTGGTGAGAACTATGTTGTCACTGATGAACTTTATAATGATGAGGAGATAGATAATATGATTATGTAGAGTTTAAGAAAGAAGAAAGAGAGGACAATGCACTGAGATGTGGGAAGCATATGTGGAGATCAGAGCTTTCCAGTTGACATTAGCAAGACTTTAGTTAACTGACAGTTGAAGGTAGGAATATCCATTGTGTCAACGATGGCCATAGGGAAAACAAAGGTTATAATTTTTGAGAACAGTTTGGAGCAATGATAATCAGACTGATAAATTTTAGACAAGATCTGAGGAAATTTGTGATAAAATACATCCCAGTTGGTGGTAGAAAATAAAGAATAGCTGAGAAGATGTGAAAGAATCTGTAAGTTTATTAATATGGTGTGAGGTGGAACCTAGTATTGCCATGAAGCTTTATGCATGGGGGATGGGGGTAGAGGTTTGCAGAAGAAGACATTGTGAAAAATATAAATTTTAAAAATGTTAAAAATGATCTTTTTATGTAGGGGATGTCAGGAAAGAATGTCCATATATTTAGGAGCATGTTTATGGTTTGGGAGGTAACTGCTTGGTAGACACTGATGGTCCAATCACTGGAATTTCTGAAAAATAAATGGATAAAATAGACTGAATACAGATTTTGTTGAAGTGCAGGTAGTATGAATCAAAATCAGAGGAGCCACTGTGATACATAGGAAAGCTGTGAAAAGACAGATACTGCTATTGTTTGCTATTTGTGACATGAATTTTTCACATGGCTGTTAGGTAATACCATATTTAACTGAAGACAATATTTTGGCAATGGAGTGGACTGTGAAGGCTGAGGTAGGTTTTGATAGGTCTAATAAATAGTTAGTATTTACATATCATATAAACTGCATTTCTTAAAAGACAAAAATAATTTTTCAAAATTGTGCAGGTAGTAATAACCAGTTTTGGGGGTGGCGAGGGCTTGGGGGCAGGGGTGGTGGACAGGTGTTGTGGCTTTATGCTAAATGTTAATGATAGGGGTACAGGTATCTGACTGATGGTGATTTTACTGGGACTGAGCCCCTATGAGACACGTCCATAAAATAAGGCATCCAATTTTTTTCACAAAGAAAGCACAATTACTGGCAAGGAATGTTATATTGACTGAAAGGCTGGAGTTTCGACTATTGCTTGACATAATCACAATTGTGATTGATGCACATTTGCGTGTGCCGTGGCGTTTTACATATACCATTGTCACAGAACTCTCACACCACATAGCACAGGTAGTGCTCAGTGTCGTTTTTCAACTTCTCATCTGTCTGG
Organism: Schistocerca serialis cubense; assembly: GCF_023864345.2. NCBI lineage: Eukaryota > Metazoa > Arthropoda > Insecta > Orthoptera > Acrididae > Schistocerca > Schistocerca serialis. Next base: position 645,392,332 of record NC_064640.1, read on the forward strand.
AAATGTGTTCCACCATTGTGTGAAGCCGACTCAGGACACAATGATGGTGCTAAATCTGGACTGTATGGGGGATGGGTGAGGACGTTCCATTTGAAGTGGGCCAGAAGATCAGCTGTTGCATTGGCAATATAGGAATGAGCACTGTCTTGAAAACACAGTGCCTTCATCAGCATTCCAGCTTTTGATTTTGAATGGCATGACACAGTTTTTCTGAAGTCTTATAGTAGAGAGCAGTGTTTATTGTTGTACCAGTGGGCATACACTCGCACAACAACCCACCTTTTCTGTCTCAGAACATACTGACCATCACTTTTCTGGTAGACAGTATTTGTTTAGACTTCCATGGCTTCGGAAAATTTTAAAGCCATCACTGATGAGACATTTCCTTAATTACAGGTGTCATTTAGTGTACCCAGGTTTCGTCAGTAGTGATAACTGAATTAAAATATTCTTCATCCTGTTTAGTATAGCGCTCCAGAAATTTGCGGGCTGCCTTAACATTTGTGGTTTATTGTGTTTGGTTAGCATTTTTGGGACCCACATCAAATAAAACCTTGTGATAATGCAAACATTTGGTCAAAATCTTGTCACTTGTACTCTTACTGACTTGAAGTATCAATTTTAACAGCACGTGAACAGTCACACATTGTTCTTCTAGCATTTCTTTCTCTACTTTTGCAATTTTTTGGGCCAAAACAGAAGGCTGACTCCAACTCTATTCGTCATGGATGACTGTACATCTGTCTTTGAACTCTCTGCACACTCTGACACGTTCTTGGTGTGCGTACACTATGGCCCATAGACTTTCCATAACTGACAATGAATGTCCATGGGGGTAGTGACCTATGCACTCAAAAAAAGGAACACTGCATGCATCTCGCACATGCTGGGAGAAGCAAGGGGGAGCTCTACTGTGAATGGCTGCCCTGTCAAGACTGAGTGTCACAGTGGGCTCAGGTGTTTGGGAATTTGAAGGGGAGAGCCAAGCTACATGCCAGTGATGCTGGATCTCACTTAAAAGCATTTGTCATGGCTCCACCACCTTGGAGACCTTGTTTTATGGACACTCCTCATAGTATAGTAGAAGCAAAATTACAGTTTAAACTTAGATCAGAAAATAAAATTAAGAGAATTACTTAGGGTGTATTATAATATATTTGACAGAAAAAAATTGGAAAATTTACGCCATGGACAACACACTCACCCATGCCCGATGGAGGACTCAAAGCTTCGACGGGGGGAACCGCACGGACCGTGACAAGGCGCCTCAGACAGTGCAGCAAAAAATGTGGAAACTGTGAGTGTAGATTAAAGCTGAAGCCTCATCATCCTTTGATTATTAAACCATATGGCGCTCCTTTATCAAACAGAAAAGCGGTAGACAGGGAGCTGCAAAAAATGGAAAGCTGAGGGACAAGAGAGAGGAGCAGTAGTGACTACAACAACCCTCTTGTAATCCATAAAAAATATGGGATGTTAAATTTATTCCAGATTCTGGACATCTCAGTAAATTTTTAACTGGATAAACTAACTGCCTTGCTAATATTAATGAATTGTTAGGAAACTTTGAACATAATAAGTTTATTCATATTTTGGATGTTACTTGTGGGTTTCACCAAATTCCGCTTGAGCACGATTCCAGAAACTATGATGCTTTCTTGTTTGGGGGAAAATGTTAGTATTATTGTGTAGGATTATTTAGACTAAATGTATCTGTTGCCGAATTCATTTTTGCTTTAGATTTTGTTTTGGGGGAATATATATTTGCTAAATTAAGGAATTATACTGGTAATATTTTAATCATACAAATAATTGGGAGAAACATTTTGTATTGTTAAGGGAAGTGCATGAAAAGTTAAAGAAAGAGCGTATGTCTTTAAAACTTGGAAAATGTAAATTTGCTGCCATACAACTTAAATTTTTGGGACAGAGCATTTCAGATGACAGAATTTAGCTTTGAAAAGACAAAATGGAGACCACCGAAAAATTTCCTACACAAAAAAATAATCAGTCAAAATCATTCTTTGGACTCTGTGGATTCTATAGACAATTCGTTAGCACACAGGCTTTAAATGCGCCATGTGTGAATAATTTGTTAAAAAAATATGCCTCAGTATCTGGGTTTGGGGTCATAGTTGCCAGGAGGATTACAAGAAGAACAAAAAACAAGTTTGTGACTAAAGAATTTTGTACAGACTTTTTTTGTCAGTATGTTTATACTTTATGACAGGTAGCAGTGACAGAGAAATGGGAGCACATTTATTTCAGGAGAAAGTAGTTGATGGGAATGCTGAACAGGGATCCATAGCTTTTGTCTGTAGAACTTTGCAGAAACATAAACAAATGTATACTGTAACAAAAGAAGAATTCTTAGCTGTACACTGGGCTTTCAGAAAATTTAACAATTATTTATTGGTTAGCAGAGTCATAGTTTACTGAGACCACACAGACTACAATACTTTTAAGAGTGTAAACTGTGTCACATTAGACTGACTAGGTGAGCATTATTGCTGCAATAATTTGACTGTACTATTAAACACCTAAAAGGGACGTAAAATTTAATTGCAAGTGATTTATCTAGATTTCCACAGGGGGTGAACTAGAAAGCAGTGGTGGGGATTGTGAAAAGAATTTTAATTTGTTGCTTAAAAGTTATTGAGAATGAAGAGAAACAAATTAGAATTATCTGCAAATATATACGGAAAAATCAGAGGCGTGATCAAAACTGGAAGTTAGTAAAAAGTTATACAGGAAAAGTTTGATCCATACTACAAATTATAGCAGGAAATTCTTTTGAGGAGAACTAGTGTTGGTAGCTATAACTGGAAATGATGTTGGCCTGACCAGTTTACGAATATTTTAATTAAGTTTGTACATGAAAGCTTTGGGTATTGTGGAGTTCTAAAATGTATCCAAAAGATTCAGGAAAATGCTTATTTCTGTAATATTGACAGAAGAGTAAGGGAAAAAAAGCTAAAACTTTGATAGATGTCTAAGAGTTAAAGTTAACAATCAAAGTTACACTCAAAGTGATAGAGGGTTCATGCAAAACATTACACAAAAAAGTGGATATAGCAGCAGTGAATATTCATCAATCATTACCTAAAATTAGAGGTGGTTTCTGTTACGTGTTTTAATGGCAGGTTTATTCTCAAACTGCATAAAACTGTATCCATTTTAGAAAGTAAGTAAGAAAACCATTTTCAAATATTGTGAGAGACTATTCCTAAACCCCAGAAAACCTAAAGCCATCCTATAAGATAATACCACACATCTCATCTCAAGAACCTTGAAAATGTATATTGAGAGAGAGTAAATAAATCACATAGCAATTTCTGTTTACCAGCATCAAGTAATCCAGCTGAGAGATATGTGAAAGAAATTGGCAGATTATGTAGAACTTATTGTAGCAAAAATTGGATAGAATATGTCAACACCTTTGAAAACATCTTGAATAGTTTAGAACACACATACACTGGTTTTTCCCCATATGAAATTTTGTTTAATAGAAAACCAGCCAACTTTCTATTGGAACTTAGTGAATATCCTGCATGCTAAGGTATCACAGAACAACTGAGAGAAGAAATTGTCATAAAAACTACAGAGAAGCAAAGAGAGTTTAGGAGGCAGAGACATGTTAAAAAATTAAAAAAGTCACTGTTTAAAGTAAATGATTTAGTTCTCGTTAAAACTCCTCAAGGAACAAAATAAATTAGTGGAGAACTGAATAAATTCTCTGATATTTATATAGAAAATCCACATCCAAATGTTTATAGATTAGTGCATCTTAAATCAAGAAATGGCTGCTGTGGAATAATTTAGATGATGTAATTATCCAATTTTTATTAATCAACATTCTTTTGCAGCACCTATTATGTGGTCACAATTGTTGCCATTTGATTTCATATTCTGTATATATTAGCACTCAAATGTTATATCTAGGAGTAGCAGTGCTTAAGCATGTTTCAGTATGCTGGCAGATTATGTATGTAACAAACACATGGAAATGTTGGGACTCTGTTTCAATATGTTGCCAAAACCACCATTATTCACTTACACTGTGGAGAGCAAACTTTTATGTATATTAATTAAAACTGTAGAGCAGCCAGAAGTCACATGTGACTTTTTCTTTACTTTTACATGTTCCACTTGACCCATGTGAGCACCTTTGCAATGTAAAAATGTAATCTGTTACACCATCATTGAATAAAATAAATTCACAGATTCAACTTTGAATGTGATACCTTAAATTACGGCCACACGTTACAACTATCAGAGTGTGCATAGTGTTACTGTCATTTGTAAAGTGGAGCACATCGGTTGTGTACAGTTATCGTAAAATAAGAAAAAACAGCGAGACATATCATCTCGAGCCAAAGCCCTGCCAATATGTGCTTTGGCTGAAGCTACCTTATGAAGCACAATGTAAAACCATGGAATACAAAAAAAAAAAAAAAAAACTCTCACTAAACTATGGCAAATGTCTGCTGCTTTTCCAGACGTTTAAACATAAAAGTACAAAAAACCATACCCAGTTATTAAAATAATTTTGAAACGACATAGAAACGTTACAAACTGAAAGTATAATTGTCACTCTTCCAAGCATTAATACACATATGTCATGTATATGACCGGTTATTAATGCTATTAAAACTACCCTCCATTAGCGTATATTAAATCTACCATACAGACATGGTGACATGATTCCTTTTACATCGACAGCTATTAGAGTGCAATATTTGTGGTGAAAGGTATTTACAATATACATATTTATTTAAATATATATAGTTGTTATACATACACATTTACATATACTCATGAACATAAAAAATTTCAAGTTGCATAGAACTTTAGTATTTAAACATCAGCAATTAAGGAGACTATTCATGTTGTCACTGTTGACATCATAAAAATGGTAAGGAATCGCTGCTTTTATGGGAGTGAGCACATTTCTATGATTCAGAGCTGATTGAAATACATGAATACACAAAAAAGACATTAAAATTGCCATTTTTACAGGGATTGACTTATGTATGTCATTTTTATAAAAGCACACTAAAATAGTTAAGAATCACCTACAACTAGTGTATATCACTTGTGTAATAATATTACTTCAACATAATTGCAATATCTGTATACATAACATATAAGTACTGTCTCTGTCTGGTATTGTTAGTGAGTACTAACACTTTTTTTTACATAAAATATTTTTTTGTTCCCATAAATATGTAATTATGTTATACACCACTATTTCAAGCAGTGTAAAAGAATTATAAACAAGGTAATTCATGAAGCAAAGAAATTGAATAATAGGCAATTCATTATCAACTCAAGTAATAAATCAAAAGCTGTGTGGAGATTGATAAATGAAACAGTTGGCAAAAAAGACAAGATACACTCAATAACCCGCATTAAAGATCAGGATGGTGGTATCACTGACCCTAAGCAATTATGTGAAATATTTAATGACCATTTCACAAATATTGGTAACAAGTTTTCTTCTTTAATCAAGACTCCTGCACAGATTCAGCAGTGTTTCCACAATCAATTTTCCTTGACTCAGTTACATCAAATGAAATCTGCAATATTATAAGGCAGAGACCCAACAACCATTCCTGTGGTCTTGTTGGTATATCTGATTGCCTTTTAAAACGAGTCTGCCATCATGTGTGTGAACCACTGTCAGATATAATAAACTGCTCTTTATCATCAGGTCAATTTCCTAGAGTTTTTAAAGCAGAAAAAGTTATTCCTCTGTTTAAAAAAGGGGAAAGGAGTGATTTAAACAACTACAGACCCATCTCAGTCATATCAAGCTCATCAAAACTCCTCGAATAATCAGTATACGACAGTGTTATAAAATTCTTGGAAAGTAACTGCATACTAAGTGCTCACCAGTTTGGGTTTAGGAAAGGGAGATCAATAAATAGAGCATTATACTCATTTTTAAATGAAATCTATAGGGCACTAAATAGTAGGAAACACACAACAGGTGTGTTTCTTGATCTCACTAAAGCTTTTAATCTTGTCAACCATGAATTACTTTTGGAGAAACTACTACGTTATGGGATTAGGGGAAATTGCAATTACTGGTTTAGGTCATATCTCTCAGGCAGAGTACAGAAAGTAGTGATTACATCAAAAATTGGTGAAAATGCTCAATCAGAGGAGCAACTTGTAAGACAATGTATTCCCCAACACTCTACACTTGGTCCCTATTTATTTCTAATATTCACCAATGATCTGCCCCAAAGCATTCAGGAAGGTCTACCGCTAATGTTTGCTGATGACACCAATATACTGTTTTCAAATCACTGTCCTCACCAACTCAACTCAACAATTGCTGATACAAATTGTAGTCTGGTAAACTGGTTGAACAAAAACAAACTTCTCCTAAATAAAGATAAAACAGTGTATATAAATTTCCACTTGACACAAAAGGTATCGTTCGTGATACATGATATCAGGATTGAGAATGTGCCCATACAGCGAGAAAGAGCCACAAAATTCCTTGTAGTGTGGATAGATGACACACTACAGTGGGACATACATAAAGATAAATTATTAAGTAAAATGAACAGTTTGTGCTATGCTTTTAATATTTTAAATAAAATCTATGATATCAAAACACTAAAATGTGCCTACTTCGCATTAGTACACTCAATATTTACATACTGCATTCTTTTTTGGGGCTTCTCCCATAAGAATGTATTTATTATGCAGAAGCGAATAATTAAGACAATGAAACAAGTACCCCTGTGTTCCACCACTAAACATCTCTTTAAGGAGCTCAGTATTTTGCCAGTGCCTTTTATCTATATTCATGAAACAGTGTGTTTTATTCACGAAAATCTCCATATATTTACAGAAAATAGAGATGTTCACTGTCATAATACTCGTCATTCCAATGACATATTTATTGCTGATCATCAGCTACATAAAGGGCACAGTAGTGTAAGGCACAGGGGAGTACTTCTGTACAAGAAGCTACCTGAAAATGTCAGGTCTTCCAGAAAGGATTCGGATCTAAAATACAGTCAATCCTACACAAGCACTGCTTCTATTCAGTGGAAGAATGTATGAATAATAATCTAAAACAATTTTTGTAATGTATTTTACTGCATGTGTTAAAATATTACTTTCAACTGACTTATTTGACTCTATTCACAGATATAACTGTTCCTTGTTATGTCTCATCTGCACTTATGATAACACAATGTAAGTAATGTTAATCTGTAATCATTACCTGATGACTGTATGTAACATACCAAAAAAGTTATGATTCGCTATGTAGAGCATAAAATTTATATAAATGAACATCTTAAGAATGTCTATACTTATGCATGTAACTGAATACCTACAAAATAAATATATTTATGTATAAAAGCATGATAAATGTAACTTATCCTACATCTATGTGTAACAACACAACAAGACTTCTGGATGAATAAATAAATAAATGAAATAAATGAAACGTCTAAATTCTGATGAAGGCACTCTTAGAAGTGTTGAAACTAAAAAATTGTGACCGACATCTCATTTGTTTAGATTTTAATTTATAAATGGTCACTGAACCAAGCAGCCATGTTCAAAACTTTGATGTAACATTTCATCAACACTTTTCAGCAATAGTGATCCTCCATCTGTAATATTACTCACTGTTTATTAGAATTTTCGGAGCTTATTTCTACTTTGTTTATACTGTTATTTAGTACATATAGTAATTGCAACATCGCATTTCCATTAATGGTAATTAGTGCTGAATTATTATTCCATTATCCCACATACTTCCAATAGAAACACAGTTCACAGTTAAATCCAAACATGGCTACACTTTCTTTATCTCAAAATCTCCTGATCACAAAGATTAAATTTTGGTTTTTTCCTTGTGAAAGAGTCTGCTATTAATTACACTCCTAAAATATGTTTCGCCTTTAATGCAATCGGCATGATTCTGTCAACATAATATACTATATTTCATGACCATAGCTTTCTCATCCTACGTCATAATTATTAACATCATTAACTTCATCGATAGTCTCATCATAATCATCAGCTCATAACAAATCTCAGTTATCTCTCACTTAATTTCAACATCATGAAAATAGTACAACAGTATCCACATCATCATAACTCCACAACAAACAGAACATTCTGAACCACATTAATGGCATGCATGCAATGTTAGTTAGTGCTGGTCATGACAAGAGCTTGCTTTACTTCTCTTGCAAGATTTTCTTTAATCTATGTAGTCTGACATTACACCAGGTATTCCTCCCAGTGGTTAACAAATGCATAATTAAGGTAAAAAATGTTCTATGTAACAAATGCTTCCACAGAGTACTCTGTTTCCAACACAAAACTTAATATCTTATATGTTGTAAAATAAGGCTGACAATTAATCATGAACTTCAGAACTACAGCATGACTGTAGAAACAAGTCTGACCCCCATGACCATTCATAATGATTTTCATTACAAATTAAATTTTGAAACCACATAATAATAATTGTTGGAATGTAACACAGAAGCATGGCAGAATGTGCTGAAAGCCACATAAAAAGCGTAATTACAATGCAACACATTTCTCTATTCTATTAGTGATCTAATAATTATGAAAGCATGTACCGGTATATACGATAAATTTCAAAAATATCAATCTGGTATCTTCTTACAACGAGGTTTTTACAGAAGTACCAGTATTCCATCAATTTTACCTTTCCAGTCGCTAAAATATACACAAAAAGCTCCATTAATTGTAATATTCCCTGTATAAACACACAAACACATGGGAAGAAAAACAGTGGCATGTTATCATAGCAGGAGGGAATGACGTCTATAAAAATGATCTGAGTAGAGCAACATATACCCTAGAATCATTGCTAAAATGCAGGGGAAAGAAATGTGATGGTTGTAGGAATTCATCAAAGGCATAATTTAATTCCTAAAGTGTGCTTAAACACAGAAATACAGAGAGCAAATCAATTGCTCACTGAAATATTTAAAACTTACTATGTGTTTTATATAAATGTGAATTACTTAGAGAGGGACTGTTACACTAAGCATGGTAAGCACATGAATGGCAAAGGTAAGAGAATTATCTGCCAAAAGATTTCTGACCTAATAGCAGAATCAGAACGTGAAGAGGAAATAGACACTGAAGCACCGACAACAACAAACACCTCTGCAGATATGACAATGTCCATTCCAACTTTTGTGCCTGATCGAACCTCAACAAAACCAATAATGCCAACAGTCCTAGCAATTGAAAATTCACCCCTAGCTGAAAGTTTACCAGCAACAAGGACTCCCATATCAACATCACCTACAAGATTAAAAGTCACACCTACAACAGCAGTAACAACACCTATATCAATGACTATCATCCCAGCAACAGGAGGACGTTCAGCAATTCCAGTGAGGGGAAATTTAAGGTGACCATCTCATATGCAAGATTTTTTTATTTCCAAAAGGCCTCAAGACCAAATAAGGATAAATAGTGCACTTATCAACAACACTTCCAGTAGAAGTCCATGCAGTAAACACAGAAACCACATCAGCATCAACCATACAAGAAGAACAACCAAAGAAATAGAGAACTGCCCCCTTTCACCATCAGGACATTTTCTTATGACCAACGGAGAACACCAACTCACACTTCAAGATGAGAAGGAAGATTTCCCACATAATTTAAATTTAGGAATAAAGGTAAATGGTCAACCTAGTACAATTGGAATAAACCTAAAATCTCACTACGTCACTCTTGTTCATCAGAATATAGTCACTTAGGAAAAAAGTAAGACAGCTAGAAATCTTGCTATCAAGTAAACTCAGATATGTTTATGTACTTTGGTTAACTGAATGCTGCCTGAAAGAAAATGAGTTAAAGACAGTGAAAATAACGGATTTTGTGTTAGAAACACAAACATGTAGAAATCAGTTTACATGTGCAGGGCACTGCATATACATATAGAAAGATATAAAATTAAATGACTTAGACAATGCTGAATACTTAAAAACTGAGAAAGATTTTGAAATATCCGATATAGAAATTCCAGCATTCAAGTTAATTGTAATATCTTTATATAGATATCCAGATAGCCACTTTAAAAAAATTCAACACTCAGCTTCATACTTTGCTAAATAAAGTAGTAACAACCAAAATAACAGTTCTTATATGTGGAGACCTAAATGTAGACTTTAATAAGCCAAGAAATTCAAAATCTGAGTTGATGAACATATTGACAGCCAATAATTTGGAGATTATAATCCACTCTACTACACGTGAAATGAGTCATTCTAATACTACTATAGACCAAATAATAACTAGCTCTAAAGCAATATATAAATCAGTCGTAATTAAAGCTGGACTTTCAGTCCATCATGGACAGGCTATAAGTTTTTTTGTAAACACTAATTCTTCTTATAATTATATGAGGAAGACTACACACATAGACAGAACTTTCAGTAATGGAGCAGTACAAACATTTCATAATTATGTCCAACAAAAATCATGGGAGCTACTTTATGGAATAGAAAATATTTCTGTAAAAATTCAGACATTCTTGAATATATTCAAATATTATTTTCATCTTGCTTTTCCACAGAAAGCCAAAACAAACCAAACCACTAAATGCAAGAAATGGATTAATAGTGGTATAAGGAAATCTTGTGCTAGAAAACGCCATCTACACAGTATTGCTAGAAGTTACAACACAACTCTGGAGTTTGATAGTTACTTCAAAAAATATAAATCTATCTTAAATAAAATAATAAAGGAGGCAAATAAACAAAACAATGACAAATACATAGAAAAAGGTTCAAACAGAAGCAAAGCAATCTGGCAAGTTGTATAGAAAGAAACCCTATCTGACAAAAATAGAGCGAATAATATTGTTATAAAGGCTGGCTAGGAAAACATTAATAACCCAGAGCAAGTAATTAGTTTACTGAGACCTTAGCTCACCTATGTGACCTATCTTTTTCTATAGGAACTTTTCCTTCATGTTTGAAAATAGCAAAAGTAAAGCCATTGTACAAGAAAGGGAACAAAGAAGATATTTCCAAGTACAGACCATTGGCACTTTTGTATGTTTTCTCAATAATATTAGAAAGACTCTACAATAAGGGACTAACAGACTTCTTAGAGGATAATGGAATTCTATCAGAATCTCAACATGGATTTAGAGCAAACTGTTCAACCAAATCAGCAGTTCACTCCTTTCTATTTGACGTACTGTTACCATTAGGCAACAAAAAACTTACCATGGGCTTATTTTTAGATTTGTCAAAGACATTTGACACCATAAACCATGATAAATTGCTACACAAGCTAGAAAATCTCGGCATCAGAGAAACAGCTAACAATTGGCTAAGCTCTTATCTTAAGAATAGGGAACCATAAGTGGAAATAGATCAGGAAAGGGATGAAGTCATTAGGAAATGTAATTCCAAGCCATTGACTGTTAAATATGGTGTGCCACAAGGATCAGTAATAGGTCCTGTTCTGTTCTCACTTTGTGTAAATGACCTAAACATAAGCAGTGACAGCAGTAAAGTATTTCAGTTTGTTGATGAAACAAACGATCTAATTACAGGAAAGACAGAAGAAACCCTCGTAAAAAACATAAGAGAAGCCACTGACAAACCAACATGTTATGTTGATAAATAAAATTAACAATAAACACTGGAAAAACTGTAGCTATGTGTATACACACAACACAAAGAAAAAAACCTGATATCGCCCAATCTAGAGCTATATGGACAGTCAATTACCAAAACAGCCTGTAGCAAATTTCTTGGACTTCATCTAGAAGAGAACTTGAAATACATATTGAGGAAATGAACAAAAAATTATGTACTTCTTGTTCTGTGCTGCATACATTAAAAAATTATACCAGCTACAACACATGTATATTATGCAGTCATAGAATCTCACCCCCAGTATGGGATTATGTTCTAGGGAAATTCTGGAGATGCCATCAAAAAATCCAAAATTCAAGAGAAAATTATAAGAATAATGGAAGGGGTAGGTAATCAAAAAAGGGTGATCCTGCATTTTTCCTTGTATATATGTTCTTGAAAATATAATGTATTTGAAACAAAACTTACCCACAAAAAGACCACTCATCATTCAAAATCACATAATACACACTAAAGTATAATATAAAAATTAGATATACATGTTCAAAGTGGCAACACAAAATTATTCCAAAACAGTCATATCCATCACAGTATCAAACTAGACTATACATTACCAGATACCATTAAACACATACAGAACATTGGTCACTTCAAATCTAAATTGAAGTCATGATTGGTTGACCACTGCTTTTACACAGGAAATGAATATCTACAAAAATAAATTTTTCTATGTTAACTCTTTGAAGGGCAGGCAAAACTGTAACTAACCACATACGTAGACGGTTTCAATGGGCGGTGGTCACTGTGGCTAACCACATAATATTTTCACCCTTTACCGCTCAGGGGCCAGTAGTCTCTCTGCCAACCACCTAATTGTTGCCTAAAGTGCCGCTAGATGGCAGTGCAGGTCTTCTGCGCGAATTTTGCCGCGATTTCAGAACAATAGTTGATACTTCTTCATTGTTAGCACTGTTCTGGGAAGCGGCGTACAGTATTCTCTGTAGCTCTTCTTTATACGACTATTTTTGGTAAGTAATTGCTTATATTTATGTGTTGAACACATATAAGTCTACGTGTAATGTAACTTTAAATTGAAATAGAATTTTTCATGTTTTACAGACAAATTTCTGTGTGGTTAGTGCTGCTAACCACCGCCCTTCTGCTCCACCCAGCGTATTTTCTTCGTCTCAATCGAATATGTCTAGCCGAAAAGGAATAACTGAGGACGAATGTTACCGAATTTAATTTGAAGAAATATCTTCTAGTGACAGCAGTGTTGACAGTGATGGAAATGACCCCACATTCACGACAAGCTGTGCAAGTTCTAGTCTTGTGTGCAGTCGTGTGGTTCTAAATTTAACCAGTTTGTCTTCATGGAAAGAATCATATTATTTTCATTGACAATTATTTTACATCATATTATCTGTTCAAGGACCTAAAATCCAATGGTGTGTACGCTTGTGGAACAATAAACCCAAGAAGGATAAACATACCAAAACTCAAGGAGGAAAAGGAACTGGAAAGAGGGGAATTCGATTACAAAATAAGCAATGATGGCATAATAATCTATAGATGGAAAGATAACAGTGCAGTCAACTCAATTTCAACATGTCATTCACTATCAGATGTGTCCACAGTAACTCGAAAAATGAAAGATGGAACAATAACCAATATCACTTGTCCACTTGTATTGAAAGACTACTGTTCCAGTATGAACTATGTGGAAAATTTTGATCAACTAAAGTCAGACTATGCTATTGACAGAAAAAGCAAGAAATGGTGGATGAGATTGTTTCTTCACTTTTTAGACTGCTATGTGACAAACGTGTTCATTGTGCACAAAGAAATCGAAATGGAGCAGTTCTCCAATAAAGACTTCCGTCGAGAGGGTACAAAATCTTGTTGGCTCCAAAAATAGTTTCAGTGGCAGCTAATTTTGCTTCTATATCCCAAAGTAGTATAGCAACCCAGACCAAATCACACAATCCATACTTAGACGAAAGTATCCACCACGAAAGCAGTAAACAACAACCAATTCAATCATCATCTAGAAGGTGCGCAGTCTGCAGTTCAAAGAAAAATCCATTGGGAACAGTGTGGATGTGTTCAGTGTGCAAAGTACCTTTGTGTCTGAGAGCAGGCAAGAACTGTTTCAAGAGATACTAAGAAAATTAAAAACTAGTTATTTCAAAGTTCAACCACCAAATATCGAATTTGTATGCTGTAATGGGGTGGTGGTTACCTTTAGTGACCACATTTAATGTTAATATTTTGTTGTTGTTTAAGCGCATTTTTACAAACTCAGTGTATAAAACATGTCAAGACAATAAAACAAATGTGTTACAAGTAAAAGGAACTTGAAATTTGCAAATAATTTTTCTTGCCCCACTAGGGTAAATTTTAGTGTTGTCTACCTGCCCCTCAAAGTGTTAACCCAATGCAAGCTACCCCATAGTTCTATTTCAAATGACAGTACTGATTCAATGTGTACAACATAAAACATTTTGAGCACTTTAATACTTACAGTATTGGCTAATTTCTGTAGTACATAGCAACCTGAATTTAATTAACTGTTTGTAGTACTGATGTGCTCTGTCCATATTAATTTACCATCAAGGTAGAGACTCAGTAATTTTACACATGGTACTTGTCAAGTTTGTTTTCCTTGGTTTTTAATACTGACTCATTATCTTTTGGCTGACTGATTTTAAAGGTCTTGATGTTTGTTCTTCATAGTCTATTACTTCTAAACCAGTTTTCTAGACTGCATAACATCCTTTCAGCTACCTGTATGGCTTCTTCTAGATCCATTCCATTGCTTAAAATGTTTGTGTCATCCGCAAATAGTATTGATTCCTATTAAATTCCATTTGGTAGGTCATTAATATATATGAAGTACAGCAGTGGCCTAGAACACTTACCTATGGCATGTCATTTTGGATCATCTGTACGTCTGAGGAGTATTTATTTCTCTCCTCATCTGTTAGTTCTACTTTTTGGTGTCTGTCCGTTAAATAGGATTTTCAGGCAATGTAAACTCTAGGTAGTAATATTAACATGTAGGAAGAGACCAATTGCTACTTACCATAAAGGTAACAAGCTAAATTGCAGACAGGTACAGTCAAAATGCACTTACACATAATTTTTCAGTCTCAGCCATCATTGAAAAGGTTGAAAGCTTATGTGTAGTCATCTTTTAATTATGCCTGTCTGCAACTAAGCATTTTATGTTTATTGTAATTTGCAATTTATCTTTTCCTTCATTGTTAAGTAGGATTTTGTAATATTGAATATCCCATCTCTTTGAGGGGCAATCTTTAGCAGTTTGAAACATCTGTGTCTTTTTCCTATGGAGCTGTCTTAATTCCTTGATGTATACCAGTCATTTATAGACCCAGGGTGACTTACAGAACAAAATTTCATGCTGCTATTGCCAACAAAGACAGGAACATGCTGGATGTAGTGGACTGAAACTTGTGACTTTGACTCTCCAAATGCAATGAGCAGAACAGAGGCCACCTTCAAGATATCAATTTCAAAACATATTGGAATACAATTTTATATGTTATTCTATGTAAAAAAAAAGAGAATTAAATTGATATCTCTAGTTCGTTCTGTTTTATGATCTTTTAAAATAGGGAAGTTCCCTTGACACACCCTGTACAATATAAGGTTTTACAATAAACTACATTATAGAAAAATTCCAACTTACATAAACATACTGAAAGATTCCTACTACTTACTTTTGATAAATATCACTTCACAAATTGTAATTCTTTTCACAGCTAAATTCTTTCACAAGAAATATTCTACTAGTATAATATGAATATTTCTACTACACAATTCTCTCACAAAAATATAAAGTAACTAATCACTATCTACCTTCAAAATTATTAATTACTATGACATAATACTACATCTAATCAACATAAGTGGAACATATTCAGGTCTTGAAACATTCTTGCAGGAGATTACACAAAATTAGCCATTAGTTAGTCACAGTGTCTTTTGGAATATGTTAATTACTGTTATACCACACAGTATTACTCAGCAAAAAGCAATGACAAGTAATCTTTAAGCAAACACAGAGTATTTCAATTTTAAACTTCACCAAAATATGAAATATGCCACCGTTCTCACATCATTAAGTCATCACAATGTATTGCTTTCCCCAACACTGACCACTACAAAGAATAAACAGGAAATTAAAGAGTGTAACAAATCCTCAGATCATCACAAGCCGACATAATCCATAGCATTAACTACTACATAGTAAAATCAGTAAGTGACAATGATTAATACAATATATTTATCAGGATACTGCAAGATAGAGACGAAAACAAAGTTCTCAGACAATCAAGCCATCATATTACATCTCCATCACTAACACCAATCATTAAACAGTATAAACGGTAATCTAAACAGTATCCACATTTACATCATACTCTGTAACCTATCTAATGGTGTGTGGCAGAGGGTACCTCTAGTGCCACTAACTGATCCCCACTTCCCTGCCCCACTCACGAATGGCAAATGGGAAAAATGGTTGTTGCTAAGCCCTTGTATTAGCTTTAATTTCTCAAATTTTCTCGTCATTTCACAACATGTATGTGGGAAGAGGTAATACATTGTCTGACTTTTTTGGGAAAGTGCTGTCACAAAATTCCAGTAGCAAATCTTTCTGTGATGTACACTGCCTCTTTTGTAATATCTGCCACTGAAGTTTGTTGAGCATCTCTGTAATGTTCCCATGCTGACTAAATGATCCTGTAACAAAAAGAACCACTCTTCATGGGATCTTTTCCATCTCCTCTATCAGTCCTATCTTGTAAGGATTCCAGACTGACAAACAATATTCAAGAATCAGTAAAATAAGTTCATTGTAGGCCAGTTCTTTCATGGATAAGTTACATTTTCTTAAGACTCTTCCTAAGAATCTCAATCTGGCATCGGCTTTTCCTACTATTTGTTCCACACTGATCGGCCAAAACATTATGACCACCTGTGTAATAGCACGTTGTTCATCTTTTCATACACAATACAACAGAGATTCTGCTTGTCATGGATTCTACAAGTCCTTGACAGGATTCCAGAAGTATGTGGCACCATATGTCTATGCACATATCAAGTAATTCTCACAAATTATGGGATCGGGGATTACAAGCATACAGCTGGCATCTGATATGTGATACAGATTGGGCACATTCACTGGCCAGAACATCAATGTAAGTTCACTATAATACCTCTCAAACCAATGTAGCATGATTCTAACCTTGAAACATAGACAGTTATCTTGCTGGAAGATGTTATCATTGTAAGGGGGAGGCTTCCAGCATGAAGTGATCAGGATGTCTGCAATAATATTCACATAGTTCACTGCTGTCATGATGCCTTTGGTTACCACCACAGATCCGATGCAAGCTCGATTCAATGCACCACATAGCATAATTCTGCCCTCACCAGCCTGCATCTGTAGAACAGTGCATGTTTTGTGCAGCCATTCACCTGGATGATGGTGTGTAAGGATGCAACCATCAATCTGATGTAACAAGAAATGCAGTTCATTTGACAGGCAACACATTTCTATTGATCCACAGTGAAAACTCAGTGATACTCTGCCCACTGCAATCATAACTAATAGTGTTGTTGGATCAACACAGGAACACATAGGGGTTATGTGATTTGGAGCTCCATGTTCAACAATGGCCTTTGAACAGTGTCCTCTGAGTGATAGCAACAGCATTGTCCTCTGTCATCAGTTCTGCCACAGATAGCTGCATATCCTGAATTATAAAGTGGATGATACTCTGACCTCTACATTTTTTGATGAGACGTGGTCAGCCAACACTATAAAACCTACTCATTATTTCACCATCCTTCAACGACTTTCCATAGGTGCTCACGACAGTAGTATGCCAACAGCAAATTAGCTTTGCTGTTTCAGAGATTCTCATTTCCAGCTTCAGCGCCACAACTATAACACCTTTCTCAAAACTGCTTATATCTGTGAATTTCTACATTTGTGATCTGTGTGTTCACTATGATGACTGCCCATTCATCTCTGTACTGCTTACATTTTTCCCTTAGTGCATTATGTGCCCACATCACCACCAAGAGGCATTCAGCCTCACAGTGGGCGGTGGTCATAATGTTTTGGCTCATCAGTGTATGTGGTCATTTCACCTAAGATCTGTCTCGATAGTTACTCCTAGATATTTTATTGTAGATACTTTTTCCAGCAATTTGTCATCAATAATGTAGTTGTACAATAGCGGATCCCTTAAGACAGTATAATGCAAAATAATCCATAGTATAAAATTCTGTTTAGGTAAATGAGTATGTCAACAAGCATTACATTAACATAATTCCTTGCACTAACTGCTACACAACATAATTAGTAACTAATTCAGTGTAATACAACATATTTCCTGGCAGTGCAACAGAATTCTTACGAATAATTATTACACAATTTAAGCAAATTTCACAATTTAAGCAAATTAAAAAAAGTAATTAATGACATCATTTAGCATTTACCATGAGAGTGATAAAACTATTTAATGTTCATAGCACAAACCATTACATAACATTATCTGCAAGTCACTCTGAATTACACATCATATTTTTCAACATAAATCTTGAGGATGGCAAAAACAATAAGTATTCAAAGCTCAAAATCAATCATACTACGAAATAAGGTTGTTCAAACCTAGAGTTAATAGCAGGGAGAGTAGTGGCAATTACAAGTCATCCTGCAAAACATTACAAAGTGCTTCTCTGAGAACTACCTAGAACACATAGTTCAGAACCCCACTCATGATGAAAATATATTAGATATAATGGCAACAAACACACCTGGGCTCTTTGAGAATGTCCATATCAAAACTGGTATCAGTCACTAAGAGGAAGTCATGGCAACAATGATTACCAAAGTACAAAGGGCAACTAAAGTAATACATACCTTCAGTAAACTAGATAGAAAAGGAGTAGCATCATATCTCAATGAGGTACTTGAAACATTCAGCACAGGCTCAAGTTTATAAGAATAGTCGACTGTGCATTGGACAGGTATGTACCCAGTAGAACAGTTTGTGATTTTTGGTGGGAAGAGGGTGGGGGGGAGGGGGGGGGGGGAGGGAGAGATGGTCCATGAGATATAGCCACTGTAAAGAAACTTCTACAGGAACAGAGACTACTGCATAATAGGTATTTGAATGATCTTTCACAAAACCCAAAGAAATTATGGTCATACGTAGATGGTATTAGTGGCACCAAAGTTAGAGTACAGCCTCACACAAATGAGACAGGAACTGAAACTGAGGGTAGAAAAGCAAAAATGCTTATCACAGTTTTTAAATGTTCCTTTGCAAAGGAAAAACCAGGAGAAATGACCCAATTTAATCCTTGTAGCACTGAAAAGGTGAGTGAAATAAGTACTAATGTTAGTGGTGTTGGGTACAGATTCTATATTGATTTTACAGATGAATTATCCCCTCTTCTAACTACAATCTATCAAATACTGCTCAAACAAAAAGCAATGCTCAGTAATTGGAAGAAAGCACAGGTCACAGCTGTTTGCAAGAGGGGAAATAGAAGCGACCCACAAAACAACTGTCCAATGTCCTTGACATTGATTTGTTATAAAATCTTAGGACATATTTTCAGCTCAAGCATAATGTAATATCTTGGAAGAATGACCTCCTCCATGCTAACTAGTAGAAGCCAACCTCGGGGAAGATCAGTTTGGATTCCGTAGAAACACTGGAACACGTGAGGCAATACTGACCTTACGACTTATCTTAGAAGAAAGATTAAGGAAAGGCAAACCTACGTTTCTAGCATTTGTAGACTTAGAGAAAGCTTTTGACAATGTTGACTGGAATACTCTCTTTCAAATTCTAAAGGTGGCAGGGGTAAAATACAGGGAGCGAAAGGCTATTTACAATTTGTACAGAAACCAGATGGCAGTTATAAGAGTCGAGGGACATGAAAGGGAAGCAGTGGTTGGGAAGGGAGTAAGACAGGGTTGTAGCCTCTCCCTGATGTAGTAAAGGAGTTTTGCTATTTGGGGAGCAAAATAACTGATGATGGTCGAAGTAAAGAGGATATAAAATGTAGGCTGGCAATGGCAAGGAAAACGTTTCTGAAGAAGAGAAATTTGTTAACATCCAGTATAGATTTAAGTGTCAGGAAGTCATTTCTGAAAGTATTCGTATGGAGTGTAGCCATGTATGGAAGTGAAACATGGACGATAAATAGTTTGGACAAGAAGAGAATAGAAGCTTTTGAAATGTGGTGCTACAGAAGAATGCTGAAGATTAGATGGGTAGATCACATAACTAATGAGGAAGTATTGAATAGGATTGGGGAGAAGAGAAGTTTGTGGCACAACTTGACCAGAAGAAGGGATCGGTTGGTAGGACATGTTCTGAGGCATCAAGGGATCACCAATTTAGTATTGGAGGGCAGCGTGGAGGGTAAAAATCGTAGAGGGAGACCAAGAGATGAATACACTAAGCAGATTCAGAAGGATGTAGGTTGCAGTAGGTACTGGGAGATGAAAAAGCTTGCACAGGATAGAGTAGCATGGAGAGCTGCATCAAACCAGTCTCAGGACTGAAGACCACAACAACAACAACAACATGCTAACTAGCATGGATTCCAAAAACATCAATCACGCGAAACCCAACTCCCACATTTCTCACATGGCATACCAAAAGCTTTGGATCATGGCAGCTAGGTAGACAAAAGTATTTCTCGATTTCTGAAAAGCATCTGATTCAGTACCATACTTATTGTCAAAAGTATGATCATATGGGGTATCAAGCAAAATTTGTGATTGGATCGAGGATTTTTTGGTAGGGAGGCTGCAGCATGTCATTTTGGATGGACAGTCATCCTGAGAGATAGAAGCAACATCAGGCATGCCTCAGTGAAGTGTGTTGGGTCCTGTGCAGCTCATGTTATCTATTAATGACCTTGCAGAGAATATTAACGTAACCTCAGACTTTTTACAGATCGTGCAGTTATCTATAATAGAAAGCAGCTGCATGGATATTCAGACAGATCTTGATAAGAATTCAAACTGGTGCAAAGATTGGCATCTTGCTTCAAATGTTCAGTAATGTAAAACTGTGCACTTCACCGAATAAAAATGAGTAGTAGCCTATGGCTATAATATCAGTGAGTGACAACTGGTGTTGTACTTTGTAGGGATATAAAATGGAATGAACACACGAGCACAATTGTGGGTAAAGCAGGTGGTAGACTTTGGTTTCTTGGTAGAATGCTGGGGAAATGCCATCAGTCTACAAAGGAGATTGCTTAAAAATCAGTCATGCAACCCTTTCTACAACACTGCTTATGTTTGTGCGACTCTTACCAAATAGGACTAACAAGGGATTTTGAATTTTAACAAAGAAGGGCAGCACAAATGGTCACAGATTTGTTTGATCCATGGGAGAGAGTTACATTGATGCTGAAGCCACAGAACGTGCTGACTCTTGAAGATATATGTAAACTATCCCAAGGAAACTACTTAAAAGGTTTCAAGGACCAGCTTTAAATGATGAGTCTAGTAATATACTACAACCTGCCAGGTGTCACTCCTATAGGGATCATGAGGACAAGATTAATTACAGGACACACAGGACCATTTAAACAATTATTCTACCCATACTCCATAAGTGAATGGAATAGGAAAAAACTTAATAAATGGCACAACGCTCATGCCCTCTGCTGTGCATTTCACAGTGGTTTATTGAGTATAGATGTAGATGTAGAAACAAACAAAAGTGGTATTTAAATCGTAACATAAAACAGACAAAAGTATCAAGTAAACATCTAGTTGTCTTAGTATGGCATAAATTCTGACATGAACCTGAACAGAGCAAAATTACAACTTCATGCAGTGAATAAAGTAAAGAAGCAGTCTTTCATATATCACGTGGAGTCAAATCTGCTTTAGCACTTTTGTTTCTACACTATACATTAATCTATCTGCTGCCTCCTTAGCCTTCTTAATTAACACAATCTGTGGTACATGACATTCTCATATTATTCTACTTTCACATCTTACATCTCCTGGAATCTGCTTTCAAATGGAAGATATGTGATATTTGGTGATAACAAATGTAACTCCACTTGTACAAACTAATATTATAATTTCTTGTAAGGTAATTGACAGCTGAACATTAAATAGTTTTTAAATTAAAATGAAACATTTTACACCAATTTAAAACATTATCACAAAGATCTTTTGCATTGTATTTTATAATGGTTGCAAAATTCACTTCAACACTTTTTCCACCAGTCAACTTGTAGCTGACTACAAAATTTGTATAGTATTCTGCATACATAATTGTTTTTACAAAATTTAGATAGATTCCCCCCTCAAAAAATTTCTGTTTAATACAAGTAAACACTTTATCTCATTGTTACTATTATTATCCTTACTCAAAACATGTATTGCTGCACAGTCATTATGTGAAATAATTACTTATCATTAATATTAACTACATCATGTTTGTTAACATTTTCTACTTAAACCACAATATTTTGTTCATTTACTTAAACAGAGTCCCTTTTTACAGTTACTGATTGTTCACAAACTGCTAACTTGACATTTACCATATGAATTATTCTGGATTTCACTTTGTAAGTCACATATTGTCCGCAAAGTTTTGTTTACACCTTCAGTCAAGTCTCTTAACCAGTCACTTTATGTTTTTAATCATCTTGTCAAGTTTATCGGTAGTTTCTCTGACATTAAAATTCTTTCCATTTATTTTTCAGTTAGACATGTCTCCCTACTCATCATTTTTAGCACAATTTATGTCTAAACATGGCAACGAGTTCTAATATTTAAATTTTCTAGTAGTCCAAAATTTCAAAATAAAAATGATCATCACATGCAAAGTCATTTTTCACAGCACACAAGATAAAAATGGTGTCTTGCACTTATCTATTTTTGTGCTTGAAGTTCCAGTTCAGGCTGCTGGTAATACTTGTTTCCATTCCAGGTCTTCATCTTATTTTTGTATCCCTTTTTATCCATGCAATCCTTCACTAATTTTAGTTTTACTTCAAACCAAAGTTGCTGCAGAAATTGCATGTGCATTTTTAACATCACATTATTAACAAATACTTAAAGATCTCAGGTACACATCACAACTTCTTATGTCCAATAATTTCTAATAATAGTAGCCATTATCTGACATTAGCAAAAATTAAGTTTGTCATTTTCAGGTGACTTAATTGGAAAAGATAGCAAACAAATGTCTTTGAAAGACAATTTCATGAAATAGTAACATAGAGTTTAATTAATTTTAATTGAAGTTTTTGGATGTAGAACGCTCGTACACTGTTCCTTTTCTTCTTTTTTTTGTACGTATATTCTGACCCAACAACTATTTTCTTTTGGTCTTTCTATTTGTTCCAATTACACTGATTAAACACAAAACTTCTTACACTCCTCATTTTTACTTTTTACTATCATTACAAAACTTTTTACAGCAATAATTAGACTACAATTTAACAGATGTTGAGTATGCACTGGTTTTGCTGAGTGGAGCCACCATGCTGTAAATAAATACATAACAATACCATTTTACAAATCCATTATTTAAACATGTGTATTTGTAAATATGTGACGGAAAATTATGAGTTGACAAATGTCTGAGTACAAGTTTAAGCTTTACAGTTAACAACAATATGTTTGCCGTATTTACAATTCTGTTTGGTGTGCATTTTCACTATGTAAATTTTCAAATTAGGAACCATTAACAAATGCATTTGATTAATTTCAAGTTATACCTTAAATACAGGATGATTATGATGACTAATATTTTCACAGACTCTCGGTCAGTTGTTTAGAATTTAGTACAGTTGCTTTGGAAATATACAGTTTGAGTGTACTATTAAACCAAATTAGTATTATGTCAATTTTCCAAAAGAAAATTTAAAATAACAGTATACTTTTGAATTTGATAGCGTATGTATGTTCTTACAACAGTAAAAAATTACTGACAGTGTATTAAAAGCAATTACAAAGCACTTCCATATTCAAGACCTCAGATCAGGTGCTTCATTAAACATAAGGATTGATTGTTACACTAGTCTGTTACATTACAGTACATAATTCTCACATGTAAAAATTTTTTTTGGTTATATGTGACAGTGTTAGAGTCACATGAATAAATATTTTGCATGAAGTTGGTGGTGTGCAATGTAACAGACAGATTTACCAGTCAAACTATGTGATTATTTTAGTCATGGCTGTAATTTTCAGCAACTGTAATATTATTTATTCAGGGTAAATTTTCAGTCATCAGTTGTAAATAAATTTTATTCTGCTTTATGGTTTTGACAAATTAATTTGTCATCTTGAGAAGTCTACAAAATTAAGGACATTGTGAATCTTTAGACATAGGGTATGTCTTTATATGAAGTATGAAAAATACATTAGAGAAACTTGCTTAGTTTAGCAAACAGTCAATATCTTATTCATAGAAGGAGAGTGGCATGGTATGTTCAGAAATGTGTGTATTATATGTGTTTATTTTAAATTCCTATAAAATGTAGAAATTAGCCCATCCCTTTAATATATTGGATTATGTGTCACATTTTTCTTCAAATGTGTTATATATAACTCATTTATATGCCTTGGTTATATTTTTTTACATATGCTTTTGTATATGATCCTTGCTGTTAGCACAACAGATACATAGATGTGATTCAGTTATTGTAAATCATCAGAGAGTTTTAAAATAATCAATTTCTGAACATAACTGTGGCATTATCCTTCAATGTAGAAGATATTGACTGTCTGCTAAAGTAAGTAATTACTGTACTATACTTTTTATATGTCACACAAATGTATAGCCAAGGTCCAAAGATTTATAATATCATTTTAATTGAATAACTTATCATTTTAATTGAATCAACTGTGGGTTCTTGGTGAAATATTGTAAATTAACTAAACAAACACTGCTTTTTAGCCTTGTTTCACAATTTATTATTGTTATTGCACAACCTAGGTTTCGTGTTATAAGCCCATTTTCAAGTACGTTACTGTTTCCCATAGATGATAACGCACAGATAAATGTGATAATAAGGCAAAGGTAATCTCAGCTTCTTAAGGTATCAATTCATATCTTAATGTACAATTACATCAGTGACCATTTATTAACAAATTACACACATTATTACACATTCACCAATTATGCTACAATGATTGGACTAAAGTTACCCATCAGCCAAGATATTTTTAACTACGATGGACCGGGACCCAGAAGTTTTGCTTCTACTCTGGGGTTGTGATCTCATCCAAAAGAGGTGAATAATTGAATGGGATTTGCTCATTTAATAATAGATGTGTGGATATACCCATATTTTTTTTAATTTCTAATATTTCTAATCGGTCTAGTTTGGCCCCCTTTTCCTCTGTGTGTAGGACTTCTACATCTATTGTGTATTTGTGATTATTGTTCAGGCAATGTTCTACAAAGGCTGAATCAGGTTTCCTCAATATCCAGCTTTTCTGGACATTAGCTTAAAGATAGAAGACAGTAACCATAAATTTAAAATTTACCAAAAAGATTCCTTCACTGACCCATTTATCCCTGGTTCCTTGCAAAATCCTACAACCTACAAATACACAGCATTCCATCACTGTCTTCTTTCTATACCTATGTCACAAGAAGACACTGATCAGGAACTTAACACACTAAAAATGATAGCCATAAATAATGAATTTGACCCCAACACCACTGATCAAATTGATCCCAAATGAAAAACACAGAGAAACAGGAAAAGAAATATTGCAGATTACCTTTTATAAGGAAAAAATCAAATAGCATAAGCAACATCTTGAAGGCAAAGGGTTTCTCTGCGTTTTTCTATGTCCCTCAGACAATAGGTAGTTTCTTGTTCAATGCAAAAGACTAACAACTAGCTATCAAAAAAGTGGGGTTTATAAAATCACATGCTGTGAGTGTCAGTCTTGCTACATTGGACAGAGGGGGAGATTCAGTCTCTGCAAGGCTTAAGGAACACCACAGAAGCTGGAGATTGAGGAAGCCTGATTCATCCTTTGCGTAACATTGCCTGAACAAGAATCCCAAATACACAATAGATGTACAAGTCCCACACACAGAGAAAAAGGGGGTGAAACTGGACCAATTGGAAATTTTAGAAATTAAAAAACATCTGGGTATATCTGCAAACCTATTATTAAATGAGCAAACCCAATTCAACTATCCACTTCTTTTAGATGAGATCACAACCCCAGGATACAAGCAAAACTTTTGGGTCCCAGTCCATCATATTTAAAAATATCTTGGCTGATGTATAACTTTAGTCAGGTCAGTGTAGTATAATTGGTAAATGTGTAATAATGTATGTAATTTGTTAAAAAATGGTCATTGATGTAATTGTACATTAAGCTATGGCTTGATACCTTAAGAACTTGAGATTATCTTTACCTTGTCATCATGTTTATCTGTGCATTATCATCTTTGGGAATCAATAATGCACTTGAAAATAGTCTTATAACCCGAAACCTAGGCTGTGCATGGTTGTCTAGTTAATTTATAATATCCCTAATTTTGTAGGCTTTGAAGATGGCACATTAATTTGTTGAAACTGGTAAAGTGTAATAAAATTTATTTTTCAACTGAAGACAAGAAAATATATCCTTTTAAAAAATACAATAATTCCTGACATGTGCCTGTAATAAACATTGTGATACACTATATGTTGCTTGCACAAAGTTTAATAATGTCTTGGTTACCAGCTTACACTAATTACTGTAATTGAATTACAGAATCACATACCTTAATAGAATCTTATAAGATGACAGGACAGTGTGATTACTATACAAACAAATTTTACACTTATAGTATTAGTATGCATTGCAGCACCTTTATTTTTATGGAATGATATAAATTTGGCACTGGAGTTAGTATTATTGTAGGGAATAAGAATGCTAATTTGATTTTGATGGAAAGTTATATATTTACATATTATCAGTTAAAGGGATTTGTTTTGTGAAAGTTAGTATAGAAAACTTTTAATTGACAAAAGTGTTGCTTAAAACTATACTTTTTCTAGAACTTGATGCCAAATCTGAAATTATTTTTATTAATCTTTTATCTTTGTGAATGGAATGACACATTAATTAGTATAATACTGTGAGTATAATTTATTGTGATGAATCTACATAAGGGCAAAGGAGTTCAGCAGTTACTCAGTAGTAATTGTTACGCAGATGTTGCAGAGTTGTTGTGAGGCAGCAGTTGTTGTGACCAGTATGTGAGTTGTTGGAAGTCAATATTATTAATAAATGAGGAAATTATGTAACCTGGATATTGAAATTTATTCAAGAACTATAAAACCTATTCTGCATCATGTACATAATTGACAAAAGGAAAACTTAGGACATTTACTATAAAAAAGAATGAAGACTTATCACAACCACTAATCAACGACAGCATCAATTTTAAGTTAAGGAAACAGGAAATCATGTCACATTTCCTGCTTCAAAACTTTTAAGATATTATATTATATTTTGAAAGCAGGATCATTAAACCACCTACATGTGGATCAAGATTTCATCATGCACTAACACTGTACACACCAATTATTGATCAATATATCCTTAATGAGCAAATTATGGTGTGGCTAATATACCTACAACTTGGCAATGTCACATGGAAAGCATTTTGCAGATTCTACCTTTGGCACTGAATTTTTTTGAAAGATATTGATGTTTATAGAGGAATTTGACATCCTAATGCTAATTCTTGATGAGATGTTAGAAAGGTTGCAGTCACATGACCTTTGTATCAACTACAAAAAAGGTATATTGGCCATTTCAACAACACAGTTTTTGTGTCAAAAAGTTGTTTCCAATGGCATACAAGAATCAGATTAGCATATTATGGTGAGCATACTGAAAGTGACCCAAAACCAGAAGCACTGCTATTCCTAAGCAAAATTAAGTAATAAAATTCCTTTATTCTGGAGAAGAAGTTCTCCACCAAGAGATGCACTATTTACAGACCTTTTTATATGGGCAACCGCTAAATAAGGGCCTAAGATGAGGTCAAGAATATACTCATTTCTCCAAACGTTTTGATGCCTTATGATCCTGTACTCCCATTGGTGTTAACAACGGTCACAAGTAAAGCAGGTCTAGCCTGTGTTTTTCTGCAGGAACTTAGAGATGGCAAAGAATGACTGATAGCCTGCATCAGCCATGCATTAACCATTACTGAGCAACACAGTCCTGACAATGAGGCATTGGCAATTTTATGTACTGTACAGAAATTCTTCTGTTACATATATGCACATCATTTTTACTGATAGTTGATCATAAGTCTCCTCATCAACTTGATACCTAGTATTCTATACCAATATTATATTTCAGTCACGTACCAGACTACACTAAGTATGCTTCTCAATTCTACTTTGTTGTTACATTCAAATGAATAGAGTAGCACTCAGATGTGTGAGTTTTGTTCTCATACTTCATACTTACAACTACAGAACTTGTTCAGAGTCACAGCTAAAGAAGAAAGGGTTTGTATCCAATTTGGTCAATTTGTATTGTGCCAAATTGAACAACTGTTGGTATGAGTGGAATATGTGATTCAGAAGACAAGGAGAGACTTTTACTTGGGTATGCTGTTGCAAATGCTAGAGGAAGAAATAAACTTGGTATTTACTGGTTATGACCCACCAGAAGCTAAGTACACATTAGTAGCTGAATTCTTACTATTTCAGAATCATGTTGTCATTCCAAATAGTCTCTACAAAAGATTTCTAGATAATCTATATGTAGCTCATCTACAAATCTTTCAAATTAAGGGAATTACTTGTTCTGAGGTTTATTGGTCTAGCATCAATGCAGTTGTTAAACCAGCAAATGTACTAGGCACACACTTTCTCCTCCAAAACTTGAAGACCATCATTGAAAATATCCTATATGACCATGAGAGGGGATACACATAGATTACATAGGAATAGTCACAGGTATAATGTTACTCATCTTATTGACACCTGATGAAAATAGCTGGAGGTGAGAGCAACTCACTTCACAACAGCAACTTCATCTTTTGCAGTACTGGACAATGTCTTTGCTACATAAAGGGTGCCTGTCACAATTCTTACAGATAATATAACACAGTTTACAGGCATAGAATGAAAGGTATTTTTACAGTCTAGTGGAATAAACTTTCATAAATACACGACACTATATGAAGGGCTTATTTCAATAGTGGTACAAGTCCATTACCTCCACTTTTCTACCTATAATGCTTCTGAAATTAATGAGTCAGTCAAACAGAGAGAAAGGTTCATCTCAACAAGAAGCCATATGCTTGAATATTTCTGGTATCTCAACTGCAGATTTTTCAGCACTCATTTAACTTTAGGACTCTGTATCTCAAAATGAACAGTAATGGACTTGTACCACTATTGATATAAGCCCTTCATATCATCTAGTGGTAAATGATTGAGTGGAACATAATGTGTAGACAATATATGATGCTCCTTGTGCCATGTCCTAAGAATAGGATTATTGCAAACAAATTTAAATAAATACCTTCAGAAATGCAGGGTTTGTCCATAAAGCAATGGTACTGGCTGCTGAGCAGTGATGTGGTCACTAGCAGTGCACTCTTTGGCAAGGGATTTGTGGTGAAAGATCTAAGCCAAGAAATACACTGTATGGCAATTGCATCTGAACTCTCACACAGCAAGGATCATGCATGATGCAAAAGCTGTTTTTGAGTTTTTCTCATGGCATAAAATGTGAAAAATGGAGTGTTCACTGGAGCAGTGTTACATGATTAAATTTGGCTTTCCTCCTTGGTTAAGGAGGTTTATGAACCCTGTCAAGGGCCCAGATTTTCTGTTTTATCAGTGAGTTAAAGTTTGGACAGAAGACCATTGAAGTCATGGAGTAACCTGGATGCCTTCAACAAGTGCTTTGGACAAAAATATGGCCAAAGTAAAAACAACCTAACCTCCAACCATCAACACTGTTTTCAACAAAGAAGTGCTTTCATGTTTGCACAAAGCCATCAAACAGAAATGACCGGAAAATGTTGAGTGCTGGAAGCTTCACCATGACAATGCTTGAGCCCATGCAATCTTCACTGTAGCCACCTACTTGGTACAGATAGGGTTTTCACCCCTGATGCAGCCACTGTACAGCCCTGATATGAGCTTACCAGGCATTTTAATGTTTTCAAAACTGAAGAGAAGCCTGGAAGGTCGCTATTTTGATGGTGTTCCCACCATCCAACGGGCTGTCACAGAGTCTCTCAAAGGGGTTATAGCAGTTATTTTACAGGGTGCCTTTGCAGTGTGAGAATCACATTAGCAGTAGTGTATCAACATCCAAGAACACTATTTCGAAGAATTTTAATAAAGGGTACTGATTGGATCAATAACTTTTTTACCAGACCCAGTCAAATTACTTCACAGACAAACACTATATCCTAAAAGAGGACAGTCAGCTGCTCAGTTGTTTCTAAGATATAGTATATGGGCAGATCATACCTCAATTAATCTACTGAGAAACATATAGAGCTGGAAAAACTGCAAGTCTCTTGCATGCATACAACTTTCTATCTTGATTCACAAACCAAGTGTTAGCAATCATTAAATTGTTCTGTGTAAAGAATTATTTCATGTAGCTTTCCATCAGTCCACATTCTAGTACAATTTTTCCTTCTTTTCCTCTTCCTACTATAGAATTCCAGCCTTTATCAAAATTAAATTTTGTCTTCCTTAACTATCTGAATAATATTTTTGATGTCATTATAGGTTCTTTCAGTCTCTTCATCATCTGGGAGCTGGCAGACATGTGAACCTGTACTTTAGTGGCAAATATTTGCTTCATGCCTATGTTGGCTGTAATAACACATTCCTTATATTGTTCATAGTACCTTACCAACATTCCTACATTCTTGATTTTGTATTTATAACCCTGCTTTCATCTGACAAGAAGTAGCTTCAATCTCTCAAATTCCCTTTTTAAATTCAGTAATGTTCTTACCTAGTTAAGGGATCTAACTTCCTATGCTCTGACCCATAGTTTGGTATTTCCTGATAACAATATCCTCCAGAGAAGTCTCTTCCTGAAGATGTGAATGGAAGAGCTATTTTACCACCAGATTATATTATTCAAGAGGATGTTATCCTGTAATCCATACAGTAGTGCTGCATGCCCTCAGGAAAGATTACAGCTGTAGTTTCTCCTTGCTTTTAGTCATTTGCAATACCATCATAGTAAGCCCATATTGTGTAATGTTACAAGGCCAGGTGAGTCAGTCATCCAAAATGCCACACTGCAGCTACTGAAAATGCTACCATCCTTCTTCAGGAACCACAAGTTAGTCTGACTGCTCCACAAATAAGCCCTAAATGTGGTTGCACCAACAGTACAGCTATTTGCATCATTGAGGCATGCAAGACACCCCACCTAGGCAAAGTCCTTGGTACATGTCCAAACATGAGGAAATGAGACAGGACAATTTTTTTCAGACTAATGCCATCTAGAAGATTTTGTGTAAGTGATGAGCAGCATTTATGTCATCTAGTAGATTTTGTGTAAGCAATGAAATGGAAATATGCATATACATGATTGTTTTCTAATGCTGATAAATGGATGGAGCCAAAAATATATGTTCTGTTCTTCCTAACTATGCACACCTATGATATTATGTAGGGTGTAGGTTTTAATTGAAATTTTTCAATTCTGCTTCTCAAATTTTCCAGTGACTTAAAACTTGAAGGAGAATCAGTAGCATCATGATTATGTGAATCATAGATATTTTCTACAGTGTCATATGAGGGTTGGAACTCCTCATCCAGTAACGCAATCTGGGCTATTCTCTGTGGTGCTGTTCAATATCAGATAACATTTTCCAATTTGTTGCAATTTTTTGTTTCACAGTGATGATCAACCCATTTACCTGTAATTGCATGTGCTTTCATCACCTATGATTGTCGTCATCATCATCATCTTTGCCATTACCAACACTATCTTCAGTGTCTTTGCCTGAGTTATTGTTGCTGGTGCTTTCATCATCTACTTTAACCAAGTCCTCACCTACAGTACTTTTATAATCACTGTTAGCTATTTCCCCAGTGAACTATGTGTTATCTTACCATCAAAACAGTCATATGCATGCAACTCTACCACACTCTTGCATCCACATATTCACCTTCCATTTTACTTACTCATGTTTAATCTTTTCACCTCTTCCATTGACCCCACTACCAAGGCAGTTCAATTTTTTTTTGTCTACATCCTCACATCTATTAAACTTACCATCCTTTTATTTGGCAGCTACTGAAGCTCCAATGTGCACTATATCCCAATGCCCACTATCAACATTGCTAGAGGTCCAACTGCAACAGTGTGTGGCACATCAGTCCACACTAGCTGCATGCACATATGCAGCAACTGCATCAACTTCAAGCTAATCAGCATTACTTCCATTCCACCAATTGATCATATACTGACTAAGGTGGTTGATTATCACACTAGACCAGGCCAGTTTAAGGCCCAAGCAACACTAGCCAGCTGATAGCAGTACCAGAGATGCAACAACTGTAATGTTTCTATGCAAGACATACCATTATTAGTAGTGGGGACTTGGGGTGCCACACTGAGAGGTATGCTGGGGATGTTCAGGTGCATGATTTGTATACAGTGCATATCACAATTAGTAATGAAAACTGACTTGGGTGAGGGTAAATTGTAACTGGGTGGGTGCGGGAGGGGGAGGGTGGGGGGGGGGGGGGGTGGGGGGGGGTGGGGGTGGGGGAATGATAATTTGCTTGTGTGGAAAAATGTTCTTGAACTGGCCCTAGACTAGACCTACATTCATAGGGTCAGGGGTGTGAACCATTGTGTGGCCACCCATATTTAGGATTTCCTTGATTTTCCTTAATTGTTTGAGACAAATGTCAGGTGGCTCATTTGAAAAGGATATGGGTGATTTCCTTTCCTATACTTTCCTTCAAAATGATGTGGGTGATTTCATTCCCTATACTTTCCTTCAATCTGGGCTTATACTCCATGTGAAACTTAAGTTTATCCTGACATATAAAATATTCAAACAACTTACAGGAATGAAAGTTATTTGTACTCAATCTTTAATGAAAGCTTTGACCCCCACCTGTCCATGAACAAAAAAAAAGTTCAAGAAGCCAATGGTATCTCCTCCCATCACCTCATAAATGTCTTTTCCAATATATATACCTCGTACCAATAGCAATCCATCATAGTTTTTAAATCCCGAAACTCTGTGCTTTGATGTGAAACATATCACTCTAACTTAAATACTTTTCGACTTGTACCCATCAAAAATTACAGAATCCTCAAATGCTCCTGTTCAGTTTTCCACTCGCTCTAGCTATGTAAAACTACTTCAGTAACCTTTAGTTCTCATGCAATCAGGAAAGTGAGGTATCTTTTCCTATGTGCCAATGAGCATGGATTCCAAAAACATCTATCATCTGAAATCCAACTCACACTTTTCTCACGTGACATGCTGAAAGCTTTGGATCAAGGTAATCAGGTAAATGCAGTATTTCTTCTTTTCTGTAGAGCATTTGACTCTGCACCACACATGTGCTTATTGTCAAAAGTTCAATCATATGGGGTATCAAGTGAAATTTGTGACTGTATTGAGGACTTTTCAGTAGGGAGGACACAGCATGTTTCTTGAATGGAGAGTAATTGTCAGATGTAGAAGTAACTTCAAGTGTGCCCCATGGAGGTGTGTTGGGACCCTTGCTGCTCATATTGCATGTTAATGACCTTTCAGACGATGTTAATAGTAACTTCAAACATTTTGCAGATGACTCAGTTATCTATAATGAAGAACTGTCTGAAAGAAGTTGAATGTATATTCACTCAGATCTTGATAAGATTTCAAAGTGGTGTAAAGTCTGGCAACTTGCTTTAAATGTTTATAAATATAAAACTGTACACATAACATAATGAAAAAACGTAGTATAAAATGACTACAATGTTGATGAGTAACAGTTGGAATAGCCCAACTCGTACAAATATCTGGATGTAGCATAGGGCATGCCAGACTTGATGAGGGCCTGATGTGTGGGCTGCGTGTGGGCCAAAGCTCTAACTGTCTCAGCCTTGCTTTTTCCTTCCTAGAAGTACTCAGTACAGTGTGACATTTAATTTAGTATTACAGTGTAGCATTTTTTGGTCAACACAACTCTCTTCAGTTTGGCAGAATCATGGTGTCAGCACTGTTTACCCTTTGCTATTTGTTTGTGGTACGAAGGACATTCAAAGGTCCAATGGATATTTGCACAAAAAGATGCACTCTAGCAATT
Source organism: Schistocerca serialis cubense (assembly GCF_023864345.2). Classification (NCBI taxonomy): domain Eukaryota; kingdom Metazoa; phylum Arthropoda; class Insecta; order Orthoptera; family Acrididae; genus Schistocerca; species Schistocerca serialis. The sequence goes on from NC_064640.1 coordinate 645,426,354, forward strand.
TATCATCACAAGCCTTTACAAATGAATGGAATTGACAGGAGAGAGAGATGAAAATTTTCAGAGTATATTATGCAGTTGCATAAGCAACAGCTACTGAAAATATGCTTTGAAACACTATTACAGTACCTTGCTGAAAGAATTTAAAGATTTAGTTGAAGATGAAAAAGCAAAAAAATTACAATGGTCAACAGATGGCGTCCATTGTTCAGTACATAAAGATGTACTTTGTGAAAAATTTTCAGGCATGCAGCACATGAAGAAATTGGTGGTATGAGCAGGAAAATTTCTGAAGTTGCATGCATCATTCCACTGCAATAGTTTTCAATGGAACTGAATGAAGAGTATGTAGGCTCTATATATTACTGCAAAGTTTGTTGGTTAAGTCAAAGGGCATGTCTGGAATGATTTTTTTAATGTAAAGCTCACTATTGTTGAAGTTATGAAGGAAAAAGGAGAGCAGGAACGAAAATTAAAACATCTGCATTGGATTGTAGAATGTGGAGAAGTAACTGACTGACCTGCAAACTACTTCCCATTTTAATGACAAACCCTTTTACATTAAAACTGTCCAAGGCATCTGAATTGCTTTTCTCAGGTACTGTTTCCATGTCTCAACACTGAGTGTGCGAAAGCACAACTATGTTTTGATTATATATTTATGTGAAATACCTTTCCTCGATTATGGAACACAATAAGTCACAATTATGTGGCGACCTGAGTGCAAAAATCTGTGAAATCATCTGCATCTGACCATCTGCTGACAGTTTGTATCAGATAAAAGTTAGGCTGTATTATGTCTTCAACGCACCAAAAATAATTTAAAAAATACTGAATTTCCGATTTCTATCCTTCCCATTACTATGTGTAGATCTTAGTGTCTACTTTTTTATGCAAATTATGTGCAGATCTTAATTATGCATGTCACTATGTGCAGATCTTAGTGCCTACTTTGTTTAATGCCAATTGTTAATCAAATCTTAATTATGCATTTTCTAGTGTGACAGAATTATTGAGATGAATTTTAGGGGAATTATTGATATTAATTTTAGTGGTTAAATCATTAATCTTCCATTTCCAAAGATGTTAATGTTTTGTAAATTGTTTGTTCTTTGGAGGAGATGGGTTTTGGAGGGAAGCTGGAATGGCAGTTGAATGCACGTGGCTGGTGTGGATGGAATGGTTGGACAATGAAAACGTTTTGTATTTTTTGTGAATGAACGTCGATGACTCAATAATTCTGCAGTATATGATTGCAACATATGCATATAGGAAGACGAGCTGCAGTAAGACCAAGGATTCTCTTTCCTAGCGGAGAAACCTTCATCCAAAGCAATTTAGGTTAAGTATTCCTTAACTGCCAACAAAGAACCATGCGCTTAATTTGATAAGTGCCGATATTAGTATTCGATGCAATCTTTAACATCGATAGTAATTGGAATGCTTCCCAAGGTAACGGGAATATTTCAATATAGTGGAGGACCTGGGATTGTACAAAACTGTTCTTAAATATGTTCGTATGTGTGCAGTTAAAAGTGAGTGTTGTCATGAACAAAATGCGAGCAAGGATTTATGGATAAAAGAACATGATAAGTGAAGGGTGACCAAATCATTGCTGGACTGCCATACAAAAGATGAGTACGATAATTTGCAGTAACTTCCTCTTCAATTCCTTTTGTAGTGTTTGTGAGTGACTATATTGTAGATAGACTAAGGTGTGAAATGGGTGTGGGGAAGTTCAAGGTTAGGACTGGCTGTTGTGTATGCTGTGCCCTGCTATAGCAATCACCATGTCTACTTCCGAGAGTATAGACATTACAGGAGAAACATCTACTCCAACACAACAAATCCACATGTTGACACCAAACCGGCAGCAATCGTCGGAAAGCCAGCCATTTTTGGGATTTGGACCAAGTGAGCAAGCATCTGGTTTACTTGCAAACTTAGCAGGACTGTTAAAACAAATTAACAAGGATCTGCAACAAGGTTTACAAAAGGACATTAAAGACCTGAAAGAGGATATTGATAGCAAATTTGAAGGGTTAAATCATACTATTGATAACCTGAATGAATCTGTTAGAACAATTATGCAAGATATTAAAAACATTAATGAACGTGTAGCAGGCACTCTGTTAGAAATCAGTCAGCTACACGAATCTACTGAATTAAATTTTCAAACAGTTAATGACAGACTGGAAAATGTAGAATCCTGTCTTAAGAATACTGAGGATACCATTTGCAAAGAAGTCGATAGATGCAATGTAGAGTTTAAGGTCATGAATCAATACATCAAGCGAGAAAGCGCCTTTATTGAGGAGAAACTAAAACAGAATGATAATCAAATGCAGAAACATTTTTCAAATGTTAACTATAAAATTAATGTTGTTTCAGACAATATTCAAACTTTCGAATCTCCTCTGAACAATTTAGAATCAGCTATGGTGCACCAAGTTAACGGTAGCTTTGTACCATCCTGCAACTTACTGCTTAAGTATTTTCCTGGGGATTTTAAGATGCACCCAGTAGATTTTATTTGTCAATGTAGGGATAGCTTTCCTGCTGGCATGTCTGACTCAGCAAAGATAAAATTAGCAAAATGGTTTCTTGATGGTGAAGCCTTGTCTTGGTTCAATCAGCATATTAAAGCTGAAATTACATTTAAAGAGTTTGACAAATTATTCTTAAACAAATTCTGGTTGGCAGACAAACAGTCCGGCATTAAAAGTGCATTTTTAAATGGTACCCATTACAGGCCCGGTAATATATCAATGATGGAGTTTTGTGAAAGACAGCTGTGTAAGCTTGCACATCTTGACAAACCATTAGTTTATTTAATACTTATAGATGCTTTAAGAAGACGTGTGCCCAGAAGAGCTCAATGGGGTCTAGCCTGCAGTCCCGATGACTCAATTAATAATTTCTTATGGCATGTTGATAAATTAGGGAAAGCTTTAGATGAGGAAGACAGATACAAAAATCCACATAACTCAAATGGTAACCAGAATGGTGGTTCTGATAATCATAACCAGCGGAACTTTCACAACAGACAGAAGGAACCACCAAATTGGAATGGTAATAGGAACAACTCCCACAACCAGGAAAACCAATAATTCCTTCACTTGGGCCTGTCAAGTGGAGGAAAGTAATAGATTTTATGACCAGGGAACTCTGAATACATGTATGGAGGTATCAGATAATTATAAGTATGAGTACCCAGTAAGTTTAACTGTTGTTGATAAATTTTGGAACATGTACCTAAAGGAAATGTATGGTGGAAAGAAAAGTATTGTACATGAATGTGAATTGGAGGAGGGTGTCTTAACAAATTTATTTTCTGATTGTTCTTCCTGTAGTGATGGCAAAGACTGTGATTTCTATGGGATTGCTAATCTTATGTGTTCTAAACATGCAAATTCTGAAACTTATGCTCATGAAGGTAGGAGGGCCTGTCCTGACTCTGTTTTGTTGGAAGTGGGTGACACTCAAGAAAGCGGTAACAACACACACGATTCGGTTGAAAATGCAGTGATTGAAACAATAGATTTGAGTGAGCTGGATGGAATGATATACTTAGAAATATTCAACAATAACTGTACCAGTCATTCAATGCAGGAAAGCCAACTTATCCCCATTGATGTAGTGACATTGTGGCAAACCAGGGCATAAGAAGTCAACATACTGAAATTGACAGTAGAATTAAGGATCACTTCAGAAACTGTGGGGAGGTTGCAACAGATAATATGAATAATCCTCAATTTGATGTGAACAGTCAGTTAAATCCTCACACCAATCCTATCTTTAATTGTGAATCAAATCAATTAAGTGAAGATGTTCTTAACACAGAGATACCCATTCATCCTATACAAATGTCCAACAACAGTGTGAACCAGTTATGTGACTTAGCCTTTACGGAGGTTGAGAGTGATTTATTGAGAGAAGATAATGTTACAGAACAGCATAATTTTCTGGGTAGCCCATACATAGAGATATCAGTTGGTAACTGGACAGGTTTATGGGTAATTGACACTGGCAGTGCAATTTCAATCATATCTGAGAAATTTAGAGACAGAGTACAGAATAATCCTGACTACATTGAGTTTCCTATCTCCGGAGTTAAAATTAAAGGTGCAACTGGCAACTACAGCAAAGTAATTAATAAACAAGCATTAATTGCCTTCCATATAGGAAAGAATGTGTTTGAGCAAGGTTGCCTGATTGTCAGTGATCCAATGAGGAGATACTCCTGGGAATGTATTGGATCCTAAAGAATAATATATCTTTTGACTGGGTTAATTCAAAGGTCTGGTATGGCATTGACCGTTGTGAGAGCTAAGTTCACATTTCTGGTCATACTAAGCTATATCTATGAACTGGTGATATTACAACTAACAAAGTGTGTGGCTATGAGACAGAAGTAACGAAAGGAGTTTTAAACGATGATCTTACAGGTGTTGATGTTACTGTTAAAGACTTTGATCATTTACTTAGTGATAAGGTCAATGAGGCTGATAGGCTTACTGAATATGAAAAATCTGAACTTGAAAGTGTATTGAGAGAGTTTGAAGATATTTTCAGTGAAAAGCCAGGTAGAGTCAAGAATTATTCTTGTAAGCTTCAGCTGAAGCTGCATCAGCCATTCTTCATAAGACCATACTCAGTACCTATATGTAAGAAATAAATTGTGGAGAGGGAACACCAAAAGTTACAAGAGTGGGGAACTATTGAAAGAAGCATAAGACAGTACAACAATCCTCTAGTTGTCGTATACAAAAAAGATGTTGGAGTCTGGCTTGTACTTGATTCCAGACATCTAAACAAATATTTGGAAAGGGAGACAGATCACTCAGAGTCAATGGAAGAATTATTAAATAAATTCCACGGTGTCAGGTATTTTACCTGTTTGGATCTGACATCAGGCTTCCATCAGATCACCCTCACTCCTAGTTCCAGAGAACACACCACCTTTTTATTCTCTGGAAAAAGTTACCAGTACTGTGTAGTTCCATTTGGTCTCAATGTGTCAGTTGCAGAATTTATAAGAGCCTTGGATTTAGTGTTAGGTAGTGATATACTATCGAAGCTGGTTATTTATGTTGATGACATCCTTGTTACAAGTAATTCATGGAATGAGCATATCAAGACAATTAAGGAGGTACCAATGAAATTCAGAAATGGAGGTATGACCCTCAATTTGGCTAAATGTAGATTTGGGGCTAAATCTTTGAACTTCTTGGGTCACACCATCAGTGAGGAAGGAATTCTGCCCAACGCAGATAAGATCAAAGCTATTGCCGATTTTCCCAGACCCAGAAATAAAAAGGAAATAAGATCCTTCTATGGATTATGTAACTTCTACCATAAATACATAAGATCACAAGTTCTGAATTTATTGAAAAAGAACACGTTATGGGAATAGTCCACAGAATGTCAAACAGTTTTTGATGAGATCAAAGTACAGTTTTGCAATAGTCAGATTCTATGTAGGCCTGGTCTTTCCTTACCGTTTTGCCTTATGACAGATAGTTGTTATTATGGACTTGGTGCCTATATTTTTCAGCAGAAAGAGGTTGATGGTCTGATGGAACAATGTGCAATAAGTCTTGCAATCAGGAGTTTACTTAAACACGAAAGGAATTACAAGGTCACTGAGAAAGAGTTGCTCGCAATTGTGTGGGGTTTCAAGAAATTTAGAACCTATCTCACTGAACATAAAGTCATCGTATTCTCTGATCACAAAGCCCTGAGCTATTTTCAGGACTCTAAGCTGTACCATAACCGAATCACTCACTGGGCATTATTTCTTCAGCAATTTGATTACACTATTTCCCATATCAAAGGTGAGCTGCTGATGCCTTATCTAGATTGCCAGCTAGTAATGATCAGGAGAATGTTGAGATTCAGGAGGACAAGAACTTTAGAATTATGTTTATTAAGGGAGTAAAGTGTGAGAGAGAAATTAGAAAAATTTGTGAACAATTATGGAAACACCAAAACCAAGATGAGGACTTGAAATTAGCGAAAACCTACTCGGTAAGAAAGGTGAGGATAAAGTTGGACAGTATTACCAGGTGCACATGGGTATTTTGTTCAGGAGACACAGACCAGATTCTGATATCTCGAAGCTATGTAGGCCCAAACAACTCATTAAGTTTGTACATGACAGTTTTGACCACTGTGGGAGTATGAAATGCACTCAAAAGCTATAAGAAAATGTTTATTTTAATAATATATCCAGGAGGGTAAAGTGTTGGATAGCTTCTTGTGATAGATACCAGAGAGCTAAGGTAACAAATCAGTGCCATAAAGGTTTTTTAAATAGCATTATACCCAAAGGTAAATCTGAGTTAGGTGGGGTTGACTTCTTTGGACAATTACCTCATTTCAAAGAAGGAGACAGTTACATCTTTGTTGTGGTTGATTTGTTTAGTAAATTAGTTAAGTTGTACCAATTGAAAAAGGCTACCTGTGCGAAAATTATACAGTGTTTTGAAAATGATTATTTCACCATTGCTGGCAAACCTAAAGCCAGTTCATCTTACATGTATGGAAACAGTTTATGACCAATCAGAACATCAAACATATTTGCATTTCCATTTACTTGCCCTCTTGCAATCCTACTGAAAGATACATGCATTAGGTTGGTCAACTTTGTAGGACTTACTATTCCAAAGATCATTCAAATTGGTACACATATGTAACACAATTTGAGGATATACTCAACCATCTGCAACACACAACAACTGGATTGTCTCCTTACGAGATACATTACAATAATAAACCAACTAATTTATTTTATGAACTAGTAAAGTTTCCCAAGTGTTCTGAGTTGTCTCCTGATGAGAGAGAAGACATTGTGAGGAGGAATATGGAGATGTGTCACAGCAAGAAAAAGTTAAGGCATGACACAAATGTTAAGGTGATTCAGTACAAGGTTGGTGAGCTGGTGTTCACAAAAAGTTATGAGAAATCAAAAGCTATAAATAATGAGATGAAAAAGTTTTTTGATATTTATGTAGGTCCTTTTGAAATTAGTGAAATGCCACATCCCAATGCATACACACTCATCTATCCTAGATCCAGGGAAGTGTTTGGATTGAGAAACGTAGCGCAGCTTAAACCATATGTATCATAAAGTTACACTTCAGTACCACATCTCTCATATACAGATTGACACATCTGATTTTTTCTTTGTTGTTTTGCATACATTTGAAAGTGGTGAATTTTGTCTTCTGAAAACCTCTGAGTGATACATTTGAAAAGTACTTTCCCATACTGAGACAAATTAGGTTGAGAATTTGAGAATGTAGGTTGATGAAGTAAGTGTTTTACATTTATACTTCAGCTTATGATATTTGACAAACCTATCAGGAATTTTGACTCAAATGATGCTTTTCAACACCTTCATGATTCTATGCTTGCTTGAACACACTGCTTTATGGTGAAGATATGAATATTATTGCTAATTGATCCAGGGGGACAGCAGCAGATACGGAGATTGAGGTGACATTGGTTGATATCACTTGAGTTTTGTTTTACTTGTTAGGATTGGTTCACACGTGTGTGTGTGTGTGTGTGTGTGTGGTTTTTCAAATCTTGTTTGTCATGGTGTGGTAACAAATTGCATCTTGTTCTACCCTTATCAAGAGGCTGGGGGGTAGTTTTAACTTAAGGATTTATGATGTGTTTAGGTTAGATGATTTTAGCTTTGCTTAGTACATATGAGAGATATTGTAAGTTGGAAGAACTGATTTCCTTAAAGGAAAAAGGAACAAGTTTAACACTACTGAGATTGGAAAAAAAATACACCTTTACTTAGACTGTGCAATTAGCACAAACATGCCATGGTATTAACGAGTTTAACGTATGATGGGAACAATGTTGTGATTATTGGTTCTAAATACACTCTCACACTAACTACATTGATTATAATAGACCCACATTTGCACTGTCCATACTGTTTACACAACATTTTGCTAGAGATGAGTTGAGCAAGCTATTTAAATTTGGGGTGTAGAGATTATCTTGACTTAGCTATTTGATACCATACCTGGATTTCACTCCACCATAATTACTGAGGAGGACATGTCGGAATGAGAACTATCCTATGATGATTTTTCTTATTTGTATTTTGTGCCATTTTCATTTATGTTGTTTAGTGTATTTTCTATATTTTGTATATATACCTGGATTTGGCTAGTCTGACCGATTTTGTGCCAGAACTACAGACATTATGCAGAAAAAAAAAGAGTTCAGTATACCATGAGGGACAATATATGATAAATAGGCAACATGTAATGTTTAAGGTAAAAGGACACTGATTTAAATGATTGTGCATGCATTATATTCAAATGGAATGGAACCTGATAAAACTAGTTTATGGAACTGAAAAGTTAGTAATATACCTGAGACCAACTAATATAAAAAGGACCAAATTTGAGAGCAGACACCTCTCTGCAAGAGATCTGGTCTCTGGCAAAATTGAATCTATGTAAAGAGAAAACCTTTGTAAGAAATTTACAATGTAGTTTATACTCATTAACTTCTGGTACATTAATTCTAGTAAATTTTCATTGTTTAACTTGTTTGATAAAATATATTTCATTGCCTCACACCAATGTATGAAAACCTTTAGGGCATTGTGTTATGACAATTTCTTTATAGAATTGTAGAACAAACTTTTTTATGCCACTTCACTAGTTTCATGTAACTTTTGTATCTTTGTTTCTTTTGTTCAGGTGCTTAACACCACTTAATATAGTTTGGTAATTTATGTTGGTAATTGTGTTTCACACAACATGACTCTCATCTACTTCATTTATTAATTTAATTGGTGTGTCACACCATTTATAACGTTTATGTATGATTTTGTGCTTACACCTTTTGTATTTCTACATTAATACCTGCTGAACACCATTTTAATGTTGTTTTATGCCTTATGTTTGACAATGTGCTGCACATAATTCAATCTGCATTTTGAAAGTTTTTTTATGTAAGGTTTTAAACTCATTGACCCTTGTTCATCTACCACTGGTGCTGGAATTTTGCTTACTTTTCCAAATTTCACATGCACTCCACCTGCTGGTTGTAGAAGAGTTTACCAATTACTATGTGCAGATCTTAGTGTCTACTTTTGTTTATATGCAAATTATGTGCAGATCTTAATTATGCATTTTACTATGTGCAGATCTTAGTGTCTACTTTGTTTTATGTCAATTGTTAATCAAATCTTAATTACGCATTTTCTAGTGTGACAGAATTATTGAGATTAATTTTAGTGGACTTATTGATATTAATTTTGGTGGTTAAATCATTAATCTTCCATTTCCAAAGATGTTAATGTTTTGTAAATTGTTTGTTTTTTGGAGGAGATGGGTTTTGGAGGGAAGTTGGAATGGCAGTTGAATGCACATGGTTGGTGTGGATGGAACGGTTGGACAATGAAAATGTTTTGTATTTTTCATGAATAAATGTCAATGACTCAATAATTCTGGAGTGTATTATTGCAACATACACATATAGGAAGACCAGCTGCAGTAAGACTAAGGATCTTCTTTGCTAGCAAAGAAACCTACACCCAAAGCAATTTAGGTTAAGTATTCCTTAACCAGCAACAAAGAACTGTGCACTTAATTCGGTATGTGCTGATATTACTATTTGATGCAATCTTTAACATTGATAGAAATTGGAATGCTTCCCAAGGTAGTGGGAACATTTCACAGTTCCTCAAAATGCTCTAGAATAACTTCTGCAGTAAGAGCTGCTCTTGCTCAAGTTATATTCTGGCACAAACACTCTGACAGAACTGATCAATATCTATCAAGGAACCATCTGACCCAATCAATGCCAGGCATATTTTTTGTAAAACGATTCTCTACAATGCCTCTTCAATCTAAAAACCCTTTCACAATGAAACAAACATCTAACTGAGCCAACGGAAACCCCCATTCACTTGCCAAAATAACTCCCTCTGCAAGACATTTCTCATCCTCAGGTGTCAATACTGTTGGTCGGTTAACATTTTTTGTATGTTTTCCACATAATTTTCTGCTAAGAGTTCCTGCAGAGATTCCATACTTCTGTGATGCCTTATACAATGAAATAACACCACTCTGTATTTCCTTCAAAGCTTCCTGTAAGGTTTCTTCTGAATAATTTCTGCATTTTCGAGCATCAGGGGTAGTTTTATACACTCTTGGCATCTTCGACTAAAATAAAACAAAAGAAAAATATCAAATAACGATATTCTGTCTGTCTATCTATGTAATTACAGTGTGAAATAGTATATACATTTCAATCTGGGGCAAACTGAAATGTGTAGGGATACTTGAAACAGCCATTTCAAGTTACCCACTCCTGCCATTAAAATTTAAAATGAAATACATATCAAAAAGATGGAGAGCTATTGAAATATTTATACTGTAGCTATTTTGAGAATACGGGAGGTTAGGCACCTTCAGAGTTTTAATAATCTTACTCGTCTTTATTTTGTTTTACAGCAGAAGTTTACAGAGGTCTATTTTTAGGTTAAAAAATGTCTTTGTGATAAAAATTTCATAAAAATACTTACTGTAGTAGTTTATGACGAATTTATTCGAGAAATTACATACAAAGCTTCCTTCAGCTCTCTGAACACACAGAAAATGAAATACATGACAAATCAGATTTGCCAACAATGTAGGAGCAAGACATGACATGAGCATTTCAAGTAACCCCACTATTCCAAGTAACCCCATTTGATGGTATGCAGTGTGACGGTACTGCCATTTAAATACAGTGCACTCACCTCAGACAGCACGTGTGGTGGTAGGGAAATGTGCATTGAGGCCAGATGCTATTGCAATCATGCCAGGGCATGACCAACAAGCAGAAATCTTGGATGCCCCTGGTGTAACACTTTGTAGGGATATGCAATGGAATGATCACGTAGGTGCAGTTGTGAGTAAAGCAGGTGGTAGACTTCAGTTTATTGGTAGAATACTGAGAATGTGCTGTCAGTCTATAAAGGAGATTGATTACACAAATCATCTGTGTGACCCATTTTAAAATATTGCTCATGTGTGTGGGACCTGTACCAAACAGGACTAACAGGGGATATTGAATGTATACAAAGAAGGGCAGCACGGATGGCCACAGGTTTGTTTGACCTGTGGGAGAGTGTTACAGTGATGCTGATGAAACTGAACTGGCAGACTCTTGAAGACACATGTAAACTCTCCCAGGAAGTTGATTAACAAATTTTCAAGAACCAGCTTTAAATAATGATTCTAGGAATGTACTACAACTTCCTATGCATCACTCACATAAGAAACGTGAGGACAAGATTAGCACACACAGAGGCATTCAAGCAATCATTCTTCTCGTGCTCCATACCTGAATGGAATGGGAGGAAACTAATAATTGATGCAATATGACGTATCCTATGCCATGCACTTCATGATCCTTTGCAAGTATTGATGTAGCTGTAGATGTAGACAGCTCCAAACGCTGTTGTCTTCCAACCATTGCCGGTGCAATCAAAGGGGTTGTGCATGTGATTTGGTTCAGGAGGACCTCTAGTGGAAGTTAAATTGTAACATCCATATCGTTAAAGCTGTTCCACATGCTTGTTCCACATTTTCTTAGAACCGCCATCATTCACTGATCACCTCATTATCAACATCACTTTTTTTTATTGTAGACACCATAATGAATCTTCCTGATCCCAATGCCATGCATACGCTTGCCAATAATGTCTTACATATAATGACCACATTAGCCAGAGTGAAAAAATCCAACACATTTCTTCACTACAGTTCCCAACCATATGTAATACCTGCAATTAATCTCAATTCAGTACTCCCATAAATGTAAAGCACAGTCTCTTTAACCTAAAATAACTGTCCCCACTCAGCTAATACACTGAATGTGGAAAAAACATGAGGCACCCAGAATGGGGGCAGGAAATGAAATGAAACTTCATCAGCTGAGAGGATATGTTACATTACTGCAGTTATTATAGCACTGAGTCAAATTTAAAAACCACTTGGAAGTATGAACCCATTTACCAGTATGACTTTGCATCCTCTATGGCTTGGATGCATGCTCTAATTCTGTTAGGAAGGGTGTCATAAAGCCATTGTACCCTCTCCTGAGGCAAGCTGACCCACAACTGTTGTAACTGGTCCTTGATATCCTGGATATTAGTACTGGGATGGAGTTGACATCTGGGCTCATTACACATATGCACTACTGAGGACAAATCTTGGGATCTTGCTGGCCAGAGGAGCATCTTAGCATTACGTGTGGAACCCATAAAGATGTGTGCCCTGTGTAGATGATCATTGTCCTATAGAAAAATGGAACCAAAATACTATAGAATCATGAGGATGCAGGATATCTGTGACCTACTGTTGTGCTATCAGAGTTCCCTCAATCACTACCAGTAATGACCTGAAGTCATACCTGACAGCTCCCCACACTGTGACACCAGAGAATAGAGTCTCTCTCCAGGTCACCACCATAATTTCCAATGAATGTGCATGGCAGAGGGTAGTGCAGAACCACAATTCATTGCTGAAAACAATACAAAACAATATGATCCATTAATAATCCATGCTTTCCAGTCATGGCACCACCTAAAATGAAGTGGTTTGTGTTGTGATGTTAATGGTAGCCTGTGTATTGGACAGTAATTCCCTAGTCTGGTTGCTGTTGTCTCTAACCAGTGGTGTGGGATGACAGAATGTTGCACATAGTCCATTACTTGTTCTTGGATGGCAAGCACAGACATGAAGGAGTTACCATGTGCTTGGTGTACAATGCAGCTACCTTTCTTGAGTGGTCAGATGTGTTTGACTGAAACATTGATGAAGACATGCAGTCCAATGTTGGGCCACTGTCAAATCCCAATACCCTACAAATCTGGATACGGTATGATTTGATAACCCACTACACATGAATATGTGGCATCTCCAAGCCCTTCACAGTGATCACTCAACATTTGATGCCATTCCCTCCCTGAACTGTAACTATAATCACTTACATACCTGGTGATGGTGTGCACATGTGCAAAACTACATTGACATCCAGTTTTGTCTTCTGGGTACTCCACATTTTGTCAGCCACTATAGATACACCAACTGACTGTTATAACATGGAAGAACAAACCTGTAATGTTAAGATACAGTATTGCCAGTGTCCTGCTTGACACAGTCAAGTCATTTAAATGTCTGAGCAGAACATTGCAAAGCAACACGGAATAGAATGAGCATGTGGGAACCATGGCAGGGAAAGCGAATGGTCAACTTTGGTTTATTGGGAGAATTTTAGGAAAGAGTAGTTTGCCTGTAAACAAGATAGCATATAGGACACTGATGTGACCTATTCTTGAGTACTGCTCAAGTGTTTGGTATCCATATCAGTCCAGAGACAAGGAAGACATTGAAGCAATTCAGAGATGGGCTGCCAGATTTGTTGCCAGTAGGTTCGATCAACATGTGTCACAAAGATGCTCAGGAACTCAAATGGAAATCCCTGGAGGGAAGGAAACATTCTCTTCCATAAAAACTATTGAGGAAATTTAGAGATTCTGCTGCCGCTGACATACATTGTACTTACGGACCACAAAGATAAGATACGAGAAATTAGGGCTCATAGGGAGGCATATAAACAGTCAATTTCCCTTGCTGACTTTGCAAGTGGAACAGGAAAGGAAATGAATAGTATGTACAGGGTATCTTCTGCCATGCACCACATGGTGGCTTGTGGAGTATCTATGTACATGCAGAGCATGCAACATCATGCTCCTACTGCTAAAACGTTATGCATTTTGTCAGTATTATTCTTCATAATATCCATCCCTCTTATCACCAATACATCAACAAATCACACTAGCTTTATGTTCTATTCCATGAAGCCCATTTCACTTGTTGTTTCCAAAGTTGTTGTGTTAACATTGGCACATGCATGGGTCATTGGCTGCAGAGGCCCATGATTAGGAGTGTTCGGTGCAGTGCACTGTGTGTTTAGACACTCTTGTACTCTACCCAGCATTGAAGTCTGATGTTAGTTCAGCCACAGTCTGTCTGTCCTGTATTAACAGTCTTCCCAGCCTACGGTGTCTGGCATCTGTAATGAGGGGAGGTTGCCCAACCCCATGATGTCTGGACATGGTTTTGCCATGTGTTGAAGGCACTTACCACAGCACTCCCTGAACACCCAAAAGTTGTGCAGTTTCTGAAATGCTCATGGTGAGCTTCCGGGCCATCACAATCTGCCTACAGTCAAACTCAAATAGCTTGCACACCTTCCACATTCTACACATGGTCAGCACACTCACTGATACTACAACCAGGTGATGCTGCTCACATGGATGCATTTATATTGATAGTAGGTCAGTGGACATAACGTTTTGGCTGATCAGTGTATTTTTAAATTGAAATCAATCATATTTGTCAGTTTAAAATATATTTAAATCTCAATTTGTAACAACAAAATGTCTGTATAGCAGAGAAGCAGGTACTTTGCCACTGCTAGCCAGCCATGATGGAGGAATGAACAAAATAAATGAATAAATAAATGAGAAAGAAAAAAAAAGATTTTATATGAGAAATACATGTACACTATTTGGGAGTTCTCTCAAACACCTGAAAGTACCAGGATATCCAATCTTGATACGAAGTGTATCTAAGAAGAGTTGCCATTCTGAACATACATATGAATATTTAATGACCAAAAGCTTTCCAAAGTCTTTTGAGAATTATTTTCCTGAAATTCTGAGAAATGTTTCAAAACTCTATGACATGTAAATTTGTCATGCTATACTGTTAATGAGGTGTTTCACCATATCACACCAATGCTCCCCTAGAAATTCATGGATTTGCTCTGAAGTCCCTCATATTTTGTAGTAAAAAATTGCAGCAAAGAGATATTTAGCTCTTAATGGAGGGATAACATGGACTGGTTAAGAATTTAAAAATTTCAGACTGCTGAATTTTGGAACACACTTTCAAAATAAATTGTACTTGGCTGTATTCTGTGTATACTCAAGAATAACTCTAGTTTGTAATGTACATAATTAAACAGCAAAAGCAAGTGTTTCACATACCTCTTTAAGATGAGCAGAGCATGTGGTCTCGATCAGATAGAGTCAGATTTGGTTACTCCTCCATCTAATATTACATAGGTCTGGTTACACAGATAGGTGCTACTAAAACTTTCATAATTTCTTCCTTACACTCCAAGGGGTAAATGACAAGCAGACACTTACATGCAGTTAAGTGATGTATGTATAATGTTCCATTGGCCTCACAATGCCTTAATCCATTTATTTTATTTGATGCAGTAAAAATTTTTTAGTATATTGTTTGTGCATATGGTATAGGACAAGGGGTAATATAATTAAATATTTCAGTTGTCATTGTCACTACAAGATCAACACAATCAAAGTACATAATAAAATGACATACTGAATTTCTTATAAGTATGACAGCAGCAGTTATTAATGAGACTACATGATCCACACAATCAAAGTGAATTGTAATATAAAGTGATATAACACAAAATTAACAATATTTGATAAATGAGGTTTACTTATTATTATGTCCCAGAAATTCAGAGACAGAGCAAAAGCAGTGGTCAAGCAAGAACTGTCATCCAGAAATGGTATGCCAATATCGGTAATTTTTCAGAGGAGCATATGGAACCTGAAGATGGCATATTGTACTGTTGAAATTGGTACCGAAAATAAAATAAAATAAGTTCTTAATTTGTACAACTGTTCGGTGAATTTCTTTGTTAAATATTTGACCAGCCACTCACCCATGTTCCCAATGGATCAACAGAGACTAACTGTGTAAGTTTGCACTTACTGTGATTACATATAGTGTAAACATCTTCCTAGTTTCATACGTGTGTAAATCATAGTTATATCTGAAGATGTTTCCTTTTTTAAAGATACTCCCTTCCTAAAAAATAGTATTTTATACATATGCAAAAAAGGCAGAGGTAGTATTTCCAGGCTTTTAACAAGTGGTCTACAGGAATTCCTGAATTTAGCTTTCTTTATTGCCCTGTGAACCTTTTCTGTATTTTAAAGGTTATTATTATTATTATTATTATTATTATTATTAATGTGGAAGTACTCCAAAAATTATTCCATACATCAGTAATGTGTGTGTGCTACCATGTTACATTGTCACCACTGATGAGCAGCTTGTATTTTGAGTGAGAATCCTAGCAGCATATGCAAGAGTGTTCAGTTTGTTATTTGGATTCAAATCCTCCTGGGTATGTGTGCCCAAAAATTCTGTATGACTCACATTTGACACATTTTTTTCTTCAGTGTTGAAAACAGCATTTTCATGATGGAGGTTTTGTTTGATGTGAAAGTTAACTTCCATAATTTTTTCAGATTTTATGATGAGCCTGTTGCTCCAGAACCACTGTTCTAAACTATACATAACCAATGTTGCAGTTATGTAGTGTTCTATAGGTTTTCCTCACTGTGTTAATTAATTAGAATATTAGTGTCATCTGCAAAGACTACAGTGGTAAAATGTTGGCCTCTTCTTTCAGGGGTTAGACTGAAAGACATAAACAAAACATCACATAGGTGTTAGAAGAATCTGAATAAATATGTGGCACTGGGGGGAATCTAAAGAAAATGATATCTTATTCAATCACTTGGATCAATACTATTAAGGTCCAAAATATAGTGTAATTCATTTTCAGCGCCTGGCATATAAAAGAAAATTGTAAGACAGACAAAGTAATTGAGATTACAATTCAAGTTTTATTGGTACATCAGAAAATGAAGACATGCATTTATACTTTTGTTATTGCCAAGGTAAAACTATCAGCATCATAGTTCATGTCTTACTGGTACATAGGAATGTGAAGCTCATGTCTTTATATTTTTTGTTACTATTTGGAACATAAAGTCTGTTGTTCACAACAGATGACAATTTACTGCATTGATGAGTTGTTGAATTTATGCTATTAGCTCAACACCCATACCAAATTTAGTGTCTACCATGTTATTGGTGACAGATGCTGCAGTACATTGCTGTAAATATTTATTCTGTATATAGTTTTAGCTGTGCCACAAAACTGCAGCCATGTGTGTGAAAGTATTTGATGTTTTTTGTAGGGTTTCTTTGAGGAATCAGTGCATTTGATACCTTCCGCATGAGAAGATGTAAAGCCTAACTAGACAACCATCAACATCTGCATTAACATCCAAACTGTGCAAACCACTACAAAGTGCTTGGCAGAGGATACTTCACAATGTAACATCTTCCTGTTCCATTCATATACAGAATGCAGGAAGAATGATTACATGAATGCCTCTGTGCCTGCTGTAATTAACATAATCATGCATTTTAAGCCTATGCTGGAGAGAGGGGCAGTGTCCTCATTTAATACTGGTTCTTAAAACTTTGTAAGTGGGCCCTTGTTGGATAGTTTATGTCTATCTTCAGGCATCTACCTTTTCAGATTTTTCAACATTTCTCTGATGCCCTGCCACAAGTTAAACAAATCTTTGAACACTTGTGCTGCCCTTATTTGTATACATTCAATATTCTCTGATAGTCCTATTTAGCAAGGGACCCACACACTTGAACAGTAGTCCAACATGATTTGCATGCGTGTTTTAGAGAGTGTACCAAGATGAAACCACACGAACTAAAGGACTAAGCTTTGCGAATAAAAGAAAAGACCTGAATAAATATATGGTATGTGCAGTGTAAAATGGATGATTTTTTTTGAGACAGAAAGTACATGTTATGTAATATAACTGATAAAGCAACTGAATGAAACACCGTATGTGTAAAATAACATGAAAAGATTTTAACTGGGTAACATCAACTTTGTCACATAGCAACAAAACTGCACATGAAAAAGCAATAGCTCAAGAATAATATCATTGTACAAAAGAGGTTGTTGGTATCATTCTGGTAGATGTGGTGTAAATGTACAGACAAACAAATGATTATAATTTCAGAAATATTGAATGATTTATTCAAGAGAAAGAGCTTCATAAATTGAGCAAATCAGTAATGTGTTGGTTCCCCTCTGGGTATTATGCAAGCAGTTATTTGACTTGGCATTGATTGATAGAGTTGTTGGATGTCCTCTGGAGGGATATCATGCCAAATTCTGTCCAGCTGTCATCTTAGATCATCAAAATCCTGAGCTGGATGGAAGGCCCTGCCCATAATGCCTCAAACCTTCTGAACTGGGGAGATCTAGCGACTATGCTGGACAAGGTAGGGTTTGGCAAGCACTGAGACAAGCAGTAGAAACTCGCACCATGTGCAAACAGGCATTATCTTGGTGAATGTAAGCCCAGGATGGGTTGCCATCAAGGGCAACAGAATAAGGCACTGAATATTGTCAACATACTGCTGTGCCACAAGAGTGCCATGGATGACAGCCATGAGAGTCCTGCTATGAAAAGAAATGACACCCTAAACCATCAGTCCTGGTTATTGAGCCGTATGGTGGGTGAAAGGCAGCTTGGTATCCTACCACTTTCCAGGGCATCTCTGGACACATTTTTGCAGGTCATCAGGGCTCAGTTCTAAGTGGGACTCATCACTGAAGACAATTCTACTCCAGTCAATGAGACTACAGGCCAGAGATGTGTCTAGAGATACTCTGCACAACGGTAAGATACTAACCTGACTGTTGCCCACCATACGGCCTGACAACGAGGATCAATGGTGTGGGGTGTCATTTATTTTCATAGCAGGACCTCTTTGAGTGTCATCCATGGCACCCTTAAAGCACAGCAGTTATGTCGACAATATTCTATGCCCTGTTTTGTTGCCCCTTGTGGCAATCCATCCTGAGCTTACGTTTTGACCTGCACTGTGTGAGAATTTCTACCCTTTGTCTTTGTGCTTGCCAAACTGTATCTTGCCCAGCAAGGTCACTGGATCTCTTCCCAACAGAGAATGTTTGGAGTGTTATGAGCAGGTCCTTTGAACCATAGTGGGATATTCATGATCTAACATGCCAGTTGAAGAGAATTTGGCATGATGTATATCAGGAGGACATCCAACAACTCTGCCGATCAACGCCAAGTTGAATAACTGATTGCATAACGGCTAGAGGTGGACCAACTTGTTAGTGTCTTGCTCAATCTGTGGAGCTCTTTCTCTTGAATAAATCATCCAATTTTTCTGAATGTCCTCTTGAGGGATAACATGCCAAATTCTGTCCAGCTGGCTTTTGATGCAGCGCAGTGAGCCTTGAGCAGCCGCTGGTGATATATCAGTGCAGCAGCAGTGCAGTAGGGAGTTGAATATTTAGCTTTCATATTTGTTTTGTAGTTTGATCCTTAATTTCTTTCCAAGTGTTTGTGCACTTGCATATTTAATTACATAAAATCCTTGCGTATTCTCATATTTGAGAGGAGTTATATTGCTTATTGATAGCTGTAAAGTATAAATTTGTGGAGTCGTTAGTCAGTTGTTTGTTTTGGACAGCCAGTGCTTTCTGTTTATTTCGTAGAGTCAGTTAGCAGCAGACAGAGGCCAGTGCAGTTTCATCTGTGCTTACAGAGTGACGTGTACGAACAGCAGTAGCAGAAACTAGTCGTATATTCAATTTTTCATATTAGTTCCGCAGGTTTAATTCAAATTACTTTGTGTGTTTGTGTGCTTGCATGGTGAAATATTTTGGATCTTCGCGTATTTTCGAATTAGAAAGGGGCAGTATCAAATTTTAATAATGGTAGAGTGTAACATCGCGTAGGCAGTTGTTATTTGTACTAAGACAGGGGTAGGATTGCCTTGTAATATCTGTATAGTGGCATAGTCATGGTCATTTCATTGCTTAGTTTGTAAGTAATTGTTCATATCTCACAGCTCAATCTGGCGCTGGTGATGCAACTGTGCAGTCTCATATTGCTGTTTTATTTGTCGCAACTCTATACGTCCAGATATTAGCAGTAGGAAGGATAGGGTGTGTGCATGCTGTGTGCAGGCGCAGGAGGAGCTGGCCATGGTTTGTGAGCAGCTGAGCGTGCTGTTGGCCATGGTCAGCCACCTTCAAGCTGCTGCCTTGAGGTGCAGCGACGCTGGAGGATCTGGCGCGACACTTGACACACCCCAGGTGTTGGTTGCTGCGTCCGCTGACTCAGCTGCCGAGGCACCTTCTAGTGTACCCGGTGCATTGCGGCCGCCCTCACCTCATGGTGAGTGGTGGACTGTAATGTGTTTGCGTCGCTCGAGGTGGAGGGTCAATGTGGAGGTTGGCCGGCTGGCCTCGCCCGTTCATCCTGTCAGTGGGCAGGTGGCCGCTCCTTCAGCAGGGTCCGAACAGGCACACGGGGGCAAAGGCTTGCTGGTTATTGGGAGCTCCAACATTAGGCGGGTGATGGAGCCCCTTAGGGAAATAGCGCACAGGGCTGGAATGAATTCCAAAATGCACTCGGTTTGTCTGCCGGAGGGCCTCATCCAAGATGTGGAGGCGGCCTTGCCTGCGTCTATCGAGCGTACGGGGTGCAGTTGTCTGCAAGTAGTTGCTCACGTCAGCACTAATGATGACTGTCACTTGGGTTCTGAGGTGATCCTCAGTTAGTACAGGCGGCTGGCAGATTTGGTGAAGACCTCTGGCCTTGCACGCGGGGTGCAAGCAGAGCTCTCTATTTGCAGCATTGTTCCCAGAGTGGATTGGGGTCCTTGTTTGGAGCCGAGTGGAGGGTCTCAACCAGAGGCTTCGTTGACTCTGTGATGGTCTTGGCTGCAGATTTCTAGACTTGCGCTATTGGGTGGGGAATTGTAGTATGCCCCTAGACAGGTCACGGGTGCACTACACAAAGGACATGGCTACTCGGGCAGCAGAGTACTTGTGGTGTGCACATGGGGGTTTTTTAGGCTAGGCAGTAGTGCGAGGTGTCCTGATGAACACTCACCAGTCGACGTGCAGGCAAGGAAATCAGTACGTGCTCATTGTAAAGACACTTCAGCTATCAAGATATTAGCAGTAAATTTTCAGAGTGTCGGAATAAAGTTCCAGAATTTACTGCCCTCCAGGAAGCGTGTGGTGCGCAAATTATTCTTGGGACTGAGACCTGGCTGAACCCTGAGATAAGAAGTTCTGAAATATTTAGTGAGGGTTGGAACATGCATCGGAAAGACAGATTAGACACGGTAGGAGGTGGTGTCTTCATTGCACTTGACAAAAATGTTGTGTCTACTGAGGTCGAAGTAGAGTGTGATTGTGAAATTATCTAGACACATTTAACAGGGCTAGGAGAAATAAAGTTAATTGTTGGGTGGTGTTAGCAGCCACCAGGTTCCACCGTGACAGTTCTAGAGTCATTCAAAGGGAGTCTACACTTTGTATCGCAGAAGTACCCAGATCATGATATACTAGTCGGAGGTGACTTCACCCTACCTAGTATAGACTGGGATGTCTATGGATTCATTACAGGTGGTACAGACAAGCCGTTGTGTGAATTACTTTTGAACACATTATCCAAAAACTGTCTTGAGTAGCTAAATCGACAGCATATGTGTAATGGAAATATTTTAGATCTGGTAGCCACAAACAGACCAGACCTCATTGACGGTGTCAGTGTTGAGACAGGGATTAGTGATCATGATGTTGTCATTACGACTATGGTTACAAAAGTTAAAAAGTCGGTCAAGAAGGCTAGGAAAGTATTCTTACTAGAAAGAGCAGATAAGCCATTGTTAGCATCCCACTTAGTAAATGAATCGACTTCATTTACTTCCGGTATGATGGACATGGAAGAATTATAGGCAAATTTTAAATGCATTGTAAATCACGCATTGGACAAGTATGTGCCGAAAAAGTGGGTTACAGATGGAAAAGACCAACCATGGTTTAACAGCGCAATTCAGAGAACGCTCAGGAAGCAAAGACAGTTGCACTCACGGTACAAGAAAGATCGGGAGAATGAGGACAGGAGAAAGTTAGTAGAGATTTGTGCTGCTGTAAAAAGAGCAATGCGCAAAGCATACAACCACTACCACCGTCATACCTTAGCAAAAGATCTTGCTGAAAACCCAAGGAAATTCTGGTCTTACGTAAAATCGGTAAGCGGGTCGAAGGCTTCCATTCAGTCACTCACTGATCAGTCTGGCCTGGCAATGGGAGACAGCAAAACTAAAGCTGAAGTTTTAAATTTAGCATTTGAGAAATCTTTCACGCAGGAGGATTGTACAAACATACCGCCGTTTGAGTCTCGTACAGATTCCTGTATGGAGGACATAGTGATAGACATCCCTGGGGTTGTGAAGCAGCTGAATGGGTTGAAAATAAATAAATTGCCAGATCCTGATGGGATTCCAAACTGGTTTTACAGAGAGTGCTCTACTGCAATGGCTCCTTACTTAACTTGCATTTATCGTGAATCTCTTGCCCAACGTAAAGTCCTGAGCAACTGGAAAAAAGTGCAGGTGATGCCTGTATATCAGAAGGATGGATCCACAAAATTACAGATCAATATCCTTAACATTGGTTTGTTGCAGGATTCTCAAACATATTTTCAGTTCGAATATAATGAATTTCCCTGAGACAGAGAAGTTGCTGTCCATGCATCAGCACAGCTTTAGAAAGAATCGCTCCTGCAAAACGTAACTCGCCCTTTTTTCACACGATATCTTGCGAACCATGGATGAAGGGTATCAGACGGATGCCATATTCCTTGACTTGCAGAAAGCGTTTGACTCGGTGCCCCACTGCAGACTCCTAACTAAGGCACGAGCATATGGGATTGGTTTCCAAATATGTGAGTGGCTCGAAGACTTCTTAAGTAATAGAACCCAGTACGTTGTCCTCGATGGTGAGTGTTCATCAGAGGTGAGGGTATCATCTGGAGTGCCCCAGGCAAGTGTGGTAGTTCCGCTGTTGTTTTCTATCTACATAAATAACCTTTGGATAAGGTGGATAGCAATGTGTGGCTGTTTGCTGATGATGCTGTGGTGTACGGGAAGGTGTCATCATTGAGTGACTGTAGGGGGATACAAGATGACTTCGACAGGATTTGTGATTGGTGTAAAGAATGGCAGCTAACTCTAAATATAGATAAATGTAAATTAATGCAGATGAATAGGAAAAAGAATCCTGTAATGTTTGAATACTCCATTAGCAGTGTAATGCTTGACACAGTCACGTTGATTAAATATTTGGGCGTAACATTGCAGAACGATATGAAGTGGGACAAGCATGTAATGGCAGTTGTGGCGAAGGCGGATAGTTGTCTTTGGTTCATTGGTAGAATTTGGGGAAGATGTGATTCATCTGTAAAGGAAACTGCTTATAAACACTAATACGACCTATTCTTAAGTACTGCTCGAGCATTTGGGATCCCTATAAGGTTGGATTGAGGGAGGACATAGAAGAAATTCAGAGGCAGGCTGCTAGATTAGTTACTGGTAGGGCTGATCATCAAGCAAGTGTTACGGAAATGCTTCAGGAACTCAGGTGGGAGTCTCTGGAGGAAAGGAGGCGTTCTTTTCATGAATCGCTACTGAGGAAATTTAGAGAACCAGCATTTGAAGCTGATTGCAGTACAATTTTACTGCCGCCAACTTATATTTCGCGGAAAGACCACAAAGATAAGATAAGAGAGATTATGGCTCGTACAGAGGCATATAGGCAGTCATTTTTCCCTCATTCTGTTTGGGAGTGGAACAGGGAGAGGAGATGCTAGCTGTGGTACGAGGTACCCTCCGCCATGCACCGTATGGTGTATTGCGGAGTATGTATGTAGATGTAGATGTAAACATCTTAGATCATCAAAATCCTGATCTGGATGGAAGGCCCTGTCCATAATGCCTCAAACCTTCTGAACTGGGGAGATCTAGCGACTATGCTGGACAAGGTAGGGTTTGGCAAGCACTGAGACAAGCAGTAGAAACTCGCACCATGTGCAAACAGGCATTATCTTGGTGAATGTAAGCCCAGGATGGGTTGCCATCAAGGGCAACAGAATAAGGCACTGAATATTGTCAACATACTGCTGTGCCACAAGAGTGCCATGGATGACAGCCATGAGAGTCCTGCTATGAAAAGAAATGACACCCTAAACCATCAGTCCTGGTTATTGAGCCGTATGGTGGGTGAAAGGCAGCTTGGTATCCTACCACTTTCCAGGGCATCTCTGGACACATTTTTGCAGGTCATCAGGGCTCAGTTCTAAGTGGGACTCATCACTGAAGACAATTCTACTCCAGTCAATGAGACTACAGGCCAGAGATGTGTCTAGAGATACTCTGCACAACGGTAAGATACTAACCTGACTGTTGCCCACCATACGGCCTGACAACGAGGATCAATGGTGTGGGGTGCCATTTATTTTCATAGCAGGACCTCTTTGATCGTCATCCATGGCTCCCTTAAAAAACAGCAGTTATGTCGACAATACTCTATGCCCTTTTTTGTTGCCCCTAGTGGCTATCCATCCTGAGCTTATGTTTTGACCTGCACTATGTGAGAATTTCTACCCTTTGTCTTTGTGCTTGCCAAACTGTATCTTGCCCAGCAAGGTCACTGGATCTCTTCCCAACAGAGAATGTTTGGAGTGTTATGAGCAGGCCTCTGAACCATAGTGGGATTTTCATGATCTAACATGCCAGTTGAACAGAATTTGGCATGATATCTCCCAGGAGGACATCCAACAACTCTGTCAATCAACAGCAAGTTGAATAACTGATTACATAATGGTTAGAGGTGGACCAACTTGTTATTGTCTTGCTCAATCTGTGGAGTTCTTTCTCTGGAATAAATCATCCAATTTTTCTGAAATTGTTAACATTTGTTTGTCTATACATGACCATCACACCTACCAATTTCCATTCCATTTGGATTATTCCTTCATGGTGCACTGTTTTTTCTGTTAGAGTGTATGTTTTCAATATAAATTTGTTTACTTATATAGCTTTGAATACGTCAACCAAAGAAAAAAAAAACAAAAGATCTGAATATGTGCTAATCATGTATGTGGACAAGAATTAGCACTAAACTAAACAATAAAGATAGTAAGGATGAAATAATTTTAGTTTTGTCACAAGAAATATAAATATCAAAACCAAATACAAGAAGTATTTTGCACCAAAAGCAACAAAGTGAATTTTGTATTTAAGACAAGAATTTGATGGCAAGATAACTATGTATTAGAACTGAAACCATGCTAACGCAAGCAACCATTTTAATGCCCTATTGGATGGAATTGGTAAAACAGTTTAGTTCTCCCAAGACATAAGAAATACAGCCATCACTAAAGTACAACAAAACTCCACTAAAAAGTGAGTAAAAAGAAGTACCTCCATGATCAGTACCATGCAATGCTAATTTGCTGCCATGCTGTCATCTACTGAATGGCATAATTTGAATGTGGTATGGAGGGGCATGGTGTCAACTTTCTGCTATCCCACTATTTTTGTTTAATTAGCTGCTCAGTTGGTCTCAAGCAGCTGAGTGAACCCTGTTCCAGTTCTTCCATCAAGGAAAAATTGCTGGGGATGCTAGGAATCCAACTCTGGTTATCCACATGGCAGTCAGACACACTGCAGATGCTTACACTTAGGAGTGAGGCAAATAATTAACTTTAATGCTGGTATACAAAATTTGTCTTCAGGACTTCATCATATAAAAATAGTGTTATATAGCACTTCATACTCTTATGACAAATTACAAGTCAAATAAACTGTGCATAAGTACATTAGATATGTTATGTAAATATCATTCTAGTTTGCTCAGGTGGATATAGTTAATGTAAATTTATTTTTTAGAAAGAAGTGATTACACAAATAACTGACTACGCCTGGACAAGAAATTGAACTTCAGATTGTACAAAAATATTGTAATAACAAACACATGAGAAAAGGGAGAAGTAATAACAACACTTTCAACTTGTTGTGCCAGTGAAGTTGCCAGTTGTACTGCTAAGCTTCCACGGGATCAAATATAAAGAAAAGGGATAGCCCTTCAAGTGTTTCTCAGTTTCATGCTGTTAAATCAAGAGAGAATAGTGTGCTCCCTTCATCAAGTTTTATCCAGTGGACCTTGTTATCATGAAAGTAAAACTTCTCAGGCACCCTCACAGTCATAGTAGGGCAATCAAGGTGATACACATCCAGCTGCAGCATACTCTTTCATGAAGAAAATCCAGACCTATGCAAAATATTGTCATACTGTGCAAACATACAAAGATACGTGCATCAGGACAGAGAGTATCAAAAACTGGCAAGCAAAAAAAATGAAAATGAATCTAGTGATATATGTTTCAAATGGTCATGGACAGGGAGGCAAAGTAGAAAATTTGAAAGGATCATTATCTCAAAAGAAGTATTCTTTCCTCTGGTTATCACACCATAGCTATCTGGCTGCTGGTGCGAGAGAGAACTTAGGTGTTAGACCAACACTTTTCAGCACCAGCTGGCAATTAACATGAGACTTTTGTCGCTGCTTGTGATATATTACTTGCACCAAATGCACTGAGCAAATATATTTTAATTGCAATTGTTCTCTTTCTTCTGCACTTTCTGCAATGTATTAATCAAAGTAACAAAAACTGAATATTTATCATAAGGATTCACTATGATGGTCCATCGGTTTAAATTAAACAAAGTTGGACACTTTATAAGTCAATGACAAAATTTACTTCACAATCAGTTTATTCAAGCAGCTGTAGGGGCATCCAATGACTTTTACATAATGGTAGGAGTCCATGAAGGCTCAGCCTTATCACCACTGCTGTTCATTCTTGTCATGGACACTGTCACGTTAGACCTGCAGATGCCACTACAATGGTTACTTCTCTGTGTTGATGCTGTCATGTTGGCTGCAGAGAACAAGTTTGATCTCCAGTGCCAAACACAAGACTGGAATGACTGACTTGCACGATATTGCCCCGGTGCATGACATCAGATCCATGAAAAGTTGGGACCATCAACATTGATAGCAAGGATCTGCCACAAGTAACAAAATTTAAGTATCTTGGTTCTATACTCTCTAGAAATGGCCAGTTTACAGATGACATCAACACAAGGACACAGGTGCCCTAGATGAAATTATGAATGACAACAGGAGTTACCTGTGATCATTGGATAAAGGATCATCTGAAGTAAAACAGCTGTCAGACTATCATTCATCCCATTGTTCTCTATGGAACTGAGTACTGACCAGCCACAAAGGAGACAGAATGATGAATGGGGATTAGGGAGAACTAAGAGGTCTTAGATTGAGAGGTGTCATCACTTGGCTGGATCACGTTTTGAATAACACTAACAGGAAGTATTTTGGGATTGCAACAGTCCAGAAGTGATAAAGCCATCTGCAATGGTTTGGACATATGCTGTATCCAGATGGCAGCATACATAGCGGAAGTCATGGAAAAGAGACCCAAGGGATGACCAAGTCAGTGATGGGCTGATACCACACAATGACCTGATGGCCGAAAATCTTCATCTAGACATGTCTCATGATCAAACAAAATGGAGACAGTGAATCCACTCAGCGGATCCTGTCACCAGGAGCGACAAATGCTAAAGAAACAGGAAAAGAAGAGGAAGAAGAAGAAGAAGAAGAATCAATTTGTCCAGCACACATATAATATGGCCCAAAAGTTCTGTAAAGCACTTCCCAGACAGTGTGTAATGATGTCAAATTTTAACAATCAAATTGATCCCTGGAGACACTGCCTTATCAAAGGTACCTTCAGTACCATGCAGGAGGGTTTTTGTGTTTCAGTGAAGCTGAGGGCTATGCTGGCAGTAGTGCAGCTACCAGTAGGGGAACCAAAACTGGATTGGCCTCAACAGAGGACACAAATGATATGTGTCCCACCTAGGGGAAGGGGGTCTCTTTGAGGGCAGTGAAGCTGACCCTCCTAGGGGAGTAAATCCTGATCTCAAAATGTGGTCATCCTCATTGTGGGCAGGGTCAATGGGCCAGTGCCTCATTCTCCATAAAAACTTTCTAAGGCTCAAGAATCTAAAGTGAAGCTTCAGCAATTGGATAGAAAATCATTATTGACAAGGAAAAAGATTTTCAGAGTTGACACATGGATGTTCAATGGATTAAAAGTAAATAAACTGAAATACAGAATGAATTGAATGACCAGAAATGAACATAATTATTTTGCCTGAAACCAAAAGAAAGGGACAAGGAAATGAGAAATTTCTAAATTTAATCGAGTTTTAGTCTGGGGTTGATGGATATAAATGGGTAAAAGCAGATGTTTCCATTCTAATTAGCAAAGCTGTAAGCACTTACATCAAAGACTACATATTTGTATGTGAAGGAATTGTCTCATCATCATCAAGTTGTATGGAAATGAAACAGTTATAACTGGTGTATATGCAGCAAATATGCAACAGAAAACCAAAGATCATTTCTGTCAGAAGTTAGACCATCTTCTCCACAAAGTTAAAATCCATCAAGAAGTAATAATAGCAAGAGATTTAAGTGCAGGAATAGGTTCACAAGTAAATGGCACAGTAGTGTGAAGATATGGAGAAAATGTTGTTAACAGCTCTGGAGAAAGTCTTACAGAATTCTGTAAGCCGTATAACTTGAGTAATCTGAACAAACATTATTCACATAAATGTATTGAGAAATATATGGGGGAAAGACCCTCATTATAGCCGAAATCATTAATTTGTTACAACCTTACATCTATATGATTGCTCTGCAATTCGCTCGTAACTGCCCACAGTGCATTCATCAGCCCATCTTCAGACTACTTCTCTACCATTCCACTCCCAAATGGTGTACAGGAAAAATGAATACTTAAATCTTCCCACCATAAACTGTTCCACTGGAAGTACATTCATATGGGAGACATCAGGAGGATTTTTGGGAGAGGAGAGAGCTGCTCAGTGGCTGCTATAATGAAGGATAGAAGTCTCCTGACCATCCCATGAGACATTCCCCAGGCAACAATACAGGACTCATCTGCAGTTCACACTTGTGTCTGGCAGAGGGTTCATTGAACCATTTTCACACTGTTTCTCTGCCATCACACTCTTGAACAGTGCACGGGAAAAACAACCACTTAAATCTTTCTGCGCAAGCACAGATTTGTCTCATTTTATTATTATGATTTTTGTATATGACTTTGTACACAATGATAGGGACAGATGGACTGCAGAGTCGTGTGGCAACTGTCATCATAGGAAAGCTGGACAGGAACAGAAATGATTAGCAAACAAGTTATTCCAGTAAACAGAAGATTTACTTAACTTGTACTTCTCTAAGTGAACAAAGACTCATTACAAATATTACAGCAATAAATAAAGTCCAGCTCTCAGTGTCAACAAGGATGAGGCTTTCTGTACTAAGTGAGGCTGAAGCTGTGACTAGGAGGTGTCTGCGTAGTATCACATTGTGAAGAGGTTCCAAGTGAGATTGGGGCTGAGTGGCTGCCACTGGCCATCCCATATTGTGGTAGCAAAAGGGATTTGTGATACAGAGCCATTGGAGGTGTGGCTCAGTGAGTGTGCACCATTGGGTCCACTGGATGTTATGCAAGTGCTGTTGGCATCTGACAGAAACTTGCAATTCCATTGCCAATTTCGTGATGCCCATGGGATGGTATCGACAAGTGACACTACAGTGATCATTTCTGCCTACATAGGTGAGTATCAACAAAATGTTTTTGCATTTAGAGGAGAAAGTTGGTGGCTGAAATTACATGTTGAGATCTTGCAGTAGTTAAAAAAGCCTTTGTTTTAATGATTACCATCCCCAACTCATGTATCATATCCATAAATCCATGCTACCCTCTCCCCTATTTTGTGGTAATACAAAATGAGCTTGTCCTGTTTTGAACTTATTGGTGTCCTCCATGAATCCTGTCTGGTAAGGATGACATACTATGCAGCAATACTCCAGGAAAGACTGGACAAATGTGCTGAAGTCAGTCCCTTTAGGAGATCTGTTGCATCTTCTGAGTGTTCTTCTAATAAAATGCATTCTTTGGTTCACCTTCCCCACAAGAGCTTCTATGTGATCATTCAAATTTAAGTTGTTTGTAATTATAATACCTAGGTATATAGTCAAAACGGATTTATATGGTTTATTGTATGACCAAAATTTAATAGATTTATTTTAGCACTGATGTGGATGACCTCACACTTTTCATTATTTAAGGTCAATTGCCACTTTCTGCACCACATAGATAATTTGTCTAAATAATTTTGCAATTGGTTTTACCATCTGGTGACTTTACAAGATGGTAAATGACAACATCATCTGCAAAGAATCTAAGAGTGGTTCTCACAGTAGAGGACCTATAACACTTCTTGGGGAACACGAGATATGACGCCCTTCAACAGAGTTTTGATTATCTATCATCGTACCCTGAAATGAGAGTCCTCCTACCCTGGATACTTCCAACCTCTCCCAAAGTGGTGTTCCACTATCCACCCAACCTCCACATCATCCTAGTCCATCCCTATATCAATCCCACCTCAATCCCCAGGCCACAGGGATCATACTCCTGTAGAAGATCCAGATGCAAGACCTGCCCAATGCACCCACCCAGAACCACATACTCCAGTCCCATCACAGGCTTATCCTGCCCTATCAGAGGCCAGGCCACATGTGAAAGCAGCCATGTTATAAACCAACTCTGCTGCAACCACTGCACAGTATGACAATTAGTCAGCTGTCAATTAGAAGGAATGGCCACCACCTAACTGTTGCCAAAAACAAGGTGGACCACCCAGTGGCACAACATGCATCAAAGGACACATGTGAGATTTCAATGGCTGCTTCACAACCTGTGCCATCTGGATCCTCTCCACCACCACCAGCTTTTCTGAGCTGTGCAGATGGGAGCTATTCTTATAGCACATCATTCACACACCCGTAACCTTCTTAGCCTTAACTCACTGCCTCCCACCCACCTGCTCGATAGTGTGTGTGTGTGTGTGTGTGTGTGTGTGTGTGTGTGTGTGTGTGTGTGTGTGTGTGTGTACACCATCCCCTGCCCCAGTATCCCTGCCCAATTTGTATCCCCACATCAGCTAGTTACGTGCTGTTATCTCACGCTCTAGTCTATGGAATCAAGTGCTGAGCTGTCTGCCACCTGATGCCTCTATCTGCACACCCAACTAGCCCACAGATGGCTCCCCACTCTCCCACAAGCTGCTAGATGCTTCCCCACAACCCTCTCCCTGCCTCCCACCTCTCTCTATCCCTCACCTCACTCCACCCCACACCCCCACCTCACTCCTGTACACTCACTGTGGGCTAGTAAAGGGCTGGCAGTTGACTGAGCACAATGTTGGTAGACAAGCATGTGTATGTGAGTAAGTGTGTGTGTGTCTATGTGCATGGTTTTCCTACAACTAGAAAAAGGAAGTGTATTCTGAAAGCTAGCCAAGCTCCATACTTTTTGTTTGTGTACCTGTAGGTGACACAGCACTTCTGGCGTTCAGTGAGTTATCTCCTTCACTTCTAGATAATTCGTAATTTTCAACCAGAACTTTCCATGCTTAAGATAAGCACTTCCATTTTACTTGATGATTTTCCATCAGTTACATTGAACTGCGGCCTTTCTGACAGGAAATCACAAACCTAGTCTCACAACTGAGACAAAGCTCGGGAGGTATGCAGTTCAATTAGAAGCCACTGTGAGGAACAGTGTCAAAAGCCTTCTGGAAATCTAGAAATATGGAATCGACTTGAGATCCCCTGTTGACAGCACTCATTATGACATGTCAGTAAAGAGTTAGTTATGTTTCACAAGATCAATATTTTCTGAATCAGTGCTGACTATGTGTGTATACATTGTTTTCTTCAAGGTAATTCATTATGTGTGAATGTAGTATATGTTCCAAATTCTACTACATGTAAACATCAGGTGATAAGGGTCTGCAATTCAATAGATTACTTCTATTTCCTTTCCTGTGTATTTCTATGAGTTGCAAAAATTTCCAGCCTTTCATCAAGCATGTGGTTGTAAGTGATTGCTAAGTATGGAGCTATTATATCAGTATACTCTGAAAGGAAAATAATTACTATACAATATAAATTGGTAGGATTGCCTCTATGAAGTGATTTAAATTGCTTCACTGCACTGAGGATATCAAGTTCAAAGTGTCTCATTTTTGCAGCTGTCCTCAATTTGAATTTTGGAATATTTACTTTGTGTACGCTGGTGATGAGATATCAGAAAACTGTGTTTAGTGACTCCAGTTTGGTGGCACTGTCAGTGATAACATTACCATTGCTAGTGACTGTGTCTTGCCACTGGTGGAAGTCTGTTTGGAATTACATGAAATCCAGACCATTAGCTGCTTACAGGCATTGATAAATATGAACAGGGAGAGCTAAAAACTGCTGGAAAGCAGTACCTGAAGAAAAGAATAACACACCTTATGAAAAACTTGTCAATAGATTGAAATATCATCAGAGTGAAAAATATCATATATGCTTTCCATTTTTAACTAGAGGAATAGAATAGATATTAACTGCTCCAGAGTCATTAATATGAGTTGCACAATGAGCTTTTTATTTGGAAATATTATGTATAAGGAAATAAGGCACAGTTTTGGCCTCCATTTTGGGGAAGACCAGAGTGAGTTTGAACACAACAAATCATGTACAGATAAACTATTTATTTCACAACAGCTAACACAGAAATTTGTAGTGGCAGAGAAAGAGCTACATACTGAATCTGCAGATTTAGCAAAAGATTATGACACGGATCCAAGAACAAAACTGTGGAAGGCTCTTAAATATATAGATACGTATGACCATTTTTACAGATTATTATTGAAATTTATAGATTGTAATAAGATACATTGACATCTACATGCATACTCCACAAGCCACTGTATGGTGTGTGGTTGAGGGTAACTTGTACTAGTACTAGTCATTTTCTTTCCACTTTGGCACACAAATAGAGTAAGGGAAAATCGACTGTCTATATGCCTCTGTATGAGTCCTAATTTATCTTACATTGTGTTCATGGGCCTTAAGCAAAATTTATGTTGGTGGCAATAGAATTTTTCTGCAGTCAGCTTCAAATGCTGGTTCTCTAAATTTTCTCAGTTACATTCTGCAAAAAGAACACATGAGTTGATGAGCCATCTCTCTGTAATACTCATGTGTTGATCTAGCAGTCTACCTCTGAGTTACTTCAAGGTCTTCCTCTTAATCGAACCTGCTTGGAATCCCAAACACTCAATCAGTACTCAAGAATGGGTCATACTTGTGTTCTATATGTGGTTTCCTTGACAGATGAACAGCACTTTCCAAAAATGCTCTCAATAAACTGAAGTCAACAATTTGCCTTCCTTATCAACATCCTTATGGGTGCATTCCATTTGATACCTCTTTGCTATGTTACTCCTGCATGTTTAATCTATGTGACTGTATCAAGTAGTGGACTACTACTGCTATAGTTCAACATTATGTGATTATTTTTCCTACTCATCTGCATTAACTTACATTATTGTATATTCAGAACAAGCTGCCATTCAACACAGCAACTAGAAATTTTGTGTAGGTCATCTTGTATCCTCCCACAGTCATTAAATGATGAAACCTTCCTGTACACCAGAGTATCGTCAGCAAACAACTGCAGATTGCTGCTCATCCTGTCTGCAGATCATTCATGTATATAGAGAATAACAGTGTTTCTATCACACTTCCCTGGTACACTCCTCACAGTACCTTTTTATCTCATGAATACTCACCATCAAGGACAACATACTGGATTCTTATACTCAAGAAGTCTTTGAATCACTCAAATATCTGGAAACCTATTCCATATGCTTGTACTTTTGTTAACAGTTTGCAGTCAGGCACTGCGTTATAGGATGTCATGTGAGGAAAGGGCAAGCTGAGTTTCACACGAGTGAAGCCTTCTAAATCCATGCTGATTTGTGGACACAAACTCTTCTGTCTCAAGGAAATTTATTATATTCAAATGAGAATAGGTTCAAGAATTATGCAGCAAACTGAAGTTAGGATATTGGTCTGTAATTTTGCAGACCCAAGTTATCAGAACCTATTAATGTCACAAAATGGCTGAGAAAAGATTGCAGTATGTCACCCATCTTATTCAATTTTTCCGCAAAATGGGCCTCTGAAGATCGGAAACCAGCTGTGGAGAAATTGGAATCATTGTTATTGATGTATAGCTGTTTTCATTAAGTTTTGGTAATATTCAAGTTATTTTGGCACAAGATGAATAGGCTATTGACTGTGTGATCTGAAATTTTTATCACAAATATGACAGATGGGATCTACAGATGGCTCTAACAAACACCGAGTATCTGGTAGTGAATAGTGACACAAGTACACATCAGTGACAGAGAAGCTGTGATACAGTTAGAATAATTTAAATATCTAGAGGCATATAGTGCCAAAAGTGGACTAATTCATTCAGAAGTAAAATGTGGAATATCACAAAGCAGAAAAGAAAAAGGTTCTATGAATTCTTTTTGGTGAGGTTGAATCTGTCCTATATTGTGGATCAGACTTATGAGTTTTACATGCTGTCCTCAAAAGAATGCTGATAATTGTTGAAATTAATTTGCAATGAAGGAATGCGAGAATATCAAGAATTGAGAAAAAACTAATGATGAAGTATGAACTAGAATGAGGACAAAGGTAACAGTGGCAAATCGGATTGAAAGATAATCATTAACTTGGTGTGGAAATTTGTTGAGAATTCCAGATTATCAGTGGTAAAAGAAAATTTTTCAATTGAAACTGACTTTTTGCAGTGTTACACCTGTTTCTGGCAACCCATCTGGCAAAACAATGTCATTGGTTGCCTGCATGCCACAGAACAACTCTGCACCACAAAATAGTTCTACAGCAGTTCCACTAGGCAGACCCAGTGGTACCACCAGGGGTTGTAGTCCAGGAGGAGTGAGAGGGGGACCTTTTTACATCTGTGACCAATGTGACACAAAACATTTCCTGCGATACTCTGCCGCATGACAGTACTTAAGCCTGCACACTGCTATGTAGAGACAGTTCACGTCAAGCCAGACCTACAGATGGACATCTGCTCCATTATGATGCCATTGCCTGCTGCTGACTAGTTGCCTCCTCGATGGACACTGCCTGGCTTCTGCAGCTCTACTGACAGTCCATTCTTTGTGATTGGATGTCGTAATCTGGTTCACAAACTTTGGTAGAATATTGACTGTATTCTGTTTTTCCAAGGATCTATACGACTGTACATGTAACGAAAGTAAACTCTTGTGGAGCTTCGTTTCTGTGTGCAGTAGAACTTTGTGTAAATATGAGACTTTGAGTTTTGAACAAATGCCTTCAGTCTGTCAGTTATTTTTGAGTGTTAAATGTGTCTGGTTCATTGGAGCAGATGACTGTACTTTTTTTTTTTGCAATACACTATATTTGCGGAAAATTAGTGACTTCAGTTCTGCCTATGGTGGATTCTTTAGAAATCTCCTAGCAGATGGAAATGTGGCAGACCATAATGTTCTTAAAAATATCATATGAGTGAAATAATGGAGCAGCGCATCATACAAAAGAAGGATACTCTGAATGGAGATACCTGGCAGTAGATAACAGGAATACAGCAAAATGTTTTTATTAATTGATAATAGCATTAATTAATTGTGTATAATAATAATAATAATAATAATAATAATAAGCCCCGTGGAGGCCTGAGAAAAGAATAGGCCTCTGGTATGTTCTGCCAGTCGTAAAAGGCGACGAAAAGAACAAACCACTAATAGTGCTAACCCCCTTTTTAGTGTGATTAGTTGGTTCAGGACAGAACTAATGAAGCCTCGGACAAGCGCTGTCATGGTCCGGGATGACGCTTGAACCCTATGCCCGTCCACAATGGTAACGACACTGCTAGCCACATGGAAAATGATTTAAATCCAAATAGAGGTGTTTTGCAGGATATGCTTCCTCCAACCACTCTAGAAGGAAAACAAAGACAGAGGATGAGATGGTCAGATGAAGTTAACCGACACCTCATGTTCTGTTATTACCAAGCAACAAACTTAGGAACCAACACAACTGGATACAGATTACAAATATACACAACATTTATTACCAGACACCCAGAATTAAAATTTTTAACAGAACAACAACTAGCTGATCAAATCCTTTAATAATCAGAAATAACAGGATACCCAAGTCAGAATTAGAAAACATCAAACAACAAGTACAACAAATACTGGAACAAAATAATGTGCAATCAGAAGAAGAAGAAATTACAGTAATGGACTCAAACATCCTAGAGCAAACAAACAAAGAACAACACGCATCAATTAAATAATCAGAGGAAAATGAAATCTTAAGACAGCCACCAGAACAAGCACAAAGAGAACACGAAGTGACACACATGTTAGGTATAGAAGAAAAATTTCAGCTGACATATATAGAATACAAAGACACAATTACAGACATTAGACCATTCTTGCATAGACCCTCAAATAACCCACAAGTTGAAACAACAATAACAACTATCAACACAATCATACACAACAAAATAAATGAAAATACAACTATGGAAGAGTTACAACTATTGGTTTATATAGGAGCATTCACTACACTAAATATACACACTAGGCAAAGATCAGAACCAACCAACACACAGATGAAACCCACAAAACCAGCATGGAAACACAGGTTACAGATCAGAATAGAAAAACTGAGAAAAGACATCAGACAGCTAACACAATTTATAAGAAATGAAATATCAGACAAAAAACAAAAAAGGTTAGGTAAAATCTCACAACAAGAAGCGACAGAGCAATTAGATTAAAATAAACAGAAATTGCAAGCACTGAAAAAAAAAGGAAGGAAGGAAGGAAACAAAACCAAACATTCAACACAAGCCAAAAGAAATTTTACCAGACAATAGATAACACACACATTAAAATAGACAATCCACCAAACATAACAGACATGGAACATTTCTGGAGCAACATATGGTCAAACCCGGTACAACATAACAGACATGGATACAAGCAGAAACAGACACATACTAGATGATACCACAAATGCCTGATGTGATAATTTTGCAACATGCAGTCACCCGAGCAATTAATTCTACGCACAATTGGAAAGCCCCTGGAAAAGATAAAATAGCAAATTTCTGGCTAAAGATGTTCACCTTAACACATTCACATCTAACTAAATTATTTAACAGTTACATTGCAGACCCATACACTTACACAAGGAATAACTTACCTGAAACCTAAAGATCAAGCAGACACAGCAAACCCAGCATCATGAACTGTTACCTGGTGATTTAGTGAAGTGGAGGGCATTTGTGGTATGGGCGTTTCAAAAGATGGCGGAAGATGACGATTGGTTGAGTAATGTGTTGTGGACCGACGAAGCTCATTTCACGCTCCAAGGGTCTGTCAACGCCCACAACTGCAGAATTTGGGCTACCAAAAATCCTAGAACTGTTGTGGAAACTCCATTGCATGATGAGAAAGTCTCGGTATGGGTGGGATTTACCACATCTACCATTATGGGGCCTTTTTTCTTCGAGGAAATGCGTGATTCTGGTTTTGTAACTGCTACCGTGGCAGGTGAGAGGTATGCCGATATGTTACAGAATCATATCATCCCCAGCCTGGCTGATAAACACCTACTGGAATGTATGATGTTTATGCAGGATGGCGCTCCACCCCATATTGCTAGACGCATGAAAGGTCTCTTGCGATCGTCGTTTGGTGATGATCGTGTGCTCAGCCACCACTTTCATCATGCTTGGTCCCATCATGCTTGCTCCCAGGTCCCCAGACCTCAGTCCATGCGATTATTGGCTTTGGGGTTACCTGAAGTCGCAAGAGAAACGTGATCAACCGACATCTCTAGGGATGCTGAAAGACAACATCCGACGCCAGTGCCTCACCATAACTCCGTACATGCTTTACAGTGCTGTTCACAACATTGTTCCTCGACTACAGCTATTGTTGAGGAATGATGGTGGACATATTGAGCATTTCCTGTAAAGAACATCATCTTTGCTTTGTCTTACTTTGTTATGCAAATCATTGCTATTCGGATCAGATGAAGCGTCATCTGTCGGACATTTTTTGAACTTTTGTATTTTTTTTATTCTAATAAAACCCCATGTCATTCCAAGCATGTGTGTCAATTTGTACCTCTCTATCTACATTATTCCATGATTTATTCAGTTTTCAAATTTATACTGACTTTTTGATCACCCAGTATATTCAGTTGGTACAGATTAGCTGAATGTCTCTCTCTCTCTCTCTCTCTCTCTCTCTCTCTCTCTCTCTCTCTCTCTCTCTCTCTCTTTCTCTCTCTGTGTGTGTGTGTGTGTGTGTGTGTGTGTGTGTGTTCTTTTCGTGTGCCTGTCAATGCCTCTGCGGCAATGCATTACTATGTGTTCATGCCTACCACCTGTCTGCTCTAGCAGATGCTCTTGCAGTGTAGCAGATGATGCACTGCCTGGCAAAAACTGCATCACAAACTGTATGCATCTGAGGACAAAAGTTTTCTCTGTCATGTGACTCTTTGCTGAAGCATGT
This sequence comes from Schistocerca serialis cubense, assembly GCF_023864345.2. Classification (NCBI taxonomy): domain Eukaryota; kingdom Metazoa; phylum Arthropoda; class Insecta; order Orthoptera; family Acrididae; genus Schistocerca; species Schistocerca serialis. The sequence goes on from NC_064640.1 coordinate 645,464,834, forward strand.
GAGGTTTCTCCCAAAAGCATGCTATGGGAAGCATCCCAGACTTCGATCACTTTCTGCGTGGATGCCAAAATGTCTACATGATGAGTGCAGTGATTTAATGTTTCTTTGGTATTAAGTTTATGTTAAAGTTATTGCATTCAACTTAACGGCTGGCTGTGGATCAAGCGAGGTGGTGGAGTGGTTAGCAAACTGGACTTGCATTCAGGAGGATGATGTTTCAATTCTGTGTCCGGCCATCCTGATTTAGGTTTTCCATGATTTCCCCAAATTGCTTCAGGCAAATGCCAGGATGGTTCCTTTGGAAGGGCACTGCCGACATCCTTCCCTGTCCTTCTCTAATATAATGAACTGATGACCTCGCTGTTTGGTCTCTTCCACCAAATCAACACAACTCTTGCTGTCGTGCTACCAGATATCTGCATGACCCATGAAGACCTCAAAGGTGAGTCAATTTTGTGTGTCTATAAAGCAAACAGCATTGCAGACTCCCATGACACCTATGGAGAACTAGTAGGTGAGATTGATACCATACTTCAGGGCAACATTATTTAGCATCGACCTCAAAGTCTCATGTCCTGAGTGTGGAGTACCTGCTTCACAGAGCTTGTTAAAATATAACAAGTGTGGTAAGACCCAACCTCTTTTTGTGAACTACATGCAAACCACTACGGTGCCACATGTGCAGCCATTAGAGACTGAAATCCACAACTGTGCTAGATTAGCTTCACCTATGGTGTGTCAAGTTTGTTTGTATTTTGTATTTGCTTTAGTCACTGTGCTAAATTAGCTCCACTTAAGGTACATTAAGTTCATTTGTTATATGTTGTATTTTGGTTTGATCATTGTGTTAGATTAGCTTCACCCACGGTACCATAAGTTCATCTATTTGTACTTCTATTTTGCTTTGATCACTGTGTTAGGTTAGATACACTCACAGTACCACCAAGTTATTTATTTGCATCTGAATATTTCCTTCATCACTGTGTTAGATTAGCCCCATTTACCATACCTCAATAACATTAACAATGTTTCTCATGTTGTCTAAAAAGAAATTGTGTAAATTGATTCCCCATACACAGATGGTGGGGATCACTCATGTGTACTTGTAATACCTTCATGACAGGTGGAGATTACTGGACTGACTAGATTGAGAGTTTTTGTTCATAGACATTTTTGTGACAATCTGCCTTTGTAAATGCATTCTGTAATCAAATGGGCCTGTTAACATCTATTTGTTACATTGTTCTCATGCATTAATTGTCTGTTTAACCATTCATGCCTAGCAAACACATGATATTTGCCTGTCGTGTTCAGTGAGGAACGCAATTCCCACACTGGTGATCCCAACCTAACTCACTCCTGCAGGCTAAGCCCTGCACCACAGCCATCTGCACCGAGTGGCTGCTGACATCATGTTACCCAACCATCCAGCTAACTCATGCCACACTGGATCATGTTCACATGCACTGAATGACTGCCAGTACATGTTCCCCCACCACCTGGATAGCACTCACCACACCAAGGTGCGTTTGTAGCACAGCACTCTAATCCACCACTCCAGTGGCAATACAGCAAGTGAAGTGTCACATCAGATGGCAACTCTGATTCTGGCTTACTGCTAACTTTGAATTTGGGCCTAGCTGATAAACAAACCCCACCACACCCTCCAAATCTACAAGTGCATATTGCTGGGTTTCACACTTTCCTTAGCCACTGCACACAGCTCACAGTGACCTGGCGAATACCATCCCTCCCACCCCTCAGCTTGGCCTGTACCGCCACCCAGCTGCTAACTTTCAGCTCCCCAAATCCTCAACTGTGGGCTGCTTCTGCAGTGGCAATATTTTCAGGCTTCTCAAATACCAGCGACTCAACACAATTTTCCCTACCAGTTCTGCAGCTTGAGCCTTCAATTGCTGTGATGGCACATGATATCATCACAAGTGAGCCACAGTCTGGCAGATTCAGTACCCTGAAAGACCATCAGATAGCACGGCTGGCCATTTGACAAATGCAGTGGAAGTGTGCAGTATTTTCATCAGAGGAATGCTCTGACATGCTGCCTTGCAACTCCTACAGCACGTCTGTTCAGTTGCCGAGCCTGTGACCATTTACAAAACACTGCTACTGGCAAGTTGGCTTGTACATCTGCTCACTGCAGTCCACATGGTGTTAGCTGTGCATGACTGTATGAATGTTGACATGGCAGCTGACATGGTGGACAGGGTCTTTGAGTTCCTTGAACTGCACACCATTGCTGCTGCTCTGCAGTGTCACAATATTACTTTGCACAGTCTCCAACATGTACTGCCCGCATCATGCTCCCACCCCTCACTGCAGGGTAAATGAAGAGCAGCACAGACTGAAACAGAGGTAGCCACTACTGCTGGTGGGCTTTGGCCCCTCAAAGAGTACTGCCGTCACCTCCAGGAGGTTATCGTCAACGTGGAGAAGTATGTTTTCAAGGATATGAGGATTGACTTCCTTGGACACAGGATATTAATCATGGGCTCCCTCCTGCTGGACCAGAAAGGCCAGGCCATTGCTGAATTTCTATGCCCCACAACTCTCAGAATGGAAATTTTTTTCCTGCACCAACTGGAGAATGCTGCAAGCAAGCAAGCAACACTCACTGCAGCACTCCAAGGCAACTGCACTAATGGCATCAGGCACATTCTCTAGATGGCAAAAATGACACAGAGTTGTGCACAAACAAAACGTGACCTCTTGTATGCAGACCTCCTGCCTCATCCCCATCCAACTGCCCTGCTTGATCATTATCAGTCTGTGCTAGGCATTGTCCTTCACCGACATACTGAAGGTTCCTTGAAGCTGCTGGCATTCTTTTCCATGAAGCTCTCTATGCTGTAGCGGAGTTGGACTGTGTGCATCCGAGAGCTCCTCATTGTATATGAGGCATTGAAGTCCTTCTGCCCCTCAGTGGAAGAATGCCCTTTCGTGGTCTCACCAACCATTGCCCTCCTATGACAGGGTTTTGTTGAAATTAAGACACACAGATTTTCCCTAAGCAGTTCAGTCAGTGGAAATACATAGTGTAGTTCATAACTGACTTAACGATACATGGTAGACATCGAGACTATTGTTGTCAACTGTGTCAGCTGCTCTTGTGCCCAGCCTCTCCCCCCCCCCCCCCCTCTCTTCCCTCCTCAAGGAGACTGTCCTAGGTGCTGCCTAGGTAGCTGTTCCCAAGCTGCTAAGAGTTTTCAGTGATCCAAAAACCAGCCACAACCTCATACTGTACACACTACTTGGTGTGGACTTACATGTCTGGTGTGATGTTTGTGCAAGTCCTGGCCACTCAGGTTACTTCAGGGAGTGCATCTGCCCCTACCTTTCCCCCTACCCTCCCTCAACTTCTGCAAGGCAGCTTTCAAACAGCTCCATGGTCTGTTCCACTGTGATGCCTGTGCATCTGTGGCCCTCAAGCAGGAGCATTTTGTCTGACCTGGTATTGAGCAGGACTGCACAAACTGGACCCTCACCTGACTCCTGTGCCAGTGCTACAAGGTAGGGCACCATGCGCATGCCCCTATCACTTCTTTCCTCCAGGTAGACCATCATTTTCCCATGTCCATATTAATATTGTAGGCCCATCATAAAATGGCCACTCGTACATCCTCACCACCATCAACAGGTTCATTTGGTGGCTGGAGTCCATGCTGCTGGCTGACATCACAGCATATTCAGTGGCCAAGGCTTTCGCAGACACCTGGGTTTCACGTTTTGGCTGCTTCCACCGTGTGACAGCAGACTGTGAATGACAGTTCACATTTTGCTTGTTTAAAACTCTCACTGAAACTCACAGTACGCTTATCGATTTCACAACTAGTTAACACCCTGCTGCTAACGGCATGATGGAGAGGTTCCCCAGGACCCTAAAAATTACCCTTCCCTCTCAATCCATAATTTGGTCTCCCGCTCTACCACTAGTTCTCCTAGGCTCGTGGGTGGCCCAAAAAACTGACCTGGGTGTGTCGGCCACCAGAATTGTGTATGAGCAATTGCTCACCATCCCAGGTGAATTCATCAAGCCGCAGCCCTTGCTGGCCCCACCTGCACTCTGGCCTTCGTACAGCAGCTGCACGACTTTATTGTGTGCCTACTCTTGGTGCCCCTGCAAGACCACAGTCAGTGCAGGTACATTGTGCATCAAGACCTCTGCACATACACACATCTCTGGGTGGATGCCAGCCAATGCACTGCCTTCAGTATTCAGGCCCACACCTTATGCTCAAGCACACGGAAAAGAACTTTTCTGTACATCGTTGTTTGTTGTCAATTGAAGCTGAAATATATGCTCAATCTCCCTGCCAATACCCAAAAATGAGTTGCCATTGAGCAGAGACAGCTCCTGAAAGACAAATAAGACTTGACCTGTATTGTGATGCTAAACAGAAATACAAAAAACAACTAGAGACATCAAGACGAGACTACTGGACCAGTTTTGTCAAAACCCAGCTACAGAAGGACATCTGGGGACAAACATTCAAGATAGAAACAGAATGAGTTAAGACACCGACAGTTCTGTCAACCCTAAAACAAGTTGATGGCACAACGACCAGAGGATGGAGAAGCACAGCAGATATCTCCTGAACAGGCTCCTCCCAGATGATGACCATACACAAGACGAGCAACACTGCACTCACCTAAGAGAGAGAATGAGGCAGCCATACATCAGTGACAGTGTAACCATGCCATATGCAGAAGATGTCATGACAGCAATCAGCAGGCTTAAAAACTGAAAAGCACCCAGCCAGACAAAATACTTTCAGAAACATCAAAACAATCAGTAACACAAATCACACCTTTTCTTAGTAACATGTTCAACGAGGCACTACTAACAGGCAGAATTCCAAACCTCTGGAAAACTGCAAATGTAGCAATAATCAGAAATTCACAAGACAAAGAGCCAACCGACTCCAAAATGTACTGACCGATCTGTCTCTTAAACACTCTCAGCAAGGTACATGAAAGGCTCCTGTGTGACTGTTTACAATTGCACAGATGCCTCCTCAGCCTAACGTCCCATCAATTTAGCTTCAGGGAAGGTAGATCAATAGAAGACGTAGTCAACCAAGGACTGACAGTTATAAATTGAATCAGCAACAAATATGTGACTGCCATATTAATCGACATAGCTGGGGCTTTTGATGACATGTGGTGGCCACCCTCTTTGTCAGGTCAAGGGAAATGAAGCTATCAGCTTCTTCTACAATAGCCTCCTCGACTACTGCAGAGGCAGAGTGGCAGAGTGGAGGGCTGGTACACTAATGGTTGTCAAGAGAATAACAAAGGGATGTCCACAGGGCTCGATCTGCAGACCAATATTCTGGGACATCACAATTGAGGCCTTGCTGAACACTCTGGACAATGACGACAGGGTAATAGGTGTGGTGGTGTATGCAGATGACCTGCTCGTAGTGGTGTCAGCCAACTTGAGAACAGCACTAGAGACAAAAGGCACGCAACTGCTTCAGAAAATTAACAATTGGTGCAAAGAAAATAAATTAAAAATAGCTCCCAACAAAACTGTATATTTACTGCTCAGAGGGACACTACAGAGGAATCCAATTCTAAAATTAGACAATACAAGCATACAGAGGAAGCAAGCCACACGTTATCTAGGACTGCATCTTGATGAAAAACAGATTTTCAACCATCATATCAAATTGAAAACTCACAAAGCCTTGAAAATTATGCACAAACTAGCAAGACTCTACACAACTCACTACAAATTACCTATTAAGATGATAAGGACCTACCATATTGTGATATCTGAATTGATCTCATGCTTCGCCACAAGTGCTTGGGCTCACGGACTGAATATACAGACTAACAAGACAACTGTAAGACAAGGTCAACATAGTGTACTCCTGAGAATGAGCAGAACCTTTAACACCACGTCACTAGAGGCACTTTGCATTGTGATGGGGACCTGCCCTATAGACATAACAGTATGCTATAGAGCTGCACTTTACTGGCTTAAGAGGGGCAGTCTTGATAACGTCACTGAAACTATGGGAACCAACACTGTGAACAAAACACAAATGAAAAAATGGCGGATTCAAACATGGCAGAAAGAATGGGATGCATCTGACTAGGGTCACCGAGTACACTCTCTCTTTCTGACATATGCGAAAGACTACAACTGAAACATGCCGACCCAAGATGGGGGATGGTCCAGTTTCTGACAGACCACAGGCCGTATCCAGTACATTTAAACCACACAGGACTAACAAACGATGAAGTACACATTTGCAGAGAAATTGGGACACCAGAACATGTCACACTCTAGGCAACACACTAGGTCAAGTGAGACCTATACTGAACGACAATGACATTGCCAGAATAATATGTAATCCTGATGATTGGAACACAATAAATAGCATAGCCAATATTGTATTGAACACTCTGCATGAAGAATACAAGTGCTAAAACCCATATGGAAGGAGGCATAGACAAGCACAAACAACACAACAAGCCACATGGGAGGACACAAGCATGACCACAGATTCCAGAACCAAGGAAGGAATGCTAAGTGAACATGACTCAGGATGGATCAACATGTAAGAGACCCAAACCAACAACTCATGACACTGCATGCCATAACATAGTCACAAACAACACAACAATCATATAACAAACAAACACCAACACCACATACTAAGACTGTAGTAATAAGGTAATGTCACTTGGCAGGAGAAGGCTTGAAGAACTTTTATTCTGAGGCTCCTCCTCCCCAGTGACATACTGCATAGTGTTTAAAGTATATTGCACACAAGCAGTAATATTTTGCTTGTCTTATTATGTCTAGACAGAAGTATATTCTCTTCTCTATTCAAAACTACAATCAATGAATTTTATATATCAAAGGTATTTTCTGTATAAAGTATGTATAAAACTAAAAATCTAATGTATTAATTTATTTAAGGAATAATGCTTTCAAGTAGCAATGAATTACATTCTGTTTCTACTAACAAATTTACAAGCATAAGTGTATTTCTCATGCGAAGCTAAAATTCATGTATTCCATGTATTAAATGCTAAATTAGTATTTAATATCTATAATACCAGATGCATGTCTCTAAGGTATCACATAGAATATACCACAACTACCAAAAGTAGGACAAACGAACAGCTACTGAATATCATGTAGTGTCCTGACTTACAACACTCCCAGTAATATACCAATACACACAGACACAGCAAACATACATAAGCACAAACCATTTCAGATGAGAATAGTTCGAGGTTCTACTGACACCTTCTCGTCTGAAATAGGTAGAAATAGGCCATTATCAACCAACTTGCTACTTAGACTATATTATACATCCAGATGCAGTATATGACTTCCCTGTACATAATGCACCTTATTGTCGCCACACTCATTGTATTACATTTTCTTTTTTTTAAATGTTATTTTTATGTGTATATGGGCCCTGACATATCACTCATTACATTTATGATTTGCCTTTCTAATAGCCCATATAGATTTCATTCTTTTGCTATGTGCTTTCTTCCTTTCTTCAGACCACTTGGTCCCTGATCTTTTAGGGATTTCATTCTCTGGCTTTACTATCCATCTATTTATATTCTGACAGTAAAGTTTCCTGTCTAGTATGTCCAATGTTCCTATCTGTGACTTTCCCAAGTCATATTTGACTTCTTCTATCCATGGAATGTTCTTCAGTTTTGCAGTGTATGTCAAAATCTTGTGCGTTAGCCTTAAAGATGGGAGTCTATGAATGTGCCCATAGAATTTCAGCCTTGGTTTCGATATCTGTGGCAAGGTTGGACAGTTCTTCTGTTGCTTTGTGCAATTTGAGTGTATACCCCTCTTCTGTTTTATCTGGTCCTAGTATTCTCCTCATGATCTTTCTTTCCTTCTTCAAGATGATCTCCAGATCGCCTTTTCTATAAAGTACCAAGGTTTCACTGACATACAGCACTTCAGGTTTAATCACTGTATTATAATATTTGATCTTTGTGTGAATGGACATACATTTCTTGTCGTAGATTTCACGTGTTCTGCCATATGCTCATTTGAGCTTTTGTAACCAAACTTTCTGTGCTTCCTTTTCCAACCCTATTGGTTCTATGATCTCACTGAGATATCTGAAGGTGGAACTCATTTGATCTGCCTGTATTTTGTGTTCAGTTCCTGAATGTCAAATTTAGTGCAAATGAACTTGGTCTTCTTGAATGAAATTTGTAGTTCAGTTTTCTCAGTGTGTTCCTTGAGGACTTCAATCTGTTTGATCGCTGTATTTCTGCAGGCAGCTAGTATCACTAGGTCATCTGCAAAAGCTGCAACTGATCTTGATGTCATCATTCTTTCATCCAAGTTGAATGGGTTTTAAGTGATCCTGGGTTTTCAATTGTTTCTCGGACTCTCGGATCACTTTATCCAGAACATGGTTGAAGAGCAATGGTGACAATCCATCACCTTATTGTACACTTGTCTTTATCTCAAAGAGCTCTGACACTTTGCCCATGAATTTCACTTTTGACTTCGTGTCCGTGAGTGATTCCTTGATGAGTCTTAATGTCTTTTGATCAAGTTCTTGTTCTTCTAAGGTGTTTCCTTGAGGAGACGTAATGTCTTTTGATCAAGTCTTTGTTCTTCTAAGGTGTTAAAGAGTGACTGTCAGTCGACTGAATCATATGCCTTCTTGAAGTCGACGAACATACAGATGGTCGGAGAGCTTCGGGTTGCTCTATAGTTCAATAGCATCTTAAAATTGAAAATTTGTTCAACACAAGAATGCCCCAGTCAGAAACTGGCTTGATAGTCCCCAGTTTTGTTTTCAAGCTGTTCTTGTGTTCCTTGAAGAAGGCACATGGATAGAATTTTGTAGGTGACTTCAAGAAGAGAAATCTCTCTGCAGTTATTGACATCTGTTCTGTAACCTTTCTTGTGTAATGGATGGATGAGTGCACATTTCCATTCTTCAGGTACCTTTTCCGTTTTACAGATATCTATGATGATTTGTGTGAGCTCCTCAAGTGTATTTGGGTCTATGTTCTTCAATAATTCTGCAACTATACCATCTTCTCCAGATGCCCTGTTATTCTCGAGTCTGAAGATGTGTCTATGGATTTCTTCTTTGGTAGATGGTGGAGTTCCTTGGTTTACTTGTGTGGGAGTCTCTTTGGGCCATCTTGATGTGGGCTCCTGGCAATTGAACTGAATTTTATTTGATCCTGTAAGATTATATTGTGTACAATAAATGTACATGTAATATGGGACATGTCAAAGTAGTAACATTCAATATCACTTATTTTTCTACCCCGTTAGCTTACATTTTTATATAATTGATAATGAATAACAATATATACAAATTTAATGGCATAAGTATTCTGCAACACTGTAAAACTCTTTTCCAGTGAGATAGTCTTTAAGTTTCTTTGGAAAGTCATTGTCAAGTACACTATCTTGCACGTTTTTAGGCAGACTTCTTAGTAGTCTGATACCAGAGTACTGGGGTCATTTTTCTAGCATTGCCAGTCAGTGGGGCATTCTCCATACTCCATTCTTCCTTCTTGTATTATGGGTGTGTACACTAGCATTTGTAATCCAGTCCTCATTACCTTTTGTGATGTACATTATTGTTTTGTATATACACAAAAATGAAAAAGTTAAGATACGTAATTTCTTGAAACAGTTTCTGCATGTGTCAGACGTCTTTCTTCTTAAAATGGTCCTAATTGCTTTTTTTTTTAATGTGAACACTTGTTTTGCCTCTTGTTTGAGTTTCCCCACACAGTCACTCCATACTGTAAGTATGGTTTGAAAAGTAAATGATACACTGTACACAGAAGGTTCTTGTCTGAATACTGTGATAGCTGCAGTTGAGTAGCTGTGAGAAATATCAAGCCATTTCTCTACAATTATCTCGGTTGGTCAGTGCAGGTTTGCCATCTGGTTTTCAGAAACGTAAGTTCTGAGTGATATATCCTTGAATCCTCCCTGTGAAAGTCCTGCAAAAGTCTTGAGTACTGTGATTTCAGAAGTCTTTTTCTATCGAGTCCAACTGGTCCTTCATGTGCCTCCTCTTTGTTTGTCTGATAATTTGGTAGGCTTGGTCTGAAGATAATGTTGTTGAGTCTCCAATGACTTCTTAGAGTTATATTTCAGGAAAGCACACTTTCATTCTTCCAGTGCTTCTTCACATGCAGAATCCCACCACAGGGGTTTCGTATTCTTCTTCAGTGGTGCTGCCTCTTTGGCTCTCTTGATTATCTTGTTACATAATTGATGCCAGATGCCTGCCTTTTCCTTTTCCCATTCTTCTTTGATCTTTTTGGTGTTGAATTTTTGAAGATGAGTTTTCTTGTGATGGATTCTTTTCACAGTAAATTTCACTTTGATCCACACTAGATAGTGGTCAGAGTCAATGATGGCTCCTCTTTGGACTTGCACATCATGAATTTCGTTCTGTGAAGGGTGTGTAATGGCCACATGGTCGAGCTGATATTCTCCAAGAGACTGTATAGAAGATCTCCAAGTCTTCTGTTTTTGAGGATATTTCCTCAGGGAAGTGGACATTATTTTTAGAGTGTTCTGTTGGCACAGTTTAATGAGTCTCATGCCACTCTTGTTGGTGAATTTATGAGCTGGGAATTTGCCTATGGTCTTTTGGTATTCCTTCTCTCTACCAATCTTGGCACTGAAGTCATCTGGTAATATCTTTGTGTCTTCTTTGGCAACTAGTGCCATGATCTTCTCGAGTCTAGACCAGAACTGCTCTACCTGCTGCAGATCTCTCTTATTTTCAATGTTTGTGGCTGCATGTACATTAATTAGTGTGTATTTTTTGTTTTCACATTGTATACAGATTGTCATTAGTCCATTACTTATGTGGGTGACTTCTTTAATCAAATCAACTATGCTGTTGTGAATGACAAATGTCATACCCAGGAGTGGAGTGCCACCTCTTCCTATTTGTTTCTCTGTTTTACTTCTGAAGATACTTTTTTTATTTTTTTGACATTTGCATTATATAAATCATATTATCATCAACTAGGCAGAAAAAAATTATGTGGAACCATTTTAACAACTGTTAAGCATTCAATTTACTGTAACTTTAGAGAAATCTTTATATATTATGTTCTTTATATTATTTTAAAAAAGCATTAACAACTTTATACCAATAGGACTGTAACAGTGAGAAGTCTTTGGTGTTAGACTTAGAAGCATCCAACCCACCTTACGTTTCAAGGCAATGGGTTACTATGTACTGTTAATGAAATAAATGAAATGAAATGGTACGCTGTCTGACACCACCATTCCAGTGTTAGTATTTGTGAAATGAGAGCAGAAGTCACCCTGATGTTTACATCAGCAGAAATGCCCCCACCTTAGTCATGAGTTGCCTATACCATGTCTTTGACACCGAGGCACCTGCCCCCAACCCCATGACATTGGCAAATCCGAATGCTGCAACGTGTGACCCACTCTACTTGTATGAGGTGGCAAAAGTACGTGCATATGGTGCTGGCACAGGACGATGCACATTATGATACCTGCATGCTTGCTGTCCACTGTGCACAGCCTGCCCAAGTGCCAGCATGCCACCATGCCCTGTGCCAGGCCCCTGCCTCACACCATAGCACGGTTGACTCCACTTGCTAACCACAGTGCATCACTGCCCCCTGACCTGGCTGGTGGCATGGCAGGGTGTTGCTCCCACACTGAGCTCATGATGTGACATCCCACAGGCTGCTGCGTACCATGCTGCTGCCGCCACTATTGCTAGTGGCCCCAGCCCAATACTATGCTGCCACCTGTGGCAGTCCACTGATCAAAGCTGGGAATGGCCACTGCATTGTGCAGCCTGCCCACTTCTTCTCACAGGGATGGGTGGATGGGGGTAATGCACTACTATGCTTTAGTGCCCACCACCGGTCTGCTCTAGTAAGTGATTTCGTACTGTAGGAGATGACACACCACCCAGCAAAAAATCACTTCACAAACCATATGCATGTGAGGACAGGAGTTTTCTCTGCCAGGCACCTCTTTGCTGCAGCGCATAGATTTTTCCCTAAAGCATGCCACAGGAAGCGTTTCCAACTCTTGCCACTTCCCTCAGTGATGCTGAGCTGTCCGCATGATGAATGTAGAAATTTAATATTCCTTTGTTGTTGAGTTTATGTTCATGTTATTTCATAATCATAAATCAATGGCTTGAAGTAGTGCCACCAGATATATGCATAATCTATGAAGACATCAATGGTGAGCCAGTTTTGTGTGTCTATAAAGCAAACAGCTTGCAGGCTCCCTCTATACCTAAGGAGTAGGCAAGATTAATAACATACTTCAAAGAGACATTATCCAGCACCCACCTCACGGTCTCATGTCCTATGCATTGAGTACCCATTTAGTAGAGCCTGTTACATTGTAGCAAGTGTGGCAAGATCTGACCTTGTTTGGTGAATTATAGACAGATAAATGCAATTTCACACATGCGCCTGTTAAAGGCTGAAATCTCCAACTGTGTTATTTTAGCCTCACCTACAATACCTCAAGTTTATTTATTTCTGTTTTGTATTTGCTTTAGTGACTGTGCTAGATTAACTCCACTTACGGTACCTCAAGTTCATTTATTATATACTGTGTTTTGCGTTGAGCAGTTTGTTACATTAGCTTCACCCATGGTACCTTGTGTTCATTTATCTGTAAATGTATTTTGCTTTGATCACTGTGTTAGATTAGATAAACTCACAGTACCTCCAGGTTGATTTACTTGTACTTGCAAATTTACTTGATCACTGTGTTAAATTAGCCCTGCTTACCATGCCTCAAGAACATCAATGATGTTTCTCATTTTTAGTTTTTTGAAAACTGGATAAACTGATTCCCTACTCATGGACAGTGGGTACCTCTCACCTTTACTTGTAACACCTTCATGAGTGGTGGGGATTACCAGACTGATTCAACTGAGAGTTTTTTTCATAGGCATTTTTGTGGCAAGTGATTTTTGTAAATGAGTTCTGTAATTAATTATGCCCTTTAATGTTTCCATGAAGGAACTGCTTACTACTCAGACTTCTTGTTCTTATTATCTTATCAGTACAACTAATTTTCAGTATATTTCTATACACCACATCTGAAATGCTTCAGTTCTCTTCTTTTCCAGCTTTCCAACAGTTCGTGATTCAATTCCTTACAACATTGTGCTCCAGATATACATTCTCAGAAATATCTTCCTCAGAATAAGGTCAATGTTAGATACTAGTAGACTTTTGCTGGCCAGGAAAGCTCTCTTTGGTTCTGCTAGTTTGCTTCCTATATTCTCCTTGCTTCATCCATCATAGGTTACTTTGCTTCCACGGTAGCAGAATTCCTTTACTTTGTAGTCTCCAATTTAATGATAAGTTTATTGTTAATCTCATTTCTGCTATTCCTCATTACTTCCATATTTCTTTGCCTTACTCTCAGTCCATAGTACATGCTCATTTGACTGTTAATTCCATTCAGTATGCCCTGTAATTCTTCCTCATTTTCATTGAGGGTAGAAATATGATCAGCTAAGCTTATTGATGATATTCTTTCACCCTGAATTTTAAACCCACTCCTGAATCTTTCTTTTATTTCTGTTATTGTTTCTTTGATGTATAGATTGAACAGCAGTGAAAAAAGACTGCAACCTTGTTTTACATCTTTTAATCAGAGCACTTCATCATTGATCTTCCATTCTTATTGTTCCCTCTTTTATCTTGTACATTTTGTATACTGCCTACCTTTCCCTATAGCTTACTCCTATTTTTCTCAGAATTTCGAACATCTTGTACCATTTTACATTGTATAACACTTTTTCTAGATAAAAAATTCCTATGAGTGTGTGTTGCTTTTTCTTAAGTTTTGCTTTCATTGTCAAGTGCAATGGCAGAACTGTCTCTCTTGTGCCTTTACCTTTTCTAAAGTCAAACTGATCTTCATTTGACAGATCATCAATTATATTTCATTCTTCTGTACATAATTCTTGTCATCAACTTTGATGCATGAGCTGTTGCACTGATTGTACAATAATTATCACACTTATCTCCACTAACTTTGTTTTTGAATGTGTGGATGATATTTTTCTGGGAGTCTGATGATATATCTCCAGTCTCATAGATTCTACAAACCAACTTGAATAACTAATTAATGTTGTATAATGGCAAATGTATAACATAAAGCAATGAATAAATCAGTTGGGCAGAGGCGCAGGTGGAAAAAGTTGTAGAGTATAGTATTAGATCGAAATTTGTGGCAGTCCAACAAGCATAATGGACAGCAGCAAATTAGGTAACTCAATGGTAGTAAATAAGTCAGTAGGACAATGGCAAAGGACATGTAGTTAGAATCAAGTAAGCTAAATATTGGCATAATACATTCTGCATCATCAGACAGATGAATAGAGCAAGTGCAAAAAGACCATAAGAATATTTACAAATAAGTCATCAAGGTAACATGGTTACTGGCAGTAGAGTAAATGAGATAGAGATAAATACAGAATGAGGCATCAAACAGCTGGAGAGGCCAGTTGTAAAATGGATGACTGTGGGAGCTATGAAATGGATAACTGGAGTAATGGAAAATTTTGCCCCTAGCTTATAGAGCCAGAGCCATGTGGCTAACAGGACAAGTGGCAGATTGATTCATAGGGGAATGATACACACCGAAGCATCAAAGAAACTGTTATAGATATGCATATTCAAATACAGAGATACGTAAACAGGCAGAATATGGCACTGCAGTCAGCAATGCCTATATAAGACAACAAGCATCTGGCGCAGTTGTTAGATCAGTTACTGTTGCTACAATGGCAGGTTATCAAGATTTAAGTGAGTGTGAACATGGTGTTATAGTCGGCACACGAGTGATAGGATACAGCATCTCCAAGGTAGTGATAAAATGGAGATTTTCCCATACAACCATTTCATGAGAGTACCGTGAATATCAGGAATCTGGTAAAACATCAAATCTCCAACATTGCTGCAGTCAGAAAAAGATCCTGCAGAATGGGATCAACGATGATTGAAGAGAATCATTCAGTGTGACAAAAATGCAACCCTTCTGCAAATTGCTGCAGATTTCAATGCTGGGCCATCAACAAGCGCAAGCATGTGAACCATTCAATGAAACATCATCAATATGGGCTTTCGGAGCCAAAGGCCCACTTGTGTACCATTCATGACTGCTTTACACCTTGCCTGGGTCTGTCAATACTGACATTGGATGGTTGATGACTGGAAACATGTTGCCTGGTTGGACGAGTCTCATATCAAATAGTATCGAGCAGATGGACATGTGTGGGTATGAAGATATCGAGACACCCTCATGAATCCAATAATCCTGCATGTCAGCAGGGACTGTTCAAGCAGGTGGAGGCTCTGTAATGCTGTGAGGCACGTGCAGTTGGAGTGACATGGGACGCTTGATACATCTAGATATGACTCTGGTAGGTGACACATAGCATCCTGTCTGATCACCTGCATCCATTCATGCCTATTGCACATTCTGAGAGACTCGGGCAATTCCATCAGGACAATGCAACACCACACACATACAGAATTGTTACAGAATGGCTCCAGGGATGCTCTTCTGAGTTTAAGCACTTCTGCTGGCCACTAAACTCCCCAGACATGAACGTTATTGAGCGTATCTGGGATGCCTTGCAACATGCTGTTCAGAAGAGATTTCCACCCCCTTGTACTCTCAAAGGTTTATGGGCAGCCCTGCACGATTCATGGTGTCAATTCCCTCCAGCACTACTTCAGACATTAGTCGAGTTCATGCCACACCATGTTGTGGCACTTCTGCCTGCTCACGGGGGTGTACACAATATTAGGCAGGTGTACTAGTTTCTTTGGCTCTTCAGTGCAATGTAGGATTAAAAGTTTTGAAGTCAAGATCGCAAGACACTTTATTCTGATTACTAGTTTGAGCTACATGTGAGCCAAATAATTTCCACCCTTTTTATTGCTGATGAAAACCAAACATTGCATGTTGCACCACCATACAGTGAGACCTTCAGAGGTGGTGGTCCAGATTGCTGTAAACACCAGTACCTCTAATACCCAGTAGCATGTCCTCTTGCACTGATGCATGCCTGTATTTGTCATGGCATAAAATCCACAACTTCATCAAGCACTGTTGGTCCAGATTGTACCACTCTTCAATGACGATTCGGCGTAGCTCCCTCAGAGGGGTTGGTGGTTCACGTTGTACATAAACAGCCCTTTTCAATCTATCCTAGGCATGTTTGATAGGGTTCATGTCTGGAGAACATGCTGGCCACTCTAGTCAAGCGATGTCATTATCCTGAAGGAAGCCATTCACAAGATGTGCACGATAGGGGCACGAATTGTGGTCCAAGTAGATGAATGCCTCGTCAATATGCTGCCTATATGGCTGCAGCCATATGGGCTGCACTGTTGGTCAGAGGATGGCATTCACATATCGTACAGCCATTACAGCACCTTCCATTACCACCAGCAGTGTATGTCGGCCCCACGTAATCCCATCCCACAACACCACACAACCTCCACCTTGTTGCACCCAATGGACTGTGTGTCTAATGCATTCAGCCTGACCGGGTTGCCTCCAAACATGTCTCCAATGATTGTCTGGTTGACAGCATATGTGACACTTGTCGGTGAAGAGAACATGATGTCAATCCTGAGTGGTCCATCCAGCATGTTGTTGGGCCCATCTGTATCGCGCTGCATGGTGCCGTGGTTGCAAAGATGTACCTCGCCATGGACGTCTGGAGTGAAGTTGTGCATCATGCAGCCTATTGCGCACAGTTTGAGTCATAACATGATGTTCTGTGGCTGCACAAAAAGTATTATTCAACATGGTGGCATTGCTGTCAGGGTTCCTCCAAGCCATAATCCGTAGGTAGCAGTGATCCACTGCAATAGTAGCCCTTGGGCGGTCTGAGCAAGGCATGTCATCGACACTTCCTGTCTCTATGTATCTCTTCCATGTCTGAAAAACATCACTTTGGTTCACTCTGAGACGCCTGGACCCTTCCCTTGTTGAGAGCCCTTCCTGGCACAAAGTAACAATGCCGATGAGATGAAACCGCAGTATTGAGTGTCTAGGCATGGCTGAACTAAAGACAACACGAGCCGTGTACCTCATTCCAGGTGGAATGACTGGAACTGATCGGCTGTCGGACCTTCTACATCTAATAGGTGCTGGTCATGCATGGTTGTTTACATCTTTGGGTGAGTTTAGTGACATCTCTGAACAGTCAAAGAGATTGTGTCTGTGATACAATATCCACAGTCAGTGTCTATCTTCAAGTTCTGGGAACTGGGGTGATGCAAAGCTTTTTTTGATGTGTGTGTAATCAATTACAGCAAAGGTCATAGACTGAAAAATTTTAAAGTAAGACAAGGAAAAGACCGTGAAAATGAGACAAATAGTTACGTAAGTCAAAACTATCCAATGAAATATGAATATTTAGTAAAGCATCATCTTGCCTAAGGTTATCAGCTTAGCAACAGACAGATTCAATCAGTACTTGTTTTGTCTGGTAGCAGAGATCATTGTGAGTGCATCATTATAATGTGGTATATGAAGATAGTATTGCAGTGGCTTACCAATGCAGAGAACAAGTAATATAATCTTTGTAATACACATCATGTAAAAATGTGTGGCCAGTACTGCAGTAAAAAGCAAACTGATGGCCACTAAGTTTTATATGCTACTTTAGACAATGATCACTAGATGGCATTAGCAGTTGACTTTGTAATTTACAGAATGTCTTAATATTATAATAAATTTAGATGAAGTACAGGATAAAAAAGTACTTATAGCTGTGTCACTGACAACAGCATGGTCCCTATTGATAATAAAGGAACAGGGCATTAACTGATAATAATGTAAGTTAACAAGATAATAAGGACCATCAATACACCATACTAATGTCACATAAACCAAGTGGTCCTATTCTACATAATATTCTACCAAGCTGGTAATTTACAAACATTTTCAGGCCGTAGCCACAATTTTAACATATTTTACAGAAATTCAGCATGAGAAAAAACATCAGATTTCATGTCTTCATAACAATCCAAAGTCTGTGAATCATCATTAACATACAGTATTATGGTACATACTTTAAGTCAAAATAACATTAAACAAAATTCATCATATCAATGGCAATAAGTAATAATGAAAACATATTACTCAACTGTTGGAAAGGAAATAAGATCTAAAATGTGTAATAACGCAAATGATATGAAAGTAGCCTATTACAAAAGTAATACAAAATGCATGTAGTTCAATAGCTAGATGCCTACCATACATATACATAAAAGTTAGTGATTGAGTGCTGAAAAGGTATACATATGTAGTGGCATCTACAACAGAGCAATTCACAGAATAATAACTGCAGTTGTATTCTATCATCTATGCATGAGTATAAAGGATAAAATTATTAAAACTGGAGAATGACACAAATTTAAATGTAGAGGCTTATTTCCTTTGACCAATTAAAAGACTAACACATAGAAGGTACTTCCTCAAGGACCATAGGCTATTATAAATCTGAGTTTGAGCCAAGCCACATATTGTGTGTCTATATATATATATATATATATATATATATATATATATATATTGTTGTTGTTGTTGTGGTCTTCAGTCCTGAGACTGGTTTGATGCAGCTCTCCATGCTACTCTATCCTGTGCAAGCTTTTTCATCTCCCAGTACCTACTGCAACCTACATCCTTCTGAATCTGCTTAGTGTATTCATCTCTTGGTCTCCCTCTACGATTTTTACCCTCCACGCTGCCCTCCAATACTAAATTGGTGATCCCTTGATGCCTCAGAACATGTCCTACCAACCGATCCCTTCTTCTGGTCAAGTTGTGCCACAAACTTCTCTTCTCCCCAATCCTATTCAATACTTCCTCATTAGTTATGTGATCTACCCATCTAATCTTCAGCATTCTTCTGTAGCACCACATTTCGAAAGCTTCTATTCTCTTCTTGTCCAAACTATTTACCGTCCATGTTTCACTTCCATACATGGCTACACTCCATACAAATACTTTCAGAAATGACTTCCTGACACTTAAATCAATACTGGATGTTAACAAATTTCTCTTCTTCAGAAACGCTTTCCTTGCCATTGCCAGCCTACATTTTATATCCTCTCTACTTCGACCGTCATCAGTTATTTTGCTCCCCAAATAGCAAAACTCCTTTACTACTTTAAGTGCCTCATTTCCTAATCTAATTCCCTCAGCATCACCCGACTTAATTAGACTACATTCCATTATCCTTGTTTTGCTTTTGTTGATGTTCATCTTATATCCTCCTTTCAAGACACTGTCCATTCCATTCAACTGCTCTTCCAAGTCCTTTGCTGTCTCTGACAGAATTACAATGTCATCGGCGAACCTCAAAGTTTTTATTTCTTCTCCATGAATTTTAATACCTACTCCGAATTTTTCTTTTGTTTCCTTTACTGCTTGCTCAATATACAGATTGAACAACATCGGGGAGAGGCTACAACCCTGTCTTACGCCCTTCCCAACCACTGCTTCCCTTTCATGTCTCTCGACTCTTATAACTGCCATCTGGTTTCTGTACAAATTGTAAATAGCCTTTCGCTCCCTGTATTTTACCCCTGCCACCTTTAGAATTTGAAAGAGAGTATTCCAGTCAACATTGTCAAAAGCTTTCTCTAAGTCTACAAATGCTAGAAACGTAGGTTTGCCTTTCCTTAATCTTTCTTCTAAGATAAGTCGTAAGGTGAGTATTGCCTCACGTGTTCCAGTGTTTCTACGGAATCCAAACTGATCTTCCCCGAGGTTGGCTTCTACTAGTTTTTCCATTCGTCTGTAAAGAATTCGTGTTAGTATTTTGCAGCTGTGACTTATTAAGCTGATAGTTCGGTAATTTTCACATCTGTCAACACCTGCTTTCTTTGGGATTGGAATTATTATATTCTTCTTGAAGTCTGAGGGTATTTCACCTGTTTCATACATCTTGCTCACCAGGTGGTAGAGTTTTGTCAGGACTGGCTCTCCCACGGCCGTCAGTAGTTCCAATGGAATATTGTCTACTCCGGGGGCCTTGTTTCGACTCAGGTCTTTCAGTGCTCTGTCAAACTCTTCACGCAGTATCGTATCTCCCATTTCATCTTCATCTACATCCTCTTCCATTTCCATAATATTGTCCTCAAGTACATCGCCCTTGTATAGACCCTCTATATACTCCTTCCACCTTTCTGCTTTCCCTTCTTTGCTTAGAACTGGGTTTCCATCTGAGCTCTTGATATTCATACATGTCGTTCTCTTATCTCCAAAGGTCTCTTTAATTTTCCTGTAGGCGGTATCTATCTTACCCCTAGTGAGATAGGCCTCTACATCGTTACATTTGTCCTCTAGCCATCCCTGCTTAGCCATTTTGCACTTCCTGTCGATCTCATTTTTGAGACGTTTGTATTCCTTTTTGCCTGTTTCACTTACTGCATTTTTATATTTTCTCCTTTCATCAATTAAATTCAATATTTCTTCTGTTACCCAAGGATTTCTACTAGCCCTCGTCTTTTTACCTACTTGATCCTCTGCTGCCTTCACTACTTCATCCCTCAAAGCTACCCATTCTTCTTCTACTGTATTTATTTCCCCCATTCCTGTCAATTGCTCCCTTATGCTCTCCCTGAATCTCTGTACAACCTCTGGTTCTTTTAGTTTATCCAGGTCCCATCTCCTTAAATTCCCACCTTTTTGCAGTTTCTTCAGTTTTAATCTACAGGTCATAACCAATAGATTGTGGTCAGAGTCCACATCTGCCCCTGGAAATGTCTTACAATTTATATATATTTTATATATATTTATATATTTATATATATATATATATATGTATATATAAACAAAGATGAGGTGACTTACCGAACGAAAGCGCTGGCAGGTCGATAGACACACAAACAAACACAAACATACACACAAAATTCAAGCTTTCGCAACAAACTGTTGCCTCATCAGGAAAGAGGGAAGGAGAGGGGAAGACGAAAGGAAGTGGGTTTTAAGGGAGAGGGTAAGGAGTCATTCCAATCCCGGGAGCGGAAAGACTTACCTTAGGGATTTCTTCCGGGATTGGAATGACTCCTTACCCTCTCCCTTAAAACCCACTTCCTTTCGTCTTCCCCTCTCCTTCCCTCTTTCCTGATGAGGCAACAGTTTGTTGCGAAAGCTTGAATTTTGTGTGTATGTTTGTGTTTGTTTGTGTGTCTATCGACCTGCCAGCGCTTTCGTTCGGTAAGTCACCTCATCTTTGTTTTTATATATAATTTTTCCCATGTGGAATGTTTCCCTCTATATATATATATATATATATAAAATAAAGGAACAGGGCATTAACTGATAATAACGTAAGTTAACAAGATAATAAGGACCATCAATACACCATACTAATGTCACATAAAACAAGTGGTCCTATTCTACATAATATATATATGTGTGTGTGTGTGTTTCAAAAATGACCGGTATATTTGAAACGGCAATAAAAACTAAACGAGCAGCGATAGAAATACACCATTTGTTGCAATATGCTTGGGACAACAGTACATTTTCAGGCAGACAAACTTTCGAAATTACAGTAGTTACAATTTTCAACAACAGATGGCGCTGCGGTCTGGGAAACTCTATAGTATGATATTTTCCACATATCCACCATGCGTAGCAATAATATGGCGTAGTCTCTGAATGAAATTACCCGAAACCTTTGACAACGTGTCTGGCGGAATGGCTTCACATGCAGATGAGATGTACTGCTTCAGCTGTTCAATTGTTTCTGGATTCTGGCGGTACACCTGGTCTTTCAAGTGTCCCCACAGAAAGAAGTCACAGGGGTTCATGTCTGGCGAATAGGGAGGCCAATGCATGCCGCCTCCTGTATGTTTCGGATAGCCCAAAGCAATCACACGATCATCAAAATATTCATTCAGGAAATTAAAGACGTCGGCCGTGCGATGTGGCCGGGCACCATCTTGCATAAACCACGAGGTGTTCGCAGTGTCGTCTAAGGCAGTTTGTACCACCACAAATTCATGAAGAATGTCCAGATAGCGTGATGCAGTAATCGTTTCGGATCTGAAAAATGGGCCAATGATTCCTTTGGAAGAAATGGTGGCCCAGACCAGTACTTTTTGAGGATGCAGGGACGATGGGACTGCAACATGGGGCTTTTCGGTTCCCCATATGCGCCAGTTCTGTTTATTGACGAAGCCGTCCAGGTAAAAATAAGCTTCGTCAGTAAACCAAATGCTGCCCACATGCATATCGCCATCATCAATCCTGTGCACTATATCGTTAGCGAATGTCTCTCGTGCAGCATGGTAGCGGTGCTGAGGGGTTGCCACGTTTGAATTTTGTATGGATAGAGGTGTAAACTCTGGCGCATGAGACGATATGTGGACGTTGGCGTCATTTGGACCGCAGCTGCAACATGGCGAATGGAAACCCGAGGTCGCTGTTGGATCACCTGCTGCACTAGCTGCGCGTTGCCCTCTGTCGTTGCCGTACGCAGTCGCCCTACCTTTCCAGCATGTTCATCCATCACGTTCCCAGTCCGTTGAAATTTTTCAAACAGATCCTTTATTGTATCGCTTTTCGGTCCTTTGGTTACATTAAACCTCCGTTGAAAACTTCGTCTTGTTGCAACAACACTGTGTTCTAGGCGGTGGAATTCCAAAACCAGAAAAATCATCTGTTCTAAGGAATAAACCATGTTGTCTACAGCACACTTGCACGTTGTGAACAGCACACGCTTACAGCAGAAAGACGACGTACAGAATGGCGCACCCACAGACTGCGTTGTCTTCTATATCTTTCACATCACTTGCAGCGCCATCTGTTGTTGAAAATTGTAACTACTGTAATTTCGAAAGTTTGTCCGCCTGAAAATGTACAACCCCAAGAATATTATTGCAACAAACGGTTTATTTCTATCGCTGCTCGTTTAGTTTTTATTGCCGTTTCAAATATACCGGTCATTTTTGAAACACCCTGTATATATATATATATATAATGTGATACATACTTAAGAGGAATTTGGTAATGACACAAGGGCTAGGTATTATCATTGCCAGGATCTTGGTTATGAAAACTTGTCTGTACACACTTATTCCCTGTGACCAGTTAGGTGTCGAACTGTAGAAGGTAGTCACCCAAGGGCCCAGTTGCAAACTATCAAGTGTCTCTGTTTAAGAGCTCGTGAAAGAAATTTCAACCAAGAGTCACATGCTCAGCATTATATATCATGCAGTATTTACTTAAGAAAACTATAGTATTCTTCCCTTGAGGGCTAGGTGTAGTATTACGTAGTGTCTAATTATTGAAATATATTGATTTTTAACTAACGTTACAATATTTTTTTTAGCAAGGTTATATTACCACTTCTAGGAATAAAACTATGCAGAATTATATGTTATAAAGGGTGCAACTGAAGGGATGAATCATAGTTCTTGCCTATGGTCTAGGTGCTAATGTTAGCTGAGGTCTAGGTACAGTAGGTATGAGCTAGGAACTAAAATCATTAAATTTTCCATCTAGGACAACGTATAACAGAAATGTCAACAGCATAGAAGACTGCCATGTGGAGGATCTGGGTTCGATTCCCTGTATTGCCAAGGATTTTTCACTGGTGGGAGGGCTAGTACGTGCTGCACTGACCCTTTTGATACCAATGAAAGAGGTCCTTGAATGAGAATCAGTGGCTTCATGGTCTGGAAAGTCAGCAAAATAGCCAGGAGAGCAGTGTGCTGACCACATGCCCCTTCATACAACACAACATCAAATGACAGAAGATACCATGGTGGTCGGTTGACATCGCTTGAGCCTCCAGGGCCTGGATGAGGAGCTCATTTTTAAAATGAGTATTGGCAGTATTTGTGATGGCCACAAGGTAGAATTGGGGTAGTGACAACAGGATTAAAGCTAACAACTCATGAAGCATACTGGCACTGATTCATCAACAGGCATATAAACAGGTCTGAAAACTAGCCAGTAGAGCACTACAACCACAAGCCTGATCCCTGTGCTGTTCACTCAGCTGTAGTGGGTGAGAAAGAGGGTGAATAAACTTTGTACTACTTAGCAGAAGTTGACAATGATCACTGACGCTACCTTGTATAATGACACAATCTTTTATGTGTCTCGCATAGGCATGTGCAAATCATGTGGACGTTCAAAGACCACAAAATTACAGTGGGCATAGTCTAGATGCTCTTCCAGAAGCCTTTTCACTCTGTTGTGACTTAGCTAACCACCATGTTTCCTTAGACACATGGCACAGGCCACATGGCCATTGGGTCACACTTGCCGAGTACTTATCCGCTTGGAAGCGAGTGAGATCAAACCATGTTGATAGTGAGATTGCCACACAGATTCAGTGCTCCCCTTGCTAACTTCCAGATTAAGCCTTTTTAAATTTTTTAATTAATTAATTAAATCTTATTATTATTATTTTTTTAAAAGCGAGATCAAACATGCACAATACATAAATATACACACAAACCTGTACAGCTGTATATATTTGTATTCTAGCTTATAAATTATTAATCTGAAAGCCCCCAAGTTTTCTGTGTTGCATATGTGCCTGTCAATGAATGAATGCCTCTACTGTTAAATAAATAGTACTAATAAATAAATAAATAAAATTCAGCGAGTTATTACCTTTACTTCTCATTGTCGGATAACTTGATGTAGGAAATACTATTGGGTGAACACTTATCATGCATAATTATGCAAGTGGCAAAGGAGAGTTTTAAAAAATGTACCTTCTTCAAACATTATTACACCAAAGCTTAATGTGTGATGTCGTGATAGCCAGTAAAAAGAATACAGTTCTGTAATGCCTGCTTGATGATCACTGTACATAACATGGAGTGCTACACATGCAAATAACTGTAATATATGTATTTCGTATATGGTGCAGCAGAAGACAATTCTCAGAGTGGTTTGTGTATGTATCACAAACATTGTAGTTTGGTACCCTTGACAACTACTTGTTTGGGACCTGCATGTTGCCTCCTCAATATCAGTGACCAATGCACAGACTGTTCTTTCAAGACCCCATGCCGAACTTATTTAATGAGCTGCCCCTATGTGACAGAGGGAGGATGCTGTTTCAGCACGATGGAACTCCAGTGCACATTGCAGAACCAGTACATGCAGCATTAACCTGTACTTCTTCCTCTGGGCTACATGAAAATCAATGTGTATACTACTCTTGTAGACTCAAAGGAGGATTTAGTTGCAATAATTCTTGCAGCAACCATTCACATGAAGAACATGCTGCATATTTTCCATGGAACATGGGATGCCCCGCTATGCCGAATAGGTGCTCTACATTGAACATAATGAAGCTCATATGGAACATTTATTGTGATGTGGATAAGAACATTAAAGTACTGGAGTGCAGTTATTCTCTATCCCACCTAATTACCTCCTGGATACTCTGCATTTAATCAATCTGCATTTCCTGTTTCTGACACCTCGTTGCTTAATGAATTGCTTTCGTTGTTTTTTCCACCATCATACATTATGTGTATGTATATTATATATACACTAAATGAGTAAGTAGGGTAGTTGCAAAATGAGTAACTGGGGTAACACAGCCCGTAGCAATTCAGCAAATGGCCCAGTGACAAAGGAGCATTTGGTGTAATGGAAAATGTTTATCAGGGCAGGAAGGTGATAATCACATAACTGAGCTGTATCGACAGTAGAAGCAACAACATTATAAATGTGGATAAATCCTGTAAAGTAAGTTGTCGCATGGAAACTCTGAACAGGTATAATATTACTCACTCAGTATTTTTATGTGAATGTGGGCTATTGAAGTTGCTGTAGTTGCATGGGTAGTAAAAGAGAAACTGAGAAGAGGATGCCTGGCATTGGAAAAGGAAATGGTTGAGACTGTGGATATGCAACTGGTGTAAACAGCATAACATGGTCAAAACTGTTACTATCAAATAATTAGTGCAACCTATCATGACTACATTCAGAACATAATCTGGGATTATAACAACACAGTGCAAGGAATGCATAAGTAACACAATGTCAGTCATAACATTTAAAAGTTCATAAATGAATGTTAACATAATAGCAGTACACCAAAAAATGTGAAAAAGATGAACAGCTGACAACAAGAGGACAACATACACAGGATAAGATAATTGAGAGAAATGGATAAGATAGTTAAGGAAGCAATGTAATTCAAAAGAATGAAAAGCAGAAAACAGAGAAACATAGCTTGGGGCCCTGTGCTTATCAGGCACTGAACTCTCAAGGAATGTGAGAGCCCACTGAAGGTTTACATTTGTGTGAAAATGAAATACCACAGGGCAAAATTTAACAATTCATATTTTCTATTGTTTACTTGTATTCCTTCCTCATTGTCCTTTTCCATGCCAGGTCTGTCTTCCTTCATCTGTCCGGCTTTACTTTGTAGAAGTTTTGCAACAATTGTTTTTTACAGAGCAGGCTGTCAACCCTGCGTCCAACCCCTATCGGGGGAAGGGTGATTTTTAATCAGGGTGTTATTCCCTTAGCCTTTGGAGACCCAACTCATAAGGAGGAAAAATAAGGAAGAAGAGAAATATAATGTGTAGATCAGATCTATAGATTGGTACTTGGAATGTGAGATCCCTATATCACCCAGGAACACTGAAAGTAATGCTGGATCAAGTAATGAATCTGAAGCAAAGTATAATAGCACTACAAGAAATTTGATGGACAGGGAGTGGAGTTTTAGAAAAGAAAGAAGCAAATATATTCTATAGCTGCAGCAAAAGAAATCATGAGCCAGGGACAGGAATTGTTGTACATAATCAATTAAAAGCATTTGGTAATAGGGTTCACACCCATTAGTCCAAGATTACCAATACTCAGGATAAAGGGGAAATTCCTTAACTATTACATAATTAATGCCCATGCACCATCACAAGAATCCGAAGAAGAAGAGAAAGAAGTATTCTATGAATCTGTGGAAAGAGCATATGATGAGTGCCCAGGGCATGATATTAAAACAACAGCAAGAGACGTAAACACTCAGGTGGGGAAAGGAAAGATTTATAGAACAATAATTGGCCACCAGAGCGATCATGCAACAAGTAATGAGAATGGAGCACAGCTTACACTGTTCACAGCATCTAGAAACATGGTAATAGGATCAACACTGTTCCCATAAAAAGAAATACATAAGGGAACATGGACCTCACCAAATGGAAACACAGTAAACCAGACTGATCATAGGTTGATAGATGTGAGACACAAATCAGACCTATTGGACGTGAGGAGTCTCAGAGGCCCAAACATAGATATGGATCATTTTCTGGTATGGGCATGGGTGAGAGTGAGGATATCTAATGCAGCGAAAGGAGTCCGACCCACAGAAATATAATATAACAACCTTAGAATCAGTGGAAGTTAGAGAACAATATCAGGAGAAGATAACTCGGATTCTGGAAAATGTTGGAGAAGATAACTTCGAAGATCAGTGGGAAGTGATAAAAAAGATGGTAGAGACATCAGCAAGAGAGATACCTGGAATTGGAATAAGACAAGTAAGACCATCATGGTTTGATACTGAATGCAAAATAGCAACTGAAGAAAAGAATGAAGCATACAGGACACTGTGAGCACACTGTACGATGACGATAGTGGAAGAATACAAAGAAAAATGGAGGATTGAAAAGAGGACTCACCAAAGAAAAAAGAGAGAACGGATGAGAGCAAGTGTCAAAGAACTGGAGCTCATGAGAAGCAAAAATGAAATAAGAAAATCCTATAGAGAGGTGAATGAGACACGGAAGCCTTTTGGTAGTAAAACAAGCTTAATAAAAGATGAGACAGGGAATATAATGAGTGAAGAGAAGGGAATATGTGAAAGATGGTGCAGGTATTTTGATAGACTCCTCAACCCTAGAATTTACCAAGGCATCCAATAGAAACAAGTGAGGAAGAGGACCCAGACAACAACACTGCCCCACCAAATATAGAAGAAGTGAAAACTGCCATGATTAAATTGAAAAACAGCAAGGCAGCAGGGACAGATGGTATTCCAACAGAAAGACAGTATTCCAGCAGAAATGTTTAAGCAAGGAGGCAGAGAGCTGGAATGAAGCCTCCTGAAAATGGTCACCTGAATATGGGGAGAGGAGAAAATGCCCCAACAATGGAAAGAGGGTATCATATGTCCGATATACAACAAAGGAGATCAGATGGGGTGAGAAAATTACAGGAGGATCGCACTACTTAATTTGGGATATAAAATATTCTCTAATATGCTATTTGACAGAAACCTCCCAATCATACAGCGGGAGACAGGGCTGTACCAATCCGGATATCTCCCCAGGAAGTAAACTATGGATCAAATATTCACCTTAAGACAAATCCTGGAAAAAACAAACAAATACAGGGTTGGCACGCATCAAATCTTTATAGATTTCAAAGCAGCTTATGAAAGCATAAATAGATTAGATTAGATTAGATTAATACTAGTTCCATGGATCATGAATACGATATTTCGTAATGATGTGGAACGAGTCGAATTTTTCAATACATGACATAATTAGGTTAATTTAACAACATACTTAAGTTAATATAACAACTTTATTTTTTTGTGTTTTTTCTTTATTTTTTATTTTTTATATTTTTTTATATATATTTTTGTTCTCTTTTTTTTTCTCTTAGAGAGCAGTTATATCAAGCTCTAGATGAACTAGGACTCTAGAGAAAGTTGGTAAGGCTGGTGAGAATGACAATGAGCGAAACACAAGGTAGTATAAGAATAGGAGGAATGATGTCCAATATACTGAGTATTAAAAACGGAGTGTGACAAGGGGATGTGTTATAATGTCTTCTCTTTAATGCCACCCTGGAGAGGGTGATGAGAAATGCAAACCTTCTGAAAAGGGGAACGATCTTTTAAATCAGTGCAGATACTGGCCTTCATGGATGACATAGATATAGTAACAAGAACTCAAAACGCAATGGAGGAGACATTTATGGCTCTTGAACAGGCTAGTAGGAACATGTGGTTAATTATTAATGAACAAAAAACAAAATATATGGCAGCTGGAAAAGCACATAGAGAAAATATGTCAAATGCAATAACACTGGGCAATTATATGTTTGAGAGAGTTGAACATTTCAAGTACCTGGGCTCGACAGTTACCCATCTAAATGATACCTCCTATGAAATTAAGCAGAGATTAATACTAGCCAATAGAGCCTATTTTGCCTTAACAAGACTTCTATCCTCAAGGCTCCTGACTCATATCACTAAATTAACTATCTATAAATCACTTATACGACCAATGCTTACATAAGCCTTTGAAACCTGGACAGTAACGACTAAAGATATTGAAATACTGGATGAATTTGAAAGAAAGGTACTTAGATGAATTATCGGTCCAACCTGTGAAAGAGGAAGATGGAGGAGGATATACACCATGAGTTGTATATCATATACAAAGACCAACCCATCACAAGGATAGTGAAATCATCCAGACTGAGGTGGGCAGGACATGTTGCTCGAATAAATGATCCAGAAGTACCAAAAAGGATATTACAAGGAAAGTCAGGGGGGCAGAGAGGACGTAGTCGAAAGATAGCCAGATGGGAAGATGGAGTAATCGAAGATCTTAGGAAGATGGGCTGTAGAAACTCGAGAGTATTGGCAAAGGACCAAGAGAAACGGAAGGAAACTGTAGAAGAGGCAAGGCTCATCATGAGGTGTAGAGCCAAGAAAGAAGAAGTAGATACTTCCTATCAAATATTTTGTGTTTTAAATTTAATTAAGTCATAATCAGAGAAAAGTTTTTCTGGGTATTTTGAACAGATGTACCTTGTTTCTATATTTTGGAAAGATTAATCTATATGCATTAGGCTGTGGATTCTGAAACACTTCAAAAGAGCGCATGTAAATATAAAAAAAGACAGTATGGTAATTCAACAATGAAGAAAAAGACAGATTGCTATGCACCTTGAACAAGATACGTCAAATTGCAGGCAACCACAACTAGAAGTATGCTAATTCAAATTTTTCATGAGTTTTCATTAAAACTGAATCTCTTACTTTAATACATCGACTGCTGCACACATAATGATGGATGTTTCACTGTCAGCTGGAGGGCACATGGTGTCAGGTGTACGTAAACCTTTGCTGTGGCCACAAGCATGCACATGGCACCAGATCCGAGACTCTGCTGTGGCTGCTGGTGTCTTGTGGCAGTCAACATTTTGAACCAGGTTACATTCATCTTTGAGTCATGTCACCTCTTTCTTTCATTTCCTTGTTTCTTCATAGTTTCTCTCACAATGCATTAGTGTTTTATTTTGTGACTACCTTGCAAGCCAGGTATTCTGTGAGTTCTGCGAGTAAGTTAGATGGTTTATTATTGAACATGATCTCATACAGGGAAAAAGCTGTTGAAGTATGTTGTAAATTGTTCATTATGCCATCAAAATTCATACTCTACCCATGTGACATGCTTATGACTGCAGAAACTCACGAAGAACCTACCTTTTGTCCTGGGAATACACCTAACATCATTGCAGATGGAGTAACTGAATATTATTTTGTATCACTTCTAGTAGTAGTTCAGCAAACTGGGATGGCATAGAGATTTTGTGTCATTATGTGTTACCTCTCATACCTCTGATACCACACTTCAACAGGAAAGCACAAATGGCACAAGTTACAAGGAACTGCCTCCATAATACTGAGCCCTTTGGTAGCGAAGTCCACTGATATACCCTGACAGAACTAGTATGAAACCAGTCTGGGTGTGAATTTCATCCCAACTCCAGCTACAGCAGCTGTGGCCAACTTACTTCAGGAGAGGGTATAATGGCTGTGTGAAACCCTTGCCTACAGAATCAGTGCATATATCCAGGCCCAAAACTGTGCAACATCTTACAGTTAAGCGATGAGCAATGCCCTTGTACTGCCAGTTTCATTATTTATTTAACTTAATTTTTTAATCCCTGGAATAAAACCAAAACTTCTGTATGCATAAAGTTACATATCACTTCCCTCTCTCCTCCTACATGACTACCTTTTTTTTATCAGTGAGTGTAATTTCTCCACATTGTTAAGTAAAGTATGTTGACATAAATAATGATATTAATACTATGAAAATATATACTTGGTATATATTGATGATTCTTGTGCACCTTCTAGGTACAATAGTACCTGCAAACTTCATCTACCTGCAAACATGAAGTAGTTAACTATCATTCATCTGGGGTACTATAAGTTCTGTATGTCTTCAGTAAAATTTTCTTGAGCCATGAGACTGCTTCAAACTCATGCACTAACTTGCATAAAAAATGGTAATGTTTGCATCTACACCCTCTTGGACAAATTTCTGTGGACATTCACATGTGTATAAATTGTGTGTGTGTGTTTTGTCCCCTTCATACAGATACTTTCACCATAAGGAACAACATCCAAAGAGTTGATTATACTGTGATGCATGAAATGAAGGTAAATACAACCTGTAAGTCAACAAAGTAGGAAATGTGGCACCATCAACTGATCACTAACAGCATCAGCCCAAAAGCTAATGCAAAATCTCTGCTGGTGTACCATCTCAATGGTAGCATGTGGCTTCTCACAAGCCAAAATATGTGTGTTGTAGATGTTCATAATACCACCTCGAGTAAAGCATGCTGTTTCTGTAAAAAACACCTGGATCATTCCTAAGTTGTGTAATGATCCGTTGGCAGAAGTCAACCCAGGCTGAAAAGTCAGGTGTGCACACTTGTATATGATACGGGTACAACTGTCCCTCATGTAATATATGCCATGTGGTGGAGCAAAATGCATTCTGCTCCAACCAAGGATACCCATGCAGTAGCAAGGAGGGGTCACTCGCCCCCCCCCCCCCTTTCCCTTGCTTTCAGTGAAAGGAATAAATATAGTGCTAACAGTGTTAGTCAGGTCAGGTGTTTTTCTTTCAAGAAAATGTTTTAAAAGTTGGTATTACATAGTTTTTTAACAGGGACAGAACTGGAACCTTTTTATGGTTACTTGTAAGTCGCCATTTTTCTTCCAGAATATTAAAAATGGTCCATAGCCCCAGGTATAGGCCTCCCCTCTACAAACTATTGTATGGGCACCCTTGACTGCCGCAGGGCAACTCATACTTGTGCCCTGTACGGCATCCACTTATTGTAATACACGCTCCTACAGTCGGGTGTGGAAAGTGTCCTTGGTCTCCCTTCATGTTGCATGTTAGGTTTAGATGAACTGGTCTTGCACAGGTGCTGATGGGACCTAGTGATCACTCTGCTGTTTGGCTGTCTTCTCTGAGGGAACATTTCATGAAACACTCTTTCTGCCATCCATGCATTGCCATTACGACTCCTGTGCATCAAGTGGTTGTCAGCTACTTCTTCATTTAAAAATGTGCATGGAACCATGCAAACTGCTTCAGAAGCTAACATAAACACTGAGTTTTCTGCTCTGTGGTATTTGAGCTGTGATTAGTTGCTCAAAAGCCACTCTTCGCTTCACACAGTCACATACTCAACTAATTGACAGTGATGTGCTAGCAGTAAGCTGCAGCACAAATGTAGTCTTGACATTAACAGTGTTGTAACAGTGGCATAACTGCACTTGTGCATATGTTATATCATGGAAACCATTGACTCTCAGACATGTTGCATGTTTTATTTTCTCTACTCACTCCTTCTGTTTGCAACCACGATAGTCAAACATCCTGTATAAGGAAAGATTACACTTTGGGTTTCTCATTCAGAAATAGCATCTTAATGTTGTTTGTTTATGAGAAGATCGTGTTATGCTTTACGTAAGGAGGAGAAATATCTACTGGCATGTCTCAGAATTAAACTGCAGCAGTATTGTGGCCTATCGAGACTGTGATACTGCTGCCCACATTGACTGGGATCTTGTGATTGCCACACAAATATGTAAGTTATGGGTTCAGGAGGGCCATACCCAGTGCCATGCAGGTTTTCAATGTCCCCACACGTCTAGTGCCTGTGAGGACAGACATATCACGTTTTAGACCCTGCAGGATTGTACAGTAAGACGAGTACACACACATACAGTGTGACAGTACCTGGAACAGCATATAATGTCAACACAGTGACCACAGTTGTGGTTTCCCCTGATGGTGTAAAAAATGGAGGTGCACTAACAGCGGTGCACCAAATGGCAACACTGGACAGATGTGTGACATCTTGACCTTTTTACAGGCGAGTGCTGGTTCGGTGTATAGCATTACAATGGATGTGTAGGAGGAGGGTACAGCTAGATTGCACTACTTGAGCCTGTTGAAGACATTAATAGATTTCATGTCTGCCCCCAGTAGCTGAATGGTCAGCATGACGGACCGTCAATCCCCTGGGCCTGGGTTTGATCCCCGGCTGGGTCGGGGAATTTTCTCCGCCCAGGCACTGGATGTTGTGTTGTCCTCATCATCATCCTATCACCCTCATCGACTGCAGGTCGCCGAAGTGGAATCAAATTGAAAGACCAGCACCCGGCGAATGGTCTGCCCGACGGGGGCCCCTAGCCATACGATTAAATAAATAAATAGATTTCATCAAGGTCTCCTAATACATAATTTAAAAGATACTGAAATTGTGAATATGTGGTGATTCAGATGAAGGTGTACCTACAGGGCAGAACACCTGGGGTATGGAGATGGAAATTCTCCCATGGAAGGTGGACGTACGTCAGTATTAATGTATGCTCAAATATTAGATTGGCTCTATGGTATTCACAAGGTCCGAGCTAGAGGAGGGGGAACGGATTACATTTAGCTTCATGGCAAATGACAAAATAGTTTTTGGATATCACAACAAATAGCCATAGGTACACTTACTGCTAGTCAATACCCATATGTAATACATCTGTATGTTTCACAAGGCAGCATGTGAGTTTGGTGGATGAAGAGATGTTAAAATTATGCAGGAAGACCTTGCTACAGCTGAAAAATGAGTTAATAAGAACGTGATAACCATTAACTAAAAAAATTAAAATAAATTTTGGTAAGCGTCTGCTTCCAAAAATTCAAGGTAACACACAATTGAAATATAGAAGTATAACATGTAACCAGCGGCGACATTTGACAGTAAACTACAGTACATTGCGATCTAAAGGGAAGAGCTGTAGTCTGCAAGTCAAACAAGGGCTTCTTCCACGAAATGAGGCTTTTAATAGGCTGCTGATGGAATATTAAGCAAGAATCACACTGTTTGTTGATTAGGTTTTGTATGGGTATGATAACTGACAAAAAGTGCAACGCTTATTGTTCCTACCATGAGAAGTGCAGCAAGTTAATATGAATTAACATTATGGTGGCATACCAGATAATATACAGTTTATGAATGAGATATGTAACTTTTATATGACGACAACTTTTACCATAACACGATTTAATTTGACATCCCAGTGTTGGGAAACTTCACCACAGAAAAACTCACAAAATCCGCTGCATTACGTAAGAAAGTTGGAACTTATGAAACGTATCAAGAATAGCCGGCCGAAGTGGTCGAGCGGCTCTAGGAGCTACAGTCTGGAACCGCACGACCGCTACAGTCGCAGGCTCGAATCCTGCCTCGGGCATGGATGTGTGTGACGTCCTTAGGTTAGTTAGGTTTAAGTAGTTCAAAGTTCTAGGGGAATGATGACCTCAGGAGTTAAGTCCCATAGTGCTCAGAGCCATTTCGTTTGTATCAGGAATATAACAGGCTATGTTGTATTAAAAGGTGAGAATTGCAAATGGGGGTAAAGTACTCGGGTAGGCCTCCTTATAGATACTGTGTAGATGACAGGCTATGTTGTATTAAAATGTGGGAATTGCAAATGGGGGTAAGGTACTAGGATAGGGCTACTTACAGATACTGTGACCTCTTCCCATATCTACATGTCCTATTTCAGGCCTTAAGAGTGTATAAAGATCATAAATATTTGTCCAAGATAGTTCTGAGCGTTTTATTACCGTCACTGTTATGACATAGAATTAAATGGGACTGATTAGTAAGCTGTTGAAAGTCATGGGTTAGGCAATATGTGTAGAGTTATTGCATGTGCTTTGCACAGGAAAATATTAGAAGCACCATAATCTAAATGTGGAGGAATGGAGTGGAATCCGGAAGTTAAGCCATTCACATAAAAGAACTGTGACACATTGTAACAAGCCAATGGAATGGGTGTGGAACTGGTTACCACGATAGTTCTAAAAGACCTGGCTGCTGCTTGAGACACTAGGCTACATGAGATTAAACACTGCGTGAAGTAGCAACGTTACAGAAATCTTGTCAGAAATAGTTCAGTCTATGTGATATTCAGTTAGTGTAATAGTTAAAATAGAAAACAGGCACAGAAGCATGACAACTTAACTGCATTACATTGATGATAATTTTAGTAAAATTAGACTAAGATCTTGACGTCTGTGTAGAATCTCCAATGATTTGATATTCACGCACTACCCCTCTTTCTGGACTTTATTTTGTTCGCTTATTGTTGTGGTTCATAAATCTGGTGACGATGCACGAAATACAATGTAAGTATTGGACAAAATCAGCATTGGTGTATTTCAGTTATTTATGTCTCTCTTATTTGTCGAAAATGGGCGCTATGGAAACGAGAGAGGAGACAGAGTTTGTAAATCATTTTGTTTATGTTAAACTGGATAATGAATCGCAAAGATAACTGCTAATGCTACCGTAAGTTTTCCTTGGATTGGATGCTGCTCGCTTGCTGGTGTGCTAAACAAATGTGGTAACGCTGCGTGCGAGGTGACCTGACAACAGTGCAGCTATTGGCTGGCGCGTGTTGATTTTAAACGTGTATGGAATTAACAGTGTGTTATACCGGAACTGACATTGAGCTGCATAGTTAATTCTGTTTATCTCTCTATAAGCAGAATGTGAGCATCACTCATATGGGTAAGAACCAGCAGATAGATAAATTTATGTTGTTTGTTAACTTGTAGTGTTCCGAGAAAAACGCGAATTCATTGTAAATGTACGGTACTAAACATTTATAGGCTGGAACTGAATTTCGGGAATGTTTTTTTGTGAGTAATGTGCCATATGGCTACCGTTTATTTCAAACAATATTTCGACCTATATGAATTTATTTGCGTTATTAAAAGTAGTCCAACGGCAGCATGTTCGAAATTAATGTTAAATGGGTTGATTTTCGACTTGGGATTTGCACCGACAATTTCATTTCTGGCAGTAGATTTTATGTTCTTACTAACATCTGCTTAGCTATCAAAAAGGCAGGCGAGAATGTGAAAATAGTAAGCCTGATTAGAGTAGCCTAATTCATAGACAACTGCATTGTGACTTTCAACATTTCTAAACGAGGGTGCTGCCAGACACAACTGTTTCGTTTGCATTACCAAGAAAATATTCATTATAGTACAGAAAGTGTCTAGGTTTTCCCTTAAAGACATCAACGCCACTTTAAATCTAGAGAAAAGTTAAAAAACGCGAATGTAGGCAGGAATGTTAGTACTGTATTACTTATATATAGTTTGCAGATTAGGTCATTCTTCCAGTCTGAAAACTGATTGACACTGTGAAGCGAAAAGGAAGATTCGAATTTAGGTCCAGAGCAGTTGCTTTGGAGGGAGGGGCGGTAGGCAGTCTGTGGTATAGCTTAAAAGGCAGTCGTTTCATTTGGTTCAAATGAATTAGTATATCCGTTTCGAGTACAAAGAATTGAGTGCCAGATAGTCTGATCTCAAATTGGAGCAACGTAAATTTATATACTCTCTGCTCCCGCGTTCGCCATTCGCAGCCACGTGATGCGACGACTGGTTTATTTATTTTTGAATGTGTGGTGTTGGATCGTCAGCGTGATTGTGAGACAAATAGCTGCCACTTAAATCGACCATCATTTCGAGTAATGTAAGTTGAAAAGTGGACGTTGCAACGTAAATTTATATACTCTCTGTTCCCGCGTTCGTCATTCGCAGCTACGTGATGTGACGACTGGTTTATTTGTTTTCGAATTTGTGGTGTTGGATCGTCCGCGTGCTTGTGAGACAAATAGCTGCCACTTAAATCGACCAACATTTCGAGTAATGTAAGTTGAAAAGTGTATGTTGCATGGTGGTATCTAGTAGTCGTGCCAACGCGATGCATGATTGAGACGATGTTTTAATGTGATAATTACTATTATTGCACTGCGAGTCGCTTCGATCTTTTAAGTCTGTTGCTTCGGTAAGAAAGTGGACAGTTGTCATGTTCCCTTGGTTTAATTTTGAGAACTGTAATTCGTAGGTTAGTAACTTCTTGCTTTTAGCATCCGAATAAAGAAAGAATTCCAGAAATTTTTTCCTCGCGCACCAAGAAAATAGCCGCACTTAGGTTATCACCATTTCGTAGTAGGCGCTAAAGTCATTTTAGTAGCCAACAAAACCATTAAAAACGCAGACAAAGCTATTGGTCCTATACTGGTATTTAGTAAAATGAGTTTGTAAGCGATTTCCGTACATCGTGTCTTGCAGCTTTTAAAGGGGCCCTCACACGTTCAGCACTATTGTCAATATATGACAATGCGCCAATATATTCACCATCCGTCTGTATATATTGACGTATTGTCAATACTGGAAATATTGACAGATCAATATTGATCGCCCCAAAAAATATTCATCTGTTTGACAATATTTGCTGTTCACTTGTTTACCGTATTTCGCGAAGCAGCTGCAGGGTGCTAACGTGTATCACAGATCTACTGTTTACGTTTGCATTTACTTGGATCCACGTTGAAAGTTAGGTAGAGATTGTACACGTAATTAACGTTGCAGATTGTGAATGTTACAGGAGTAATCCTTGCCAATAGAATCAAAGGTCACCATATTACATGGTTACATGGTACAGGATTGATGGGTATCAGCAGTTATTAGACATTTATCGCTTGCGATATCCGGAAGCGAAAATAGAAGATATGAAAAAGAAACTTAATACACTGCCTACAAATTTCTGCAAGGAACTGAAAAAAAAGCGGAGGATAGCAAGCGCACAGGTGCCCGACCGTCAGACATTTATACACCGAAGTCAGCGTGCTTGTTTTTCGATTTGGCCCGTATCATCATAAGTGATAGAAATTTTTCGAGTCAGCGGTTCAGATTTTCGTCAACAGATTCACGTATGGAAAGACATTCCTTTTCTTTAACCACTCACGAGCCCATTTCGTAGCATAATTGTTTTCGGTTGTTTGGTTTTGACAGCTAATGCTAATATAATTATGGCACATACTTTCACCTGGTTCGACATGTTGTCTTCAAGAAATCGTATCGCCAACTGAAAATAATGACAGTACTACTGATGGTGCGAAAGTCACTAAAATATATTGAAAGTTTGACATTATATTGTTGACAGTATTATTTTCAGTAAATATTGTGCGTGCGAGTACCTCTTTAAATATTTTAAGGAAAACTTTTCATGTCCTTTGAATCAAAGGCAGCAAAACAAATAGTAGCTTCCGCTCACATGAAAATGCTGCAGTGTCTATTTCACTTAGAAATAAATACATGCCAGCTAATTGGACTACGAATGCATTTACCCACACTTGTACGACATTTGTTACACTCGCAAGTCTGCGAAGTGCGAACGTTTGATCCTGGATTCAATGACAGTCGGTTTTTTTTATTTAAATATCATTGTGCTCTTCTTATTCTTCAACCTTGCGGTCTCAAAACATTAGATTACGCGTAACAGTAAGTTGGTTATTTTATACAGATTTCAGTGCTTCCAGAATCGGCTGTGGTTACAGGTTAAGCTGCATCGAAAGGTCGTGGAGGTTAAGAAGTATTCTCTTGATCGCTAAGTCTGTTGATTTGTACGGATTGTACATTTCTCAGTAATTTGTGACTTCGTTTTTGTACGGAAAAAAATTTTTCGTTTCTGTTTTGTAATTATACAAGCAGGAGACTCTCGTAGCACAATTTGTCTATTTCAGAGAGCATTTTGCAATTACAGGACTGGATGTCGAGAAGAAAATAATAAATTTCTAAGAACTGTACATTTTGTTTCTAATTGGCACTGGCTGCTGGGAAGCATGGCCTTTGTCAGATATAGTTTCGTGCAATAAAATGAAATGTGTACGATGTATGCATGTTAAACATGAATGTTTGATTGAAATGTTACGTTTGGGGGAAAATCACATAACGGAAGAGGAAGAACTCATTAAATTTGTAATTTTATCTGTATTTTCAAGAGGCTAATGAATCAGAATTTAAATATCGACGGAACGCGTTTCTTGAAAATAACCGAGTATCAGGTATTTCGACAAGGATGTAAAGACATGTAGATTATCCATTAATATCGTTCGTTATGTGATATGTAAATTACAGCTGTCTGACAGTATCTGATAGGAAGTGCGTGTATCCGTTAGGTAACATTGAATTACTGGAAACTACAAATCGACGTATGTAAAAAAATTGAATAA
This sequence comes from Schistocerca serialis cubense, assembly GCF_023864345.2. Taxonomy (NCBI): domain Eukaryota; kingdom Metazoa; phylum Arthropoda; class Insecta; order Orthoptera; family Acrididae; genus Schistocerca; species Schistocerca serialis. The sequence continues at coordinate 645,504,319 of NC_064640.1, forward strand.
TGTGCTGTTTTGTTCGGTAATTACACTATTTACTCGTAATACCCATATTTACCCGAATGTAATAGGAGGATAATTGATAAGATTTTTAATGAAATGATGTAATAATTTATCTTGTTAGAGTTCTGTTGGTATGTATCTCTTACCTTAGTTAAATGTGGAAAAAGGAACAAAATCGGGGTTTAACGTGTCGTCGAAGAAAATAATATGAGGGGCGGTGCAAGTGTGGGGATTGGCTAAGGATGGGAAGCGAAATTCAGTCGTGTCCTTTTCAAAGGAACTATCCAGGCATATGCCTTAAACGGTTTAAGGAAATTACCGAAGACCTAAATATGAATGATGGGACGGGGTTTTGATCCCTGAGTTCCCGATTTATTGTTAAAATTTTCTCATATTTATTACTTTTACCTCGTCTGTTAATCTGGGGTCAATCCAAATGAAGTGGTCCAACACAAATGAAGTTGGTTGCTTGGCCATTTTTAAATATTTTAATTTTTTATATGTAATTACCCAATAACTGAGAAGTTCAAAAGTTTTCTACAAAAATTTACCTTTCACCTTTACAGAATAGCGATCATTGTCGTTTGTAAGCGCGCGACGATGTTTCAGTTTAGATACATTAGCAAAAATATGAATAACTATGCACATTGCATTTGACGTAATTGTTTATAGGAAAGTGTCCTGTACAATATTGTCTATTACACAAAATACCCTATTTTCAAAAATATCCAGTCAAAATGACCTCCAAAATTGGGCATCCAAATTCTCGAAAATCCACTTTTTAGGCCCAAAAATAACAAACAAGGAGTGATTTATGAGAGCGTACGTTTTTCCTATAGTTAGATATCATACACTACTAACCTCATATAGAGCAAGAACACTAACAAATGTTTCCTTAAGTTTTTCTGAATTTTTGAAATTTGAAAATTTTCATGTTTTGTAAACTTTGGGGCTAGTTATCTTAGGTGGGGCTGAATACAAAAATATGATTTTTGCACAGTTTATAGACTTATATGATAGTACGTACTGTAAAAATTTCAACACTGATATCTGACTGTGAACAAAGATATGAATTTTTGAAAATGAGGAGATAATTCACATTACTCTACAACTGATCGTATGGCTGTTGTCTATTCATGTGTGATATTGGCTGGATATAATCAATTATTATTGGAGTAAGGTACTGAATTATATACAAAAATAGGAAACATCCCTGAAATTAACATCTATATTATTTTGACTTACTTAAATTAAATATTTTCAGTTAACATCCTTCGAGATGCGACTGTTCCTAAACCTGGTGGTGAATGTTAAGAACACATTTCTTCAGACAGCTTCTGAGATATAGAATAAGACCTCCCAGTTGCTGTGGTAAGTTGAAGCACCGAAAATTTCCTTAAAACATTTTTCATTGGTATCCAAACTTTGCCACTAGTAGACTTCTTGAATGATGTTCTTGAGACAGCAGGGTGGTAAAAATGCACAAAAACATCATAGTTTTCCAAACTCATACACACACACCACTATGTCATTTAACGTTAAAGACAGAAATGTAATTTTACTGACATAATGATCCTCACGAATTTCGGTTTCTGATGTTACACAGCATCGAACTAAATTTTCTGCAATGCCAAGGAATTTGTGGAAATGCCTTGTTCCTTTTATTGCTACACAATTTTCCAATCTGGTTTGAAGTGTTGTTTTCATACACAGAACCACTTCTTCTTTCTTGATCAGAAAATAGGTAATGCTTTTAATATTATCCTTGCAAAAGACATACATGTCATGTGCTGTGCGAATTTGGTCTGTGGTTGGTCTTTGTAGGCTGGCTTTACTTCACATTTTGGTGTACCTCCTACTCCATCACATGCATTTTTACCATGGCAAGATGCAAAAAAGTGCCAGTCAGCCTCCAACCGAAAGTCTACTTTGTGGTTGTACGAATTTGAAAAATTCTTTTTGTTCTTATACTGACTACCACTTCCATCTGAAAAGTATATCAAGTTCTCAACCTTGGGAAAATTTTCTTTTACATAAATTATTGCATACTTTTGAAACACATGTACAGCTAAAGTGTTATGCTCCAAGTAGTCGCTTAGAATGCAAACTGAATAATGGCAAACTTCATCTTTCTCATTTTTAAAGTAGAGGATAAATGGACGCACTGTTGCCTGGTCATTGACCCAATGGTACCGTTGTATTGCATCCTGAATCACAAATGTAAAAGTGTGTGCAAAATCAGCTAGCATTATGCATTCACTTTCATGAAGTTGTGCTTTTTTGTCCTTCACAAACTTTCTTTGGATTTTAGAAACATAGTGGTGACTTTTGAGTTTTCTAAGTTATCAATTAAAGATTCCAAGTACTCTTCCTGAGATTTAACCACTGTTATCATTTCTGTCCTGTCAGATGTGGCCCACTGTTTGAAGGTAGTACTGTCTGGCATTTCCTCATCATATTCGTGAAACAATTCAATAACAGTTTCCTTACCAGGGCATTTATTACACAAACTCATCATGCAATCATAACTGTTAGTGTCACAGACCATTAAATCTAGTAACTGTTTGTAGTTAAGATCACTGAGTCTTGCACCCACAATCACCAGTTTGACTTTTTGATGATATAAACAAACACATGTGGAGTGTGTCCTTGATGATCCAGCCAAAATACACCACTTAGGGTGGAGGTCACAAAATTTTGACATTCCAATATTGCATTCAGGATGAGAACTTTTGAAAGCTGCATAAACTTATTTAAATTTGACAGCACTAGTCGTTTCTGCTTTGTTACTTTCACTCCATTTATAATGACTCTTTTGCTATCTTTGCAACCTGAACACATTCAACTGTTTTCATTGTCTTCAAAAACTGCTGGATCTTTTTGATTGTTTCTTCACTTATATCTACTCCTTTCTTCTTTCCTGAAACTGGAAGAATGACTTGCTATTTCACTAATTTTTGAGTTAGTTTAACCAAACGATGAGAAACATTGAATTCATCAACTATTTTTTTTCTCCTTACCATGAGTCAGGAAGCAAACTTAAAATTTTAACTTTTTCTTCATTAGATGTCACTGAACATTTAATTTTTAATTTCTCTATTAAGCTCAAATATTCAGTGTCAGATGATGCTGATGGTAGGTTTTCTTCTTCTTTAGAAACTATGTTGGCATCTGTATTATTAAAGCATGATTCCGAATCTTTTGTAATTTTGTCTCAAATTTGTTGTACCCTATATAGCTGCTTTTCTTTTTCTGTTACTTAATTTTATTATTTTCGAAGTAGGAAATACGTCTAACTTAGAACAAGCAAAATCCAATATGCTAACAGCTTTCTCATTAGGAGTATAAATTTGATTAACAAGGTTACATGATTCTGGTTCTGGATTCACAACAAATATTTTTGAGTAACAATCAGGGCACAGAGAATTTCCAGGAATCACATTACGTTTCACTTAGGAATCTGTTTCACTGTCACATAACAAGGACAAATGTTTAAGTTTTATTTCCCTCAAACCCTTAGTTAGCGTCTTGTGAACTTTAAGTGGATCACAGCACTTTCTTCCAAAAATGTGGTTCTACTTCAGAATACACTTCTCCTCATGATACTCACATAGTGATGTTACAGAAGAACTTACTCAAAATTTAAACAAAGTTTGTCTAACTTCATCAATGTCATTGAAATTTTTCAATTTCTTGAAACTGAACTGTAAATGGTTTTGTGACACGCTTCACTTGCTATCTGTCCAACAGAGCACTGTTCATCTTTGTTATTGCATTCCAGTTAATGTCTCAAAATTAATTACAAATTACACACAGAACAAAGTACATAACACATTCTACACTCTCGATGAAGTATGTACATCCACTCCAACAGAGGTTTCTGAACAGACTGACTACAAAAATGACACACCCAGTAATAATGTACTTCTTTATTGACAATAAACCTAAACGTAAATGAGAATTTTTCTTATCATAGAACAAAAGCAAAAGCCCCTATTCTTTAAAACTGCATTATTAAAAATAAATAAACTAAATGAATATGGGGTTATAGTGTTAACTAAAATTATGTCACAAGTAAATTTTATTATAATGAAACAATAAATCATTTAAATAGGGAACAGCCATAAGATCAGTTGTAGAGTAATGTGAATTATTTCCTCATTTTCAAAAATTCACATCTTTGGTTACAGTCAGACATAAATGTTGAAATTTTTACAGTACGTTGCCTTCATATAGGTGTACAAACTGTACAAAAATCTTAATTTTATATTCGGTTACACCTGAGATAACTAACCCCAAACGTAACAAAAAATGAAAATTTTCAAATTTCAAAAATTCACAATAAATTAAGGAAACATTTGTAAGTGTTCTTGCTGTATATGAGGCTAGTAGTGTATGATATCTAACTATAGGAAAAAATACACTCTCTAAATCACTTCTTGTTTGTTATTTTTGGGCCTAAATTGTGGATTTTTGAAAATTTGGATACAAACTTTGGAGGCCATTTTGACTGGTTATTTTTGAATTTAGGGTAGTTTGTGTAGTAGACAATATTGTAGAGGACACTTTTGTAAAATCAATCATGTCAATTGCAATATTGTAACTTAACCTAGTGGAGAGATATTCAAATTGTTGCTAATGTCTCCAGACTGAAAAATCATTGCTCGCCTACAAATAAAAATAGCAGCCATCCAGTAAAGGTGCAAGATAAATTATTTTAAAAATTCTTTTGAACTTCTCAAATACAGGGCTATCACATATAAAAAATTAAAATATTTGAAAATGGTCTAGCAACCATCACTGGACCACTTCATATGGATTGACCCACTGAAAAAGATTCATTTAAAGTGATAAATCAATTTTTACATTCTAGTTCTAATGTATTGTACCATGTGATGTATATATATATACACTCCTGGAAATTGAAATAAGAACACCGTGAATTCATTGTCCCAGGAAGGGGAAACTTTATTGACACATTCCTGGGGTCAGATACATCACATGATCACACTGACAGAACCACGGGCACATAGACACAGGCAACAGAGCACGCAGAATGTCGGCACTAGTACAGTGTATATCCACCTTTCGCAGCAATTCAGGCTGCTATTCTCCCATGGAGACGATCGTAGAGATGCTGGATGTAGTCCTGTGGAACGGCTTGCCATGCCATTTCCACCTGGCGCCTCAGTTGGACCAGCGTTCGTGCTGGACGTGCAGACCGCGTGAGACGACGCTTCATCCAGTCCCAAACATGCTCAATGGGGGACAGATCCGGAGATCTTGCTGGCCAGGGTAGTTGACTTACACCTTCTAGAGCACGTTGGGTGGCACGGGATACATGCGGACGTGCATTGTCCTGTTGGAACAGCAAGTTCCCTTGCCGGTCTAGGAATGGTAGAACGATGGGTTCGATGACTGTTTGGATGTACCGTGCACTATTCAGTGTCCCCTCGACGATCACCAGTGGTGTACGGCCAGTGTAGGAGATCGCTCCCCACACCATGATGCCGGGTGTTGGCCCTGTGTGCCTCGGTCGTATGCAGTCCTGGTTGTGGCGCTCACCTGCACGGCGCCAAACACGCATACGACCATCATTGGCACCAAGGCAGAAGCGACTCTCATCGCTGAAGACGACACGTCTCCATTCGTCCCTCCATTCACGCCTGTCGCGACACCACTGGAGGCGGGCTGCACGATGTTGGGGCGTGAGCGGAAGACGGCCTAACGGTGTGCGGGACCGTAGCCCAGCTTCAAGGAGACGGTTGCGAATGGTCCTCGCCGATACCCCAGGAGCAACAGTGTCCCTAATTTGCTGGGAAGTGGCGGTGCGGTCCCCTACAGCACTGCGTAGGATCCTACGGTCTTGGCGTGCATTCGTGCGTCGCTGCGGTCCGGTCCCAGGTCGACGGGCACGTGCACCTTCCGGAGACCACTGGCGACAATATCGATGTACTGTGGAGACCTCACGCCCCACATGTTGAGCAATTCGGCGGTGCGTCCACCCGGCCTCCCGCATGCCCACTATACGCCCTCGCTCAAAGTCCGTCAACTGCACATACGGTTCACGTCCACGCTGTCGCGGCATGCTACCAGTGTTAAAGACTGCGATGGAGCTCCGTATGCCACGGCAAACTGGCTGACACTGACGGCGGCGGTGCACAAATGCTGCGCAGCTAGCGCCATTCGACGGCCAACACCGCGGTTCCTGGTGTGTCCGCTGTGTCGTGCGTGTGATCATTGCTTGTACAGCCCTCTCGCAGTGTCCGGAGCAAGTATGGTGGTCTGACACACCGGAGTCAATGTGTTCTTTTTTCCATTTCCAGGAGTGTATATAATACATACATGCATAACTATTGAGTGCAAAACATTAATTTATATGCAAAAATTACAAAATTTTGCACTGAAAGAAATAAACATAAATACAAATTACAAATTAAAAATAAAAAGAACAGATTACTTGGTGTGATAGGCACAAAACATTTGATGCAGAGCCCCACAATACATGTGCATTGGATACGGGTTGATATCTTGCAGTTTATTCCAACATATTGTCACTTTTGAGTTTTTGTATTTTCACATCAAGTGCTATATTCCATTAATCTGGAACTTATTTGCTACAGTACTGGCCTGCAGGATTTGTTCAGGTCTTTTTGGTCGTATTGCATATATTTTCAGGTACACTGACACGATTTTTCTTCGAAAATTTACATGAGGGATTAGTAGTAGTAGTAGTAGTGGCTTTAATCATCCGTAGATCTCTTTTTACAAGGATATAGGACATTTCAAATTATTTACAAATTTAGATCAATTTAAAATAAGCTAATTCGTATACACATATATTTACAGTCTTCTAGTTAGAGACAATCAGTAGATTAACTCCTGGTATACAATTCCTTTTTTACAAATAACTTATTAAATAATATAATGCCACATTGTTCACTCATATCTCACTATCAGTCACTGCACACACTATACACACATTGTTTCATAACACTTCACTCACTACACACACACACACACACACACACACACACACACACACACACACACACACACACACTGGTGATCTCTGGGCCATTTTCTGTACTGCAACCTCACATTTGCTAATTTGCTATTCTGAAAAACTGAGTCAGTATCCGTCCATAATGAGTGAGATGTTGAGCTCAGAAAGAGGAAGAGGTGTTAGTACTGTGCAATGCATAGCTTGGGAGTAAGTACTTCTAGAAAGGAAAAAAAAAACATAAAGTGAAGATGTTATGTGGGATGTTGGATATTTTATAATCATTATTATTATTTATTTGTATAACATTTTTAATCAAACCCCTACTCTGTTTTAGCTGATTAATCCTTCAATGTATAAAATATATTGCGTAACAGGTATTTTTAGCTGCGTTTTTAGATAAGTGTATCTTTGCAATTTCTTTAATCTCTTTTGGTAATTTATTGTACAGTTTTATTCCTTGGTAGAAAATGCTGTTTTGAGTTTTATGTTTATTTTTTATTGGTAAATGTAAGTTGAGTCTATCGCTTGTTGCATGGACAGAGCTGTTTGTGCAGTAATTACCAATGTTATTTTTAATGTGTACAATGGACTGGTAAATGCATTCACATGGAGCAGTTAAAATCACCTGTGTTCTGAACAGATCTTTACAATGAGCTCGACTAGTATTTTTGGTTATTTTTCGTATGGCTCTTTTTTGGAGTTTGAAAATTGTGCTCACATTTTGTGCATTTGTTCCCCAAAAAAGTATGCCATAGCTAAGAACTGAGTGTACATATGAATAATATGTAACTAAAATACACTGCATGTTATACACTGATGATGGGATTCTAAGGTCATAACATATGATGACATTCTGTTTGCAAGTACTTTTGTGTGTTCACACCACTTCAACTGAGAATCAATACTCATTTCTAGAAATTTTGCGTTTGTTACACAGTCTGTAGAGGTGCCATCTACATTTAATTTAACATTGTCATTTTTCCTCTTCAAACTGAAATTCATGGCATTAGTTTTCTTTATGTTCAATGTCACTTTATTACTTATTGACCAGTCATAAACTTCCTTGAGATTTTCATTTGCTTTCTCAGCAACGAGTTCTCTTGTTTTCTCAGTGACTATAACATTGGCGTCAGTGAAGAGGATTTTTTCACCATGCATAACACTACTGGGAAAGTCATTTATGTATATCAGGAACAGTATTGGTCCTACTATGCTACCTTGCAGAACCCCTATATTAATTTATTTTGGTTCTGATAAGTGTTGAAATAAATGTTTACATCTATTTGAGGTATGTGTTATCTCTACTCTATGTACCCTATCTGTTAGCTATGATCGAAACCAGTCATTAGCTACCTCTCTTATTCCTAATGCTTCTAATTTATTTAATAGAATCTTGTGGTCGACTGTATCAAACGCCTTAGAAGTATCCAAAAATATGCCTGTGACACACTCATCTTTATCAAGAGCATCAAGTACAACTTTTGTGAATTCTACTATGGTTGACTCCGTATTTTTGCCACTTCAGAAACCAAACTGTGATTCACTTAAAAGATTGTATTTATTCGGGTAATTCATTAAGCTGTGTTTTATAATTGCTTCAATTATTTTTAAGAATGCTGACAGCAGGGAAATGGGTCGGTAATTTTCTATATCTTCTGTATTATCTTTCTTAAGCAAAGGTACAACTCTTTCCCGTTTTAACTGCTCTGGAAATGTCACTGATGTGAAGGATTCATTTATTATATTTGTTAAGGGGCCTTGTACGATCCCCATGCATTGTTTCAGTACACACATTGGTACTTCATCTAAGCCGACTGACTTTTTATTTTTTAGTTTTTGAATTGTTTTACTGACTTCATTCTCTGTAGTTGGAAGTAACATCATTGCATTTGGTGCAACATTATTTACAGGTGTTATATTTGTTTGGGGAAATTTTTGCTGTAACGTCTCTGCAGTACTTGAAAAATGCTCGTTTAGACAGTTTGCTAAGTTTCCAGAATGAGATTTTCACTCTGCAGCGGAGTGTGCGTTGATATGAAACTTTCTGGCAGATTAAAACTGTGTGCCCGACTGAGACTCGAACTCGGGACCTTTGCCTTTCGCGGGGAAGTGCTCTACCATCTGAGCTAAAGGCAAAGGTCCCGAGTTCGAGTCTCGGTTGGGCACACAGTTTTAATATGCCAGGAAGTTTCAGTTTGCTAAGTGTTGTGGATCATTGATTACTTTATCCCCCTCCCTTAGCAGAATGTTATTCTGCATTTTTTAGCCTCTCCCTGTTTCCTTTTTTATAACATCCCAGACTGCTTTGCTTTTATTGTCTGCATTATGTATTTTTTGTCATTAAATGACTTTTTTTCAGTAATCAGCACCTTCCTATAGATCTTTTTGTATACATGATAGAAATTTAAGAATTCCAGATCATTGCGAATCTTTTTCATGGAACTGAGGTGTTTAAATGTTTGGGATGACTTCTTAATACCTGCTGTTATCCATCTGTTTTTGTGAGATGTCGATACAGACATGCATACTTTTGGAAATGCCTTTTCAAAGTTCAATTTAAACAATGTGGAGAATTTAGAGAATTTCATATTCACATTGGTTTCCTTATACAGTTCATCCCAGGTTTGTTTTGCTAGTTCTTTTGAAAAATCTGTTATTTTGATTTCTGATGGATGTAGTTTGTAGGCTTGTAGTTTACAGAATGATTAGATGCATGACTTTACTGTTGTTATTTAACAGAGATGGTCTGATAGTCTGAGATCTTTTACACCTACATCACATTTTTCCCTATCCGTATTTGTGGCCACATGGTCAATTACTGATGAAGTTGTTGTGGTAACCCTTGTTGCACTTTTGACCAATAGGGACATGCCAAAACTTTGAAGGATTTTTATGAAGGTGCTGCTTGATTCATTTATGATGTTAGCTAATATCCCCATACAGAATTATGTTGACCTTAGTACTTGAGCCTTTATCTAGAACTTCTGTTAACTTATTGAAAAAAGTGTCCACACCACCATTTGGAGATCTATACATACACAAAATGATTAATTTCTTGGTGATGTCAAACCCTGCTAATTCAATAGCTGATATTTCAAAGTGTGTCTCTTCACTTACACTACTGAGGTTATGTCTTGATTTGAACTGTGTTCCTTTTCTGATATAAATGCATGATCCTCTACCCCTTGAAGTAGTTAAATGCATTTGTATTTTACAGTATCCGGGAACTGTGTACCATGACATTCAAAACCCAACAGACAAAAGAAGCCAGTACCATTTCCTTTTACATTTTGATCTATTCCATCATTCCACTCATGTGCTTGTTTCATTCTGCAGCACAGAGGGTCTAGGAACTTCATTGTGTTTTATTGACTGCTGAGAATATATTTAATACTAGTTAGTGGGTTCACACCAGCTGTATGAGATGCTACTGGAATAATGAGGTTGTCACGGCGCTTACCCAAAATCCCGCCGTTTCCGTTTTTATGGCAGACAAATAGTATCTGTTTCACCTTTCTCTGTTTGCTTCTTCTTTGGAAGTGGGAAAGTTGGGGGATACAATTATCTCTCGCAGTTCCAATGCCACCAAAACCTTGCTCTCCAATAAAAACTAACACATTAAAACTTTTAAACAACTTTTCTAAAGTGCTCTCATTAGTGCTTAGCGTTGCTTTTCCATAAAGCTGAAAGTAAAAATTCAATTGCCAATTGTTCCCTATGATTGGCTGCTTCCCACAACTGCTCGGCCCGGCACACAGTTTTAATCTGCCAGGAAGTTTCATATCAGCGCACACTCCGCTGCAGAGTGAAAATCTCATTCTGGAAACGTCCCCCAGGCTGTGGCTAAGCCATGTCTCCGCAATATCCTTTCTTTCAGGAGTGCTAGTTCTGCAAGGTTCGCAGGAGAGCTTCTGTAAAGTTTGGAAGGTAGGAGACGAGGTACTGGCAGAAGTAAAGTTGTGAGTACCGGGCGTGAGTCGTGCTTCAGTAGCTCAGTTGGTAGAGCACTTGCCCGCGAAAGGCAAAGGTCCCGACTTCGAGTCTCCGCCTGGCACACAGTTTTAATCTGCCAGGAAGTTTCATATCAGCACACACTCCGCTGCAGAGTGAAAATCTCATTAAGGTCAACTACTGCTTCCTTCAAAGCATTGAAACGCAATGTAATATTGTAATGGAAACGTAGTTTCTGTAAAGCCCTTTATTTTTATTACTAATTAATTATTCATTTAGTATTAATAATTTACGAGGACCAAATAAATTCTGTTCTTCATTTCGTGTCATACTAAAACCAATGCACTTTATCTGCCGTAAACAATAGCATATAGAATTTTCTTTAGAAGGGTTATACAATTTCCAATTTGCTAAGGTTGCGACAGTTATAGATTTAATTGTAAGTTCTGTTAAACCTACCTACTAAATCATCAAATTTGATAAATCTGCGTAGAAGAAATTACAGAAACGTGGTTTTACGAGCGTGTGGGGGAGATGGGGGTAGCTTTGAAAATTCTGGAGGGACTGCACAAGCGACGCTGAATTCAGTCACTCATCTCCTATTGCTTTGCACGGTAGGCGCCTCGTCAGCAACATCTACGTACATGTTCCGCTAGTCACCATACGGTGCATAGTGGAGGGTACTTTGCACCATTCTCTTTCCTGTTCCACTCGCAGATGGAACGAGGGAAGAACGACTACTATGTGCTTCCGTACGAGCCCTGATTTCTCTTATCTTGTCTTCGCGATCCTTACCCGAGATATACAACAGCAGGATCATTCCGCAGTATGTCGCAAATGCCACTCTATAAATTTGCTCAGTAGTGTTTCGTGGAAAGAACGTTTTCTCATTTGAGTTCACCTAGCATTTCGTAATACTCGCATGTTGATCGAACCTACCAGTAACAAATCTAGCAACACGCCTCTGAATTGCTTCGATGCCTTTCTTTAATCTGGCCTGGTGGGGATCCCAAGCACTCGCGCAGTACTCAAGAATGGGTGGTACAAGTGTATTTAATTGGCGTGACTGTGTCACGCAGTACATCACTTATTCGAAAATTATAGAATTGTTTTTCCTGCTCATTTGCATTAATTTACAGCGTCAGCAGCAAACAATCGCTGACTGCCACTGATCGTATCCTTCAGGCCTTTTATGTATACAGAAAAGAAGAGCGGTCGTATTACACGTCCCTGGGTGATAGTTTCGAATGTTATCAAGAACATTTATTAACTATGTTCATATATTTGGCATTAAAGAGTGGAAGAACTACTTATCATTTCTTCAAGATAATTTCCTAACTAGTATGATTTTAAAAGCACGACATGGTTTAGGAGAAAACCTTGCTAATAAGTCTCTCTCCGTTGCTGGAAGGCATTACTGTTGTTTCTCTAGTCGTTTCGTCTGTGTTGTTTCAGAATGTGGACAGAAATAATCCCCGTTTCATCACGCCATACCACTTAATCGACATTCACCGCACGGATCTGTCTTGAAATTGCCATTGCCTCCCAGCTATAGCTTCTCTCTCCATCAGTAGCTTACAGCCACAGAAATATCCGTTGCGCAAAACTGTGAATAGCAATGTTCAAATTACCTCGAGAAAGACCTGCTGCATTAAGTGTGGCAGGTAATTTGCTGTGTGTAGGTGTCACATGTTCTTTTCTGCGACAATAATCATAAACATGACGACTTACTGCATTTGCTGAGGCAAATGCATCTATCTTGGTAATACACTTATCCATCAACTTTTCGCTTTGCGTTTTCAGCTTCCTCTTCTTTCCGGTACATTTTATTTCCAACTTTCCTAAAAGTATTTTCGTTTGAATTCGAAACTGCAGCAGTTATTTCGATCAACTTGTTAACGGAGAGAAGTGAACCACCATTACGTTCTCCTTTGTGGAAGCTGGCTCTTATTAATCGTTTACTCTAAGAAGCCTCACGGTAGTAGCTGTTTCGATGGATATCGGATGACAGTGTGTGACTTCTGACCGATATTCACATGTTACTGGTCGCTACCAACTTAAACTTTGCATATCGAGTGCAAAAAGTATCTTCAGTGAACTCAGCAACAAATACAGTCCGTTTCAAACTCTAATATAACATTTCTGTGATTTTTAATTCCGCGTTTTACGTCTGCTTTTTTTCCCCACAGATCCTAAATGAAACGGTCCACATGAATGAGGAATAAATAAAAAAGTCTTAACCATATTTTAATTTAAAAGATGAAAACAAACTTGTCACAAAACATGTAATCGTACAAGACACTGAGATGTGTATGACGATTCTTAGGCTGTTGTAGGGAAAGTCTTGCAGCAGGCGGCCAAACAACCTCGGCCAGTAAGGCCATACCACCATTTTTGTCACCAAGGACTAAATCAGTTTGCCACACGTATTTACATCGATCACGTTATCTTCATAAGTCAACAGAGCTAAGTGACTAAGCCGAAGAGGCTGTCGGTAGGCCCCTGCCGACGGAGGCATTCGATTTCTGTCGATACAATATTCCCTTCAGCCATCAAGTGAATCTTGGCGTGGAAAACGAAACACACATCAAACGACAGTAATGGCACATAAGATATCAGCCCCAAAACTGGAAGAAATGAAGACAAACAAAATCAGTGCGCCAAAAACGAACGTGCCCTTAGCGCTAGGATTTCACCCGGAACAAGTCCCGTCCATTCACCCTCCTCCATGCCCATAAGGCCCACCCCTAAACAGCCGCCAGTTCCGCAAACTGGAAGCTACATCAAAGTTGTTATCGTCACAGTCCAACACATGTTACACTGTGATTAAATTCAGTAATGATAAGAAATTTAAGTTTTTCTGGATAGTAATATAATATGAATCTGCATTATTAAAGAAATAAAAATATTTATAGAGAATTGAAAACATCGCCAGCAATAGAAAACAAAAAATAACGTGGTGTTATTTAATAATAGGACAGATTTTCATTAACTAATTCACTTATTATAATACGTTTATTTGAGGGAAACAGCAGAGCAAACATACAATGCGAAAACAATGGTCTTGAATCTGTCATGTCGGTAGTAAAGCCATGGATGCAGTCGAATAACTCTGTTGTCTAAAATCAACGTTATATAGAAGTGTTTTGTTTATGTAGGCCCTCATAGTAGCTCACGAAAGTTAAAGAATATAAGAATGCCATAAGGTAGAAATGCCTAATGAAAGCAGTAAGATATTTGCTTAAATGACATATTTCCTTAGTATTTGTATGGGTAATGGGTGAATTTTAACTTGTAAATTCTTCTAATGCAGCCGAACGCGGTAAACCACATTGGTCAACTGAAACGATGCCCAGGCGCCGAACAAAAACCGTGAAAACCCGTGGGGGGGGGGGGGGGGGGGTGAATGGGCGGCACTTGTTCCGGAGGGGTGAGTGAGCGGGACTTGTTCCGGGTGATATCTTAGCGCTAACAATTCCTCAAAAATCGACACCACAGGACAGCAAGCTGCATCAAGCATAGTACAAGCGGCAGGCGTGGTTGCTGCGGCACGTCCCCTCACATTGGTTGAATGCCGAGGCTACTTGCTGCAGGTCTCCTCAGATTGGCTGAATGCGTACCCCACTCCTCCCCTCACCGTCCCTCTCCGCCAACAAACCATGTATCTCATCCCCCTACTTCCTGATTGTCTCCTTTTAGTAAGGAGCAGCTTCGGGTTTCCTCGGGGTTTCTCGGGAGCGGTCGGCTAAGCAGCTGTTGGCGGTGCTAGCGGATCCTCGCCCTGTGAACTAGAAGTCTTGAGTGTGAAATGAGCAGCAGCTCGGCTCAGCTAAATGGGCAAGCGACGCGCACACGTTGACAGCGCTCTGTCAACTACTATCACTATAGTAACTACTATCACTGTGCAAACCTAGCTGTCAGCATTCGTCCTTCAAGCTTATCGCTTCAGCGCGTAGGCACTGTGAACACTATAAAATAACACACGCTGCTTCATATACTCAACGAATAAAATCATAAAACAAATACACCACCCGTTTTCGTGTGTTCGACCAACCACGAGCAGCTCGCTGAAAGGTTGAGGTCTAGGGCTGCAGTTTTAATGGAGATGAAGACGCAGAAGACCAGCGGACAGAAACCGATGTTTCGGTACATCTAAAAATTGTTAGGATGGCATAAGAAACGCGAAAACATCCGAAACAGGTAATCAGTTCACTTAAAACTTTTCAAAACATAAAATTGTAAGTAGTTGTTGCATTATTCCTTAAATATTATTCGCATAATCGACGCAGTCAGTATAGATAAATTCATGAGAATTCTAATTTGTGAACTCTGCGATACAGGCAGTACTGGACAAACGTATTTTGCTAACGTTGACAGCACTGACAGGCAAATTCTACACTACACCTTGGAGGAGATGAGTTTGTTGTAAGCTTGGTACTACACTAATATTTATCAACAAAAAAGAAAACGATTGTATGAGGTATCAAACAGAACTTGAGAAAGGATTTAGGATTTCATGGCAGGAAGGACGCAGCATGTCATCTTGGATGGAGAGTCATCGACAGAAGTCAGGTGTACGTCAGGGAAGTGACTTCGGACCCTTGCTTTGATGTTGAATATTTATCATCTTGCAGAGAATATTACTAGTAACCCCATACTTGCTGCAGATGATGCAGTTATCTACACGGTCCAGTCACATTAATATGACCACAGCGTATGTTCGATGTCAACGTGCCATGACCTCTCACAGACGGCTGGTGGCAGCAGTAGCGGTGAGGGGTATATAAAGCGTGTCGGGGCAGGGGACACGGAAAACACAGTAGAGGGACGCGTAAAACAGTGCAGTCGTTGTCGTAATGCGGAAACGGAGCAATTTATTTGACATCAGAATGGCATGATGATTGGCTTTCGGACCTAGGGCGGAAGCGGTGGAACGGCTAACTTTGTAAACTGCTCGCCTGCCGCCGTGGTTAAAGAGTACCGAGTATGGCAAAATGGTGCTAGCCAAAACTAATGCTGAGACAACTGTGGTGCAACACAGGCCATAGATGACAGGAGTCAGCGGCGGCTGCGGAGATGTGTACGGGCGAACTGTTGAGCAACTGACGGCCCAAATGAACCAAACGGTCACCAACAGTGTTCCTCGATGACCGTTCAACGAACGTTGATGCAGCAGGCGCCTGGTTCATGCACCCGTGCTAACAGCTGTTCATCTGCGCCGAAGACTGGAATCTTCTGATTGACGACAGCTGGCTTCTTCAGATGAATGTATGACTATTGGAGTAAAAGCAAAACAGAATAAATCTGCAGTGGTGCACTTTTATACGGTTTTCACCTCCAGGTCTACCATACCTAATGCATACTAATAAGCTTGTTCAGTGCCTTCGTGATTTATCCCTTCTTATTTGATTCCAAGATGATGAACAAATGACAGATTCTTGTCACTGACAGTTGCTTCGAATCTGTTCAGAGATGTTCTCTTGTTTTGTTGGTCTCGCAATTTGGTATTTACGAAGCAGGTGATTATGGGTACTGCTGAGATGTTGCCAGGAGACATATGACGTGGAGGGTTGAAATTCGTCACTTACGCTTGTGCCAGTTAGCAGCTCCATTAAAACAGTAGCGAAAGGAAGTGGTAAAATACTGTTTCTGCAGCAAAACTGGAACTGATCTCGAAAGCAGCTATCATTTTAGGAAGTGAGAATTTTACAACTATTCACACAAGGCGTTGCTACAGTAAACACTCTCCCAATTCCATAATCGTAGCTGGAGTGGCTAGTAATTCCACGCTTAAATTGTAACTGGTTTTGTATTTCACGTTTCGAAGTGTCTGCATTAACCACCACCAGAGCAGTGGCAGAGAGTTAAATAAAATAGTGCCATGTTTGCTCCGTGGTGTCGTTCTCGTCTCGTGCACTAAGGGAAGGGAAATTGCTGGTGCAGATTCTGTTGGACAACCAATACGTATAGCTTCATTATTTTTCGTTTTTTCTCTGCAAATAGTCAGAACGGAATTCAGCAACAAAATGCTGAGGAAACCCTTGCATAATTCGTTTACTCGCAAGAGCATTCCTGTCCATATTTGGTACTGATGCACATAATCAATGAATCTGGAATAATGGAATGTTGGATTGCTCTCCGAGGACAATACGCACATTTACCCGTCTCGCTTTCCGAACAATAGGGTGGGGGTGTGTGTGTGTGGGGGGGGGGGGGAGGGGGAGAAGACCCAATAAAAAAAAGACAACTGAAAGAGGCTGGTGACGCAAAGAGAAACCTGCAACAATGTCTTTTGATTTAGCACTCTGACGACAGATAAATTCATGTCACAACATATTAATTAACAATATGGACTCTGCCACTGCTATAGATAGCTAAGAATTTGTGATCAAGACAATGACTGAACACTGAATCAGCAGCTGTTTATAATGTTACAGCTGTTGATGGAAGACTATGTTTGATCATTTTGTTCTGCTGCTCTTCGAATGAGTCGTGTCAATGGATGAATTACGGTTTCTTCTTCCTTTTGTTTACACAGATACATAAATTAACAGGGAAATGCCGGAGAATTCAATGCATGCTTCACTTGTGACATTCGATTTCGAATATAATTCGTAAGCTTTCTGGCAACCTCGGTCCAGAACCTTGTGGGATCTGTCACAGTGATCTGCTTTCCGAGTGCCAAGTAAGAACAAACAAAAGAAGTCGCTGGAAAGATTCGAAGTAACCATCGCTGACATGGATTTGGATTCTAACAGTAAGGGACAAAACAAGAAGGTAACATTGCGAAAGCAACGAACAGGCTGGTTAGTATGCCTCATATGTATAGATCTCAAGGTGAAAAACATATGAAGATGCAGAAGTGCACATGGCACACTTTCACAGTATTGCTTCTGTGTTAATAAAAATAGTTTTCAGATTCTTCTCTTATGAATCCCCAAAAGAATTGATTACTGCGGGGCATTGAATACTTAGTTAACTGTCGTTCTTCTTGCGCCCAACCCCACCAACATACTTCTGTATTCTTGTGGTGGTATGTAGCAGACGAATAAAGGTAGTCACAGTCGATTTAAAAGTGCAGAGTGTTTGATATCTTATTGTTTCGTCATGTGTAGGGAAGATTGACTTTCAGTTACTTTTTATTCCATTGAAATAAGTTTCTGTTGCAAACTATCAAAGTAAGTGTTTTATTCCTTTATAATTTGAGAAAATTGTAATCGTAATGGAAAATTATATTCCTCAATATTGCACCTGCCATATGCTGCATGAATAAGAACTGATATCACTAACTTCGCTTCCCTTGTGCTGAAATTATATAACACCGGCGTTAATAGTTCTCTTCCACGCCCATAAGCTTCCAAGACACAGAATTCTACATTAAATGTAATTGAATGCCTCAAATACAAAATATAGGCAGCCTGAAAGGCAATGTTGAGGTATCAGGAGTAACGCTGCATGAAAACGAAAAGCATCGGAGCCTCTTCTCTGAGAGCGCGTATAAAGGTGCGTCCAGGAACTTGACAGGCCCCGGTAGTAGACAACATTCCATTAGAACTACTGATAGCCTTCGGAGAGCCAGCCATGAAAAAACTCTTCCATCTGGTGAGCAAGATTTGTGAGACGGGTGAAATATCCTCAGACTTCCAGAAGAATGTAATAATTCCAACCCCAAAGATAGTAGGTGTTTGCAGGTGTGAAAATTACCGAACTATCAGTTTAATAAGTCACAGTTGCAAAATACTGACACGAAATCTTTACAGATGAATGGAGAAACTGGTAGAAACCGACCTTGCGGAAGATCAGTTTGGATTCCATTGAAATGTTGGAACACGCGAGGCAATACTGACCCTGCGACTTATCTTAGAAGACAGCTTAAGGAAAGGGAAACCTACGTTTCTAACATTTGTAGACTTAGAGAAAGCTTTTGACAATGTTGACTGGAATACTTTCTATCAAATCCCGAAGGCGGCAGGGGTAAAATACAGGGAGCGAAAGGCTGTTTATAATTTGTATAGAAACCAGATGACAGTTATAAGAGTCGAGGGGCACGAGAGGGAAGCAGTGGTTGAGAAGGGAGTGAGACAGGATTGTAGCCTATCCCCGATATTTCTCAGTCTGTATACTGGGCAAGCAGTAAAGGAAACAAACGAAAAATTTGGAGTCAGAACTAAAATTCATGGAGAAGAAACACAAACTTTCAGGTTTGTCGATGACATTGTAATTCTGGCAGAGACAACAAAGGACCTGGAAGAGCAGTTGATCAGAATGAAGAATGTCTTGGTAGGAGGGTAGAAGATGAACGTCAAACGAGGATAATGGGGCTGTCGTCGAATTAAATTAGGTGATGCGGAGGGAATTAGATTAGGAAATGGGGCACTTAAAGTAGTAGACGAGTTTTGCTATTTGGGGAGCAAAATAATTGATGATGGTCGGAATAGAGAGGATATAAAATGTATACTGGCTATGGCAACGAAAGTGTTTCTGAAGAAGAGAAATTTGTTAACATTGAGTAGAGATTTAAGTGTCAGGAAGTCTTTTATGATAGTATTTGTATGGAGTGTAACAATGAGTGGAAGTGAAACATGGACGATAAATAGTTTAGACAAGAAGAGAATAGAAGCTTTTGAACTGCGGTGCTACAGAAGAACGCTGAAGATTAGATGGGTGGATCACGTAACTAATGAGGAGGTGCAGAATGGAATTGGGGAGAAGAGGAATTTGTGGCACAACTTGACTAGAAGAAGGGATTGGTTGGCAGGACATGTTCCAAGGCATCAAGGGATCACCAATTTAGTACTGGAGGGAAGCGTGGAGGATAAAAATCGTAGAGGGAAACCAAGGGATGAATACAGTAAGCAGGTTCAGTAGTAGTTTCAGTAGTTACTCGGAGATGAAGAGGCTTTCACAGGAGTAGCAATGAGAGTTGCATCAACCCAGTCTTTGGACTGAAGACCACAACAACAACACATGGAACTCATTTTATATCAGTCTTCCCCCATTTATACTAGGACAGAATTTACTTGCAGTAATAATACTGTTGATAATGTTTTCAATTTAACGTCAGATGCAAATATAAGTGAACAAGAAAAATAAAGTAGGAAAGGAAATGTAGAGGGAAAAAATCGTGGAGGGAGACCAAGAGATGAATACACTATGCAGATTAAGAAGGATGTAGGTTGCAGTAGTTATTCGGTGATGAAGAGGCTTCCACAGGATAGAATAGCATGGAGACCTTATCAAACCAGTCTCTGGGCTGAAGACCACAACAACAACAACAGGAAAGCATTCCCTGTCGACTTCGATGACTTATGCAGCATAATCGTCATGTAAGATGATATACTTAGCAAGAAAACTTAATTTTTGGACTCCCTGAATGCCGTACTTCACATAAGTGACAATTGTTCTCATCTTTAAAGTTGTGTCATGAGTTTCCGCGAGCAATATTGTGATGAGAGGACCAGCTTCCAGTAGTGTCTCGTAAGATCAATGGTTCCACACATGCTATATGATGCAAGGGCGGGGTGAGTTCTCAGTTTTTTATCGCGGTGCAGACCAGAGCAATGTAGGTTATCATTTTCGATTTCATTTAATGAGGTGCAAACTGTTAGAAGGAATTCTTTACCAAACTCTGAAGTAAACCTTTTCGCATTATTATGCCATGGTACAGTGTCTGTGCTGACAGCTCACGTTATACGGCGTTCCTTGAGACATGCATGCACAGATGAAGACATTTCAGAAAATGATTCTTAGAGCCAAAGCTGACACACAAATTATATGTACTTCGTGGCATCATGAGTTGTTTAATCACAGTTTCCTTAGGAATGAATGCATGGCACAGAGTGAGCTCCATACTCATTACAATGTCTTGTCACACTTTCCCTCTTGACAACAGCCATAAATAGATAATTTCATGTATAGCTGCCCAAGTGCTGATGTCACACACTACATGATTCCTAGAAAACAATTACAGTTCTTGACAGACATTGGGACTTTTATGATTTTTAATTATTCACTGGTTCGTGACTTTATTTACCCATTTGTTCTGTCAGTAGATTGAGATTTTCTGTATGTTACAAAGAAGAGGCTTCAAGTAGAAAGAAAATGGAGCAGCCAGAAAACCCTCATCACAAACCTGAAAGAGGAAAGCCATTTAGCAGGTGAGTGCATAAAATAAATTCATTCCAGGATAAAGTGGAAGCAAAGAATGTATTCATTAGAAGAATCAGTCCAAACAATTAGGTTGCTGATACAAATTCATATAAAAGAGACTATGTAAAAATTTGTTTCCCTTTTTCTATGAAGAGGACGGGCATCCCCACTGCAAACATTTTTTAAAAACCCATGCCATTTAAATATTGAATGGGATATGCTTTCAACATTTACTTTTACCGCATTTACTACACTTAATTTATTTATTTGTTATATGCACTGATATTTGCGCCTGGCGTTAAATTCATAAGATTGTCAACAATGTTACTATTTCCAGAAGCTTGAGTATAGTATAAATGTGGGGAAGACTGAAATAAAACAATTTCCATGTACTTTGGAATAATCCAGAATTTATCTGGTGCCTAGAAATGTATAAAAATTCTGTACATCTGGAAGAAAATTTGAGTGTAAAGATGCAGTGGTCATGTCAGGTGGGGGTACTGGGGAGCAGAGTATTTTGTATGGGTGTGTGGAGATAGGTACATTGTGAGGAATGAATAAAATGGTGACATGCTTTAAAGTAATAAATATTATTAGCACTGGAGGGTGGTCGTGGGGAAAGAGAGTAGTTTTGTATCAATGTAATGCAAGATCTTATTAACAACGAAGGTATATGCAACTATCCTGTACTGACACACCTTGGGTATTGACAATTATGTATGTCTAGTAATATTGCTGAGTTGTTGCTGTTACATAGTAAGTTTAAAATATAAAATTACTTCTCATTTTTACTACATATCTCTATCTTGCTCATCACGGTGTGGGCATAGTTCCACTGCATTTAATATTACTATAAGTGTTTTTGGAACGGATCTGTTACTATGCAAGGACATAAATAGGCCGACTAATACCGGTACAGTGAGATTTGTGCAGCTGTTACATGTACCTGATGTTCCCTTCAGAAATCATTTAAACAGATACCAGTACATATCGTGATGAAGACAAAATCAAATTACAAATCATTATAAATAATTTGACCCAATGTCATAAACCTAATAAAAAAATTCTACTCCATTATGCTGAACATTCCCATGGTAAAACTTTCTACAGCAGGGAATACTTCCACAATAGTCTGTGTGAATGTCATTCTATTTGAAGGAATTGTTTTATGTGACTTTGGTACAGAACATTAGATGTTAAGAACTTGTTACATAAGAATACAAACTTTGTGAATACTTCAGTCACAAACGCGTTTCAGCTAGCAGTCATGCATGGTGCAGAAGATTTACTCTAGAAAATGGTGAAAGATAACAAAAGTAAAAGCACTCAAGGAGTTACAATTACAGATCCAGTAAGGGACAACATGTAACGACATTCCGTGTAGTTTGATTCAGCTACCACATTAAAGTAATGTGTTTTGTCAGGAAGTGGAGCATTCTCTCTGAGAAATGCTAAAAATGAAATAGTAGCTACGACAGTGTGTTCACATGTTAGCAACAGAAACTAAAAGTAGTACACTTTTGCTGTAAATAATACAGGAGAATTATGGTCCCAATGCACTGAAAATTCCAAATCGGATCCATACACATCAAAAAATGGATATGTGTATGCATGCATTTATGTCCCATATCTTCTCAAAAACTGATGGAATAATTTCAACCAAACTTGCTACATGTATCACTTACTGTCACGAAAGAGCCAGTGTGGGGATTAGAATCATTTCCCTCCCTAGGGGATGGAGGTGGGGTAAAAGATAACTGAACCTCATGACACAGTAATAGCCAGGATAAATTAATCCAGTATTTGAGGATGAGAGCACTTAGTGATTTGCAACAACAATTTAAAACCTTTACAAGACCTTTTTCTAGCTGACACCTCCCACAAGATGGTGAAAAAAAGTTATCACTTACTACATTTTCGCTGTTCATGCAGAAAAATGGCTGCATCATGCATGACACTTAAATTAGTTATTTTTTACTAATAAGTCTATGCGCAACGCAAATTGTAGATATTATTTGCATATACCACTGAATGTTCTTGCAAAAATATAGTACTCGTAATTCAAGAGATACAATGTCATAAACATTGAGATACATGACTTAATGCTATGCCATGGCTGATGTTTTGATTTATTACTTCTTTACTACTATCCCTCTTCGCAACAGGTTTTGTAGACAGTATTCACAGGTAGCTCTAGATGTACCTTCAAAATTATATCATGATATATAATGATACTATATGTTCATGAGATATGACTATATAATCATCGAGCCGAGTGAAAACGAAACTGCAGAGTGAAATTTGCTACTGATACAGGTTAAATATGTGTAGAAATATTAGTGAAATATGTTAAATATACATGGCCCAGTGTAATTAATGTGACCACTGTCTATGTTTGACATCAATAACCGCTCACAGACGTCAGGTGGGAGCACTAGTAGTGGATCTTATGTAAAGCATATCAGGAGAACACAGAAATCAGTGGAGTCATTGTCATAATGCAAAAGTGCAGTGATTTATCTGCCATCCGAAATGGCATACTCACTGGCTTTTCTGCTGAAGGTTGAAGCGTTTCCACAACAGCTAAGTTTGTAAACTGTTTACATGTCTTCATGGGTAAAGTATGGAGTCCATGGTAAAATGGCACTATATAAAACTGGCGCTGAAGCAACTATGGTGCATTGTGGGCCATGCACGAGAGGTGTGAACAATTGCTGTGGATATGTGTATGGGCGAATAGATGTGCAATTGTTGAGCAACTTACAGCCAAGGTGAACAAAGAGGCTATCAACAGTGTCTCCCAAGGACCATTCAGTGATTGTTGGTGTGTATGGGCCTCCGCAGCAGGTGCCTGCTTCACGCACCAGTGCTGACTGCTGTTCATTGTCGATGACGGCTGGAATTTGCACGCCAGTGCCGCAACTGGACGTCCACTCAATGGCTAGAGATGGCCTTTTTAGATGAATCACGTTTTATGCTTCACAGGACAGATGGCCATTCACTACCACCGCAAGTAATGTGCAAAAACTTACACTCTGCAGCAGTCATCGGAAAGGTCAAGTTTGGAGCAGGGAGCATTATGGTCTAGTGAATGTTTTTGTGGCATTGCCTGGTGAATCATCATTCTGGAAAGCACAACAGATCAACACAAGTATGCACCTATCTTTGGGACCATGTCCACCCTCACAAGTATTTTTTTTTTTTTTTGTCTTGGCACAATTGCGACTACCAGCAGAAAAAAACAACATGCCACATGGCTCAAAAGTCATCATGCATAGTTCAGATAACACCAGAATGAATTTGCTATACTCTCTTCTCCACTGAATTACTGTGATTTAAACCCAATCGAGAAACTGTGACTCCACTTTAAAGTGGCTGTATGCGCCTTTGATCCTCAACTAGGAAACCTGGTGCAGCTGGGCACGGCACTAGAGTTGGCATGGCTCCACGTCCCTGTTGCTACTTTCCAGAAGCTCATAGCCACTCTACTTGTACATCTGGTAGCTGTGTGTGCTGGAAAAGTGGTTATTCTGGGTTTCAACAGGTGTATAGTGCATGTGACAAGTGGGTATGTGGGCAAATTGGTGGTTAAAAAGCTCCTCATAAACTACTGGATTGATTTCATCCAAACTTTGAACATATATTACTTACAGTCTGGAAGATATAGTGTGAAGATAAGAACCAGCAACATCCTATTGGGGTGGGAATGATAGTGTGGCGATCGAATGGGGAGGAAGAGAATGGGGGACAGAGAGGTCAAAGGAGGAGATGGACTATAGATAGGGGGAGGAGGAATTGGACAAGGGTGGGGAAGGCAAAAATGAACTGAGAAAGAGATGAGGAGGATATGAACAGCCTGAGAGGGAAGAGAAATTGTACAGAGAAAGGATAAAGGAAGAGATGGACAGAGTAGGGGGAGGAGAAGATGGACTGAGAGTTTGGGGGGAGAAGGTGTACAGAGGGGGAAGGAGCAGATAGGCAGAAGGGGAGGAGTAGGTGGAATGAGAGAGTGGGAATAGCAAATGGACAGAGAGAGGTGGCAGGAGCAATTGGAGAGAGAGGCAGGTATAGAAGGATATGGACAGGGAGAAGAGGAGGAGGAGGAGGAGATGGGCGGGAGGGGACGGAGCAGATGGACAGAGGTGAGAGGAGCAGATGGAGTGAGAGGGGGGAGAAACAGATGGACAAAAGAAAGGGGGCAGTAGAGGGACAGAGGCAGGTGAAGGATTATATGGACAGGGTTAGGCTGAAGAGAAGTTAGCCAGAGAGTGTGGCTTCGATGACATTTACAGAGAGGGGGGAAGGAGGAGATGGACAGAGAGAGGTGAACGAAGAAATGGACATGTGGTTGGGAGGAGATGGCAGAGACAGGGGAGGAGGAGATAGATATGAAGAGGGAGGTGGATGAGATGGACAGAGAGATAGGGGATGAGGAGATGGACTTAGAGGGGAAGGATGGTACGGATAGAGGGGTAAGGAGCATATGGACAGAGGGGGAGGAGCAAATGGAATGAGAGAGGGGGGATAGACAGAAGGACTGAGAGATGGGAAGGAATAGATGGACAGGAAGAGGGACAGGGTTAGATGGACATAGTTTGGGGGTCGAGGGCGGACAGACAGAGGAGTCAGAGGAGTAGGAGGAGGAGATGGGTAGGGAGAGGTGGAGTAGAAGATGAACGACGAGAAGGAGGTGGCAGAGATAGACTAACAGACGATTAGAAGATACATAACAGGGTAACACCGAGTAATCAGCTACATATAAACTAAAGATACACAGGTTTTCCTCTCATAATTTTCATGTCTTTCATCATTTTATGTACCAGTGAATTCCGTATAGCTATGTTTTACTAAATGCTTGAGCATTCCATGGAATGTACAAACTCCAGCTTTAATGCAGTGTTTTTGTGTTGTAATAGTAACTGCACAATAATTGTTTATCCCATCAGTATTGTTTCAAAACATACTCATTGTCAAGAAGTAATATCGTTGAAAGTAAAATTACATACTGTGGCTACATCACCTTTAACTGCACAGCAAATTATTACATTTTTGTCTGGTCAGTTATAAAATCTCAGTGTGCGCCACGCTTTTCTCCAATTTAAGGTATCCACTTGTTACTTTTTTTGTGTGACAGTTTGTCTACTGTTTCTGATTTGTGTTTTTTTTAACGTTGGTTTGATTACAGTATATTCAGTTCCTGTGTGATAATCTCTTTGATTCTTGGGACTGTGAGGTATCTCTGAAGTGTGCATCTGTGCCTTGCTTGTTTGCATGTAATAGGTCAGTTATCTCTCAGTAATATTAGAGGAAAAACTGACACATAATTTATATCTACTCAGTGACATCATGATTGGCTTACAGGCTAGAAAGGAATAAGTATATAGCACAGAGCGAGCTCCACACTTATCACAAGGGCTCATCACACCCACCGTCTTGCAGCATACATAAACAGATAGTTCAATGGGAACCTGCTAATATACTGACATCACATACTTCACTCTTCCACGAACACACTCACAGTTACTGACAGACACTGTTAAGTTTGATGGCTGTAATTATTCACTGGGTTCTAACCTTAATTACCTGTGTATTCTTTGTCTCAAGTGCTTGTATTCTTTGTCTCAAGTGCTTGAAATTATTTGTATATTGCAGGGAAGAAGCTTCAAGCAGAAAGGAAATGCAGTGCCACGGTAAACCACAAACAGGAAAGTCACAAAGCAGGTGAGTGCATAAAGCTAATCCATTGCAGAATATAGTTGGAGCAAAGAATCAACTCATAACAAGAGTTAGTCCAAAAAGTAAGTCAGTGACACACATTCAGATCAAAAGCACTATGTACTAATTAATGTTTGTTTATCTAATGTTTGCTCATGTAAACTTATTGGCCCTTACACATGCCACTTAAATTTTGAATGGAATATAATTTCAACATTTATTTTTGCTACATTTAGCAAATTTTATGTATTTATTTACATATTTGTCATGTGCACTTGATTTGCATCTGACATTAAATTGACATTGTCATCAGCATTACTACAATGTCCTGTCACCTCCTTTCAAAAGTATAATCAAGCACTTTTTGCACCACTCTGGTGTAGGAAGAGTGTCAGTAAGGTTCTGGAAGGTACCGACAGGTATGTGAAGCCATACCGAGTCCAGTATCATGACCAGATGCACTCTGTTTGCCAGATGATACATGGTGTGAACAGCCCGATTGAGATGGTCCCGCAGATTCTCAGTTGGGTTTGAATCCAACAAATTTGGTGGGCAGGGGAGTATCGTAAACTCACCCTGCTTCTCTTTGAACCATGCATGTAGACTGCAAGCTGTGAGACATGAGTTGTCCTGCCAGTAGGTGCCAATATACTGAGGAAAAACGAAGTGCATGTTGCAATGGACGTGGTCCTCAAGGATAGAAGCATGCTTGTGTTAATGTATTGTGCCTTCCAGAATGACGATATCACCCAGGGAATTCCAGAAAAACGTCCCCCGGAGCATAAAACTCCCTCCTCTGGCCTGAAACATTCTGTCAGTTGTTGCAGTGTGCTTGCTTACAGATGTTTCATGCTGTACACAGTGTGAAAATTCCAGCCTTTGTCGCCGATGAACTGCAGTCAGCATAGGTGCATGAGCCAGCCACCTGCTGTGGAGGCCTATACGTAGCAATTTTCGTTTACCTGTTATTGAGGAGACTCTGTTGGTAGCCCCTTGGTTCATCTGGGTGGCCATTTTCTCAACAGCTGAATGACCATTAGCTTGTTCACATATCTGCAGCTGTTGTTCAACACTGTCACTCATGGCACGTGGTGCACCATCATTGCTCAGCACCAGATTTTTTTTATAGTGATATTATGCTGTGTAGGGATGCAAACAGTTTAACAACATAGCCATTTTGGAAATGCTTCACTCTTGGCCTGAAAACCAGTCATCATTTTCTTTTTGATGTCAGATAAATGACTTCGTATCCACATAACAAAGACTTCACTGTGCCCTGCTACCCTCCCCACTCTGACACACTTTGTTTCCTCTACACTGCTAGTGCTGCCATTTGCGAGTGGTTATTGCACTATGACGTCGAACGTAGGCAATACTCACATTAATACGACTGGACTGTGTATTTCCATTAACTTCTGTATACTAAAATGGCAGGAAGGATGATACAAAACGAATCCATATACTTTTGAACAATGACAAAATTTGTTCTGTACCCAGAGAAAATTAGAAATTCTGCTCGGAAAAACTGATGTACGCACTTTATAATAACTACAGGTAATGTGGTTAGCTAAACTGTAAATTAATCACCACTTTATTATTCTCTCACTGTTTGTTGTGAGTGGGCATTTATAGTAATATTTTTTCTGGTTCTTTGGTTTTTAAGATTTATCCCTTCTGCACTCATGAGTTTTTCAATTCAAACTCAAATGTTTCGTTCCTGTGTCATCCTTCTTGACTACTTTAAGATGTTGTTCAAATCATAAATTCCGAAAGGAGAAAATTCAGATTTGACTCACGCGAGTGATAAAGTAATTTAATGTTGAGTATTGTTTATTAAACATCCACCATGAAATTCAGTTTTTGTTTGGATTCTATAACTGTTCTACTTTGGTTACTATTATGAAAGGCAACACATCATTTAGCTGCATTAAAATTTACAGGAAATGAAGTACACAATATTAATATATTACAGAAAGATATAGTGTTGATGTGAGATGGAGGAACAGGGGTGCTGGTTATTATGTTCAGATTGGAGGGGAGTGATGCATTGTGGAGAATGAACAAAAAGGTGACATTCTTTAAAGTGATAGATATTAGTAGCATTGGAGGGTGGTAAAGAGCAGATAATGGGTAAGGTTGTTTGCAACAATTTAATTCCAGAAGATTGTAACTATCCTGTATTGTACACGTAGGTTTCAGTCAATTATGTATGGCCTGTAAACTGCATGATGTGCTGTTGCGGTATAGTATGTTTAATCTATAATTACCTATATCTTGCTCATCATAGTGTGACCATAGCTCCACTACATTTTAGATTACTACAAAGATTATTGGAACAGATCTGTCATGCAAAGATACTGAATAGGTCAACTGATACAACTGGATTTGTTGGACAGCTACATGTACGTGGTGTCCACTCATTTCAGTAGGTACCAGTATATTACATGATGAAGACAAGTTCCAATTACAAATTATAGCAAATAAATTGGCCTAATGTTTTAAATGTATAAAAAGATGTTCTACTAGATATGCAGAACATTCCAGTGTGGTAAGATTTCTGAAGCACTGAATACTACCACAACAATATCTGTGATTGTTGCTCCATTTGACTAATCTGTTTTGCGTGCTCTAGGAGCTGGGGATTAGGTGTCAACAACTAGTTATGTAAGTATGCAGGCTTTTTGAATACAGCAGTAACAAACACTTGTTAACTATAAAGTCAGTCATGTAGAGTGCACAAGATTTGCTCTATAAAAAGCAGATAGACGACAAAAGCAACAAAACTCAATATGCAACAATTACAGAGCAAGTAAGGGGAAACAAGTAACATCTTTCCGTGGATTGCAGTTCAGCTCCCACATTAAAGTAATGTTTTGCATCAGAAAGTAGAGCAGTCTTCCTGAGAAATGCTGAAAATTAAATAGTAGTTACAAAAGAGATAGTGTATGCCAGTGTTAGTAACAGGGGCTAAAAGCAATACACTTTTGCAGAAAATAGTTTAGTAGAGCCGGCCGGAGTGGCCATGCGGTTCTAGACGCTACAGTCTGGAGCTGAGCAACCGCTACGGTCCCAGGTTCGAATCCTGTCTCGGGCATGGATGTGTGTGATGTCCTTAGGTTAGTTAGGTTTAATTAGTTCTAAGTTCTAGGCGACTGATGGCCTCAGAAGTTAAGTTGCATAGTGCTCAGAGCCATTTGAACCATTTGAAAGTATAGTAAAATTATGGTCCTACTGCAGTAAAAATTCCGGGTAGTATTCATATATATTATGAAAGTGGATGTAAGTACATATGTTTCACATCTCCTCATAAACAACTGGGTCAATTTCAACCAAACTTGGTACTCATATGACTTATTGTCACAACTGTGGGGGTAAGAACCACACCGTCTCCTTTGGTGGAGATGAGGGAGAGAGAGTATCGAAGCTTATGATGTGCAAATAGCCAGGCTGCATCCTGCCTGTATTTGAGAATGAGAGCACTTACTGATTGCAAGAAGCTTTGTTCTACACGTATACTGAAACCTTTGCAAGTCTTTCTTCCCACAGTCACCTCACAGAAAATTATGGGAGCAGCACTGAATAAACCTCCAGAAATGTGTGATTGTACGACTCATAATTCAGGAGATACACTGCCTGAAAAAACTTAGTATATCTCGCAAGACAATGTCGCCAATGGCAGCATATGCCACTTAGGGCATAGTGGATGTGCTGACAATGTTTTCAGCTCATAAAAGTAGGCTTTCACAGCTGGCGTCTTCATTAGTTAAAACTACCAGGTTGAGAGGCCGGGGTCGAATTGTAAAACTTCTTCGCTCTGATGCTTTGTTGCCAACTGCAGGCAACATCTTTCAAAGTGAGTCAACGACTGGCTGCCAGGCCATGGATGCTCCGTTTATATAGAGTGCATAGAGGGCACCACTATATGTCATGTGGTGCTGACTCTAAGTTTATCTCTGACTAACGTCATTATTCTTGATTGAAGATAATCGATTGTCACATTGTTGCTGCAAAGTCGACCGCCATATCTTATCTAACTTTAAGCCTTCCTCTTTTCTATTACAATTATTGCGGTATTTCTGAATCTCTATGATGACGATGAGGTCCTATACTCCGAGGAGTGTAGGATGATGTGGAAGACTCGCACCACCGACTGGACAAGGTCCTAGCGGAGGTGGTTTGCCATTGCCTTCCTCTGACTGTAATGGGGATGAATGATGATGATGAAGACGACACAACAACACCCAGTCATCTCAGGGCAGGAAAAATCCCTGACCCCTCTGACAATTGAACCCGGGACAAAGTGCGCAGGAAGCGAGAACACTACAGCTTACCTATACATACGTGCATAATAATGCGATGTCCTGGCTAGCATGCTCATCTCATTAAATTTTATTTCATGATCACCGTCTTTAGAAACATGTTCCGCTACAGCTGACTTGTTGGTATGTCCCAGTCGACAGTTCCTTTTGTGTTTGTTAAGCAGGTGTTGTCACTTCTTTTCGTTGTTCCCATATAAACCTGGCCACAGCTACACGGAATTTTAAACACCCCTTAGAAGTTCAGAAACATCACAATAATTTTAATAGAAAAGAGGAAGGCTTAAAGTTAGAGAAGATATGGCGGTTGACTTTGCACCAACGATGTGACAATCGATTACCTTCGATCCTAACACTTATAAAAACCTTGTAAATGATCCTACAATGAAAGTGTTAGGAGCTACCAATCGATTAATAAAAAAGTTTTCCATCCCTACAGAGGATAAAAAATATCTATGTAAAAGGGAAACTTACCTGCCTAGATTATATGTGCTACTGAAGATACCTAAGCCTAATGTCCCTTTGAGACCGATAGTGAGTGGTATTGGATCGTCTACTCAAGAGTTGGCCAGACATCTCGCCTTATTACTACAACCACATATTGGTAAAACTGATTATCACGTTAAAAATTCTGTGCAATTTACTGAAAAATTGAAGGTGATTATTGTCAGCCCAGGTGACAGGTGGGAGTCTAGGGCGTAAAGTGTATAGAAAAGATACATGCACCGACTGGTACTTCCATAAGGAATCTAACCATGATCCCAGGCACAAGAGAGGT
Source organism: Schistocerca serialis cubense (assembly GCF_023864345.2). Taxonomy (NCBI): domain Eukaryota; kingdom Metazoa; phylum Arthropoda; class Insecta; order Orthoptera; family Acrididae; genus Schistocerca; species Schistocerca serialis. The sequence continues at coordinate 645,536,231 of NC_064640.1, forward strand.
GTCATTAAAACATTGATGGAGAGAGATAATAAGATCTGTGGGTCAGTTTATTTGAAAGATGAATTAAATCATTTGCAAATGGCTCTTAAGAAAAATGGATACGCTGGCAACGAGACAGATCGAGCGCTTCATCCCACAAGAAAAGTGTCTGACCACATTCAGCAGCAACAACTGTCAGCTGGAAAAGTTTTTCTTCCATTAATTCGCAATATTACGGACCGTACTGGGAAAGTTCTGGCCAAGTTTCAAGTTGAAACAATCTTGTTTCACTGTTTCAAAATTTTACATTAGAGCTGATGAAAGTTTTGGAATACCTCAATGTCAATAGAAGCGAATGAAATTTGTTTAGCGATTCGGTTTGGATGTACACAATATTGTACCGAATATCTCTCTCCTTTTTCACATATGCAGTATGCATGACAGCTGTTACTTTATTGTGACTTAACAACTTTAGGCTTAAAACGGATGCAAAGCTGTTACGTTGCTGATTTAACTACTTCTGATTCTTAATGTTTGGAGTTTTTCATAGTAAAATATTACAATAAGTTATCTGTTACGATTTTATTTTCACCAATTCAATCTCTACTATGGATTTTTTCGGAACTGCTGTATACTTAAAGAGACTGGATACATTATTTCAATTTTATTTTCATCAAAAGAATATCATTCCATTACTACTAAATCATGTTCCACATCAATTCCATACATCATTGTGTCAAAAAATTTGCTACCTTCTGGTAGAGCAACCTCTTCCAGCAGTAAGCAAAAATCATCATATTTTCACTTCTTAACCTTCTGAAACCTGTCTGGTGTATTTTCAGCATTATCATATGCCCTTTTTAATACTTGCAGCATCATTCGTCTATTCAAAATTGAATGGCAATGATAAAGTTTTGATGACATTGTCTGATGAAACACACACCCCCATAGGGAAGAAAATTCAGGAACATGTCTTACTACAACATTGTCGAAGGCATCTTTGATGTTAGAAACTTCAACAACTGGAGAGCGATCATTTTCTATATTATCAGTGATTCGTCGTTTGGCACAAACAACATCGATTTGATTCTTATTTAGTGCATCTCTAATCAGGTTGACTCATGCAGAAACAACAAAGGCTTTATCTATTGCTAGTTTTTTTTCTCAGTTTTGCCAAAAATTCTGTCAGTGGGCATGAAAGCGTGTAGTGGGATTTATAATTTGGCGATTTTATACAAATTGTTTCAGAGGACATAAATGTAGTTGCATTGTTGGAAGCCAGGTTATAGACAGCTGTTATAAATGGCCACAAGTGTCTTTTATAATATTCTTTCCCAATGTTTCTTACTGGAAGAGGTAATTTTTTTTTAATAATCAAAGCAAATTACCTGTGTTCAAGACACTTTCTTACATTACTCTGTCACTTCCCACAAATATGTGTGGATATGTTCAGCTTTCTGACTGCAATTTTTTCGAACATGACAACAGCTTTAGCTTGTGAACTAGATGCAGCACTGCACTGTGCATTCATTTTAGTGTATTCATTATAAATGATTGTGATCATTACAAATATCTCTTTTTGACTGACCAAATTTCAAACGAAACTAATATTGGAATACATATTTAAACAACCAATATATTACATCTTTTGCAACTCAGAATATTGGTCAAGGAAAGTCTCTATGTAATGACACACAGTCGGATGAGCAGACAATACTTTTATTATGCTTTTGTAGTGACAATAATGACTCACCTGAGTGGGGATATTATCAATAAAATCTGGTGAACATAATCAGGTTTCGTGTCCAAAAGCATGATTTCCTTTGCTATCCTTTGGCGAATAGCCAAAACCTCTTACTTTCTTATCCAATATTCCTTACTTTATACCACAAAGAGTATGAAATGCCTTGATACATACTTAACTTGAACACTATAACATTTGACATAGTAGTGGTAGGTATTTTTCCACTTTTGGCATCCAGCTATTATGACAAGTCTGGAACTATGAAATGGAATTATTTGCATTAAGACAGCTCTAGATTATGACATATCATTCTCTGGTTCATGCCAAAATAATCATAATATTGAATACCCAGCAACTTTTTTTAATAGTGTAATAGCATTTTATGCAATATGCATGCCTGTGATAATAATAATAATAAATATTGTTATAGTTTTACTAAACAAGAGATTCTAATGTACCACTGAATATATTTCACACTACAGTTTCAAATATTACTTCTAGACAAAAGTATGGGCAATAAATATGTGTAAATATGGTAGTTGTTACCACAGAAACCTCTGCTTTTGTTTTATGACAGTGAATTATCACATCTGTTGTTTTTTGGTACAACTCTGGAGATAAGTATTTTATTGTTCAAGACTGTCTAGATCAGTGAAGTATATGAAGGTCATATTTTTTTGATCATTGGAGAACTTTTGTCGAAATCCATGTCTTCAGTGAAAATCTTTAATCTGGACATGTGGCTAACAGTAGTAGTTTTTAAGTTCTTAACTATATTTTCTTGACCTGAAGTATTAGATTACAGAAAATTAAATAAATAGTCTTGCAACACATATAAATATATTTCTGTAAGTTATAATTTTTCTGTCCAAAATTTATAATTTTTTTACCTACAGTGTTCAACTCTTTGCGAATATTCCACTTTCATTTCATAGGATTTCTTTGTCCTTTAAGTCAGCAATTTGGACTTGTCGTGGAAGGCTCATTTTCATTTGCAAATGATGTCGGAGGTCTACTGTTATCAGTGGTAACCGTTTTATTTCCCCCCAAAGTCGTGTTTCCATGATCTACATCGCTGTATGGTGATTCTGAGGCCTCATTAGGACTATATTCCGAGCCACCATCTTCAAATAGACACACACTGAAGGACTTGACTCTCAGATCACTACTGTTCTTTGCCATTTTTCAGCTGATAGCGAATAGACAGCTGGCAGCAAGGAGCTTGACTTCCACACAGGCAGTAGCGCATCCAAACATCTAGTGCTGTAATTACTTGACTTAATAACTTAAAACTGGAAAATGAGACTTAAGAGGTTCTGTTTCTAAAACTGAAATCCATTTAACATAACAAGTTCACAGTTCGACAAACTTACAGCTTTCTGAGCTGCGTATCATTTAGCACCTATATACAACTGGTCATCAGGGTGTCTACTGTGGCATAAACTTGATTTCTCAAAAACTTTGACTCACCAACTTCTGCTTCTGAGAGCTACTGGTCCAGTACTGATTTCTCCAATCTATGAGAAGGAATTCTCCTTGCCAAATGATGACATAATTCAGGCTATTGGCTATGTAGTAAGTCAAGAAATAACAGAGTGGACCATCCGTTAGTATATGCCTCAAATCAGTCAAATGAAGCAGTGAGAAATTGTTCTACAATGGAGAAGGAAAGACTAAGCCACATTCATTGCCTAATATACTTATGTGGTAGGAAATTTAAAGTGATGATTGATCATGCAGCATTAAACTGGGTATTAGGGTTGAAACAGATTATGTTATGCTCTGATCCTTAGTGAGTTCAATTTCTAGGTAATCTGTCAATCTGGCAAGAATCATGTTAATACAGATGGCATCAGTAGAAAAGTTGGTGTAATATGAAGAGTAGGTCTCACCATTACAGAGTGGCAGAAGGAGCAAGCAGCTGACAAGGACTGTACACTGTTTGTAAACATAACAACAGTTCCTGGTTCGTGACAGAGTGTTATGCAAGAAACCAAACTCGAACATCTTCTTGTATTTCAGCCATGCAGTGAGAGGAAGTACTAAGACAGGCAAATGATCACGTTTTAACAAGCTATGGGGATTGAATGGTGTCTTGCCAAGCAGTACTGATTATGAACATATAAACAGCATGTGGAAAAAGACATGAAGAGCTGTGTGCTATGTACAAAGCTGGCTAAATTGAGTCTTCAGTGTATTCCACTGCAAAGATTGCTGGTTATTAATAAGCCACTTGAAGTGATTATGGATATTTTTTGCCCTTCTGCACTAACGCCAGCGGGGAAATAGTATATGTTACCAACAACACATCATTTCTCACGCTATGTGGTAACGGTAGCTATTCCAAATTAGCAAGCTGACACAGTAGCTCAGGACATGGTAAAACATTGGTTGTTGAAGTTTGATGTTTTACAGACTGCTGATGCGGTACATAACAGTTTCTACAAATGGAAGGGAAACTTTTACTTTATATCCACATTTTTTCATTAGAAGCTCTAGGACTGAGAAAAACCAAATTCTTTTCTCTGACACAGTGATTTTACCAATAGCTAATTATTACTACACTAGGATGTACAGAGAGGCCATAGATATAAAGAAGCATAATATAATTTGAATAGAAAAGAAGAACGATTGAAATTAGCCATGTTATGGGCCTTAATGCTAAAGAAAACAAACAGCTCCGACACCTCTCCACAATACGCTCCGTGCCATATGTCAGCGCGACTCCACGATCTCAGGCAACAGTCCAATGATTTCACAGACTGACTGTTACATGGATACGTATAAACAATTCAGGTTGCAGAGCTTCTTTGAGTCTGTAACAGCTTTCTGAGTCGTTAAAGTCTGTGACAATGTCCATAGCATTGAAAGACGAAACTTTCAGCATAGAACTATGCCTTGAACCGTGACATAATGCTCATAATACGTACGTCAGCAATATTGCAAATACTTGCCATGAAAGCCTGTACTCTGCGACTAGGGAAGATGATAAATCATTATGTAAATATTAATCGCCATGATTGGGATATGCTGTTACCATATCTTGTTGCAGTATACAGGGTGTTACAAAAAGGTACAGCCAAACTTTCAGGAAACATTCCTCACACACAAAGGAAGAAAATATGTTATGTGGACATTTGTCCGGAAACGCTTACTTTCCATGTTAGAGCTCATTTTATTACTTCTCTTCAAATCACATTAATCATGGAATGGAAACACACAGCAACAGAACGTACCAGCATGACTTCAAACACTTTGTTACAGGAAATGTTCAAAATGTCCTCCGTTAGCGAGGATACATGCATCCACCTTCCGTCGCATGGAGTCCCTGATGCGCTGATGCAGCCCTAGAAAATGGCGTATTGTGTCACAGCCGTCCACAATACAAGCACGAAGAGTCTCTACACTTGGTACCGGGGTTGCGTAGACAAGAGCTTTCAAATGCCCCCATAAATGAAATTCAAGAGGGTTGAGGTCAGGAGAGCGTGGAGGTCATGGAATTGGTTCGCCTCTACCACCGAATCCATCGGTCACCGAATCTGTTGTTGAGAAGCGTACGAACACTTCGACTGAAATGTGCAGGAGCTCCATTGTGCATGAACCACATGTTGTGTCGTACTTGTAATGGCATATGTTCTAGCAGCACAGGTAGAGTATCCCATATGAAGTCATGATAACGTGCTCCATTGAGCGTAGGTGGAAGAACATGGGGCCCTATCAAGACATCACCAACAATGCCTGACCAAACGTTCACAGAAAATCTATGTTGATGACGTGATTGCACAATTGCGTGCGGATTCTCGTCAGCCCACACATGTTGATTGTGAAAATTTACGATTTGATCACGTTGGAATGAAGCCTCATCCGTAAAGAGAACATTTGCACTGAAATGAGGATTGACACATTGTTGGACGAACCATTCGCAGAAGTGTAGGCGTGGAGGCCAATCAGCTGCTGATAGTGCCTGCACACGCTGTACATGGTATGGAAACAACTGGTTCTCCCGTAGCACTCTCCATACAGTGACGTGGTCAATGTTACCTTGTACAGCAGCAACTTCTCTGACGCTGACATTAGGGTTATCGTCAACTGCACGAAGAATTGCCTCGTCCATTGCAGGTGTCCTCGTCGTTCTAGGTCTTCCCCAGTCGCGAGTCATAGGCTGGAATGTTCTGTGCACCCTAAGACGCCGATCAATTGCTTCGAACGTCTTCCTGTCGGGACACCTTAGTTCTGGAAATCTGTCTCGATACAAACGTACTGCGCCATGGCTATTGCCCCGTGCTAATCCATACATCAAAAGGACATCTGCCAACTCCGCATTTGTTAACATTGCACTGACTGCAAAACCACGTTTGTGATGAACACTAACCTGTTGATGCTACGTACTGATGTGCTTGATGCTAGTACTGTAGAGCAATGAGTCGCATGTCAACACAAACACCGAAGTCAACATTATCTTCCTTCAATTGGGCCAACTTTCGGTGAATGGAGGAAGTACAGTACATACTGACGAAACTAAAATGAGCTCTAACATGGAAATTAAGCATTTCCGGACACATGTCCACCTAACATCTTTTCTTTATATGTGAGTGAGGAATGTTTCCTGTAAGTTTGGCAGTACCTTTTTGTAACACCCTGTATAACTGTAAGGTTCACAAAAGTATAGGCATGATACAGTGTGTGGCCAGAAAGTGCAATAACCATTTGAGGTAGTGAAGCCTAAAGTAAGGTTCAAACGGTTCAAATGGCTCTGAGCACTATGGGACTTAACATCTGAGGTCATAAGTCCCCTAGAACTTAGAACTACTTAAACCTAACTAACCCAAGGACATCATACACATCCATGCCCGAGGCAGGATTGGAACCTGCAACCATAGCGTAAAGTGGGGAAAATTGGAGAGTTGTTCAGGTTTTAGCAAAAACTTTTTGGGAGGTATTCTGACCATCACCACTCTCATGTAGGCCAAAGTTGATTTACTAATTTTGAAGTAAATTATTAATTTGGGTGGCTGGTCACATATTCACAACACTTGCCATGCTGAGATAGTGACACACTGCAGAGAGAGACAGCAACAGTAGAACTTGAATACCCAGTTTTCATATTACTCATCTTTTATTCCTCTTCTTTGTTATAAGGCTCGGTAGCCATTATTAGGTATAACATTTTATGCTAGTATGGAGGATGTTTCGGTTTCTCCTGCTAAATCAAATGAACACTAGTGGACTTTCTAGTATTAACACTTATATTTTCAGTCATTTCACTATACAATACAAATCAATTTCATACAAGATGCTAACGCAATACACATAACTTGTCCTCCATCCTCGCAGTTCCAGCTCGTACCACTGACTCCTCAAAGACAAAGATCTGCATTGTAACAACATGTAGCAAAGAAAATGCTATCACATATCTATCTACTTGGGCAAAACCATCTTTGAAACATTTTATAAATAAAACACAAATAACTCTTTATCTTTTTAAGAAGTCTATAATCATCACTGTAATTACATTAAGTGTTTATATAAGTTGTCATTTAAACATTTTCGTATAGCTATATGGTAGTGGATTTCTGGGTATTGAGTCTTCAATTTGGAATCGGTCATTTCATATGATTCAAGATTGCTTAGCACATTAAATCTCACCATAACCCGTTTTGTTACGATTGCCCCCTAAAAATTTTGAAAGCGTAAAATGCAAGAAATATTTTGATGCAAAATAATAAAACTAGCTATGTCAGGAAGATTCGGAGTATTTCTTCATTGTATGATATATGGCATTCTGGCTACCTTAGCATCATTACATCATTCAAATGAGGATAGGAGGAAAATTTCACTTTACAAAGTTCTTTTCTCACAAGTTTTGAAAACAGTTCCAAAGTATGGTCTTTTACCTGTTCTGTAGCTCTCAAATTATTACGACATAACAATAACATATATGGTATAAGCAATAGAAGGTACACATAATAGAAATGCCTACTTGTAGCTCAGCCCTTAGACATAAAGCTACAGTCTTTGTTTTATTTTTATCACACTGGCATTACAGTTGAACCTGTATGTTGTGAAAGCTTCAGTAAGCTTTTTGAGAAACCCAAAAATACTGTGATCAGCAAATTCTGTTAGTAACCATTACACAAAAATATTTTCTTGATACTTCCTTCTATACCAGGATTTATAAATCTGCCTTCAATTAGTGAAATATCATTGTTTGGTAATGCCTTATGACCAAAAGAAAACATATTATTCCACATATACTTGTTTGAAGTGATTTAAAGAAAATACAGCAAAATACTTTAGATCACAGGACAAAATTAGTGTACTTAGTTAGGAACTTACTCCTTTTGCTTAGAACACAAATGAAATGTTTCTGTCGTCTAGATTTTTCACTAATTCCTACATGTCCTTTATATTGCCTTACATCACCACCAGGTATTTCAGACTTCCAGTGAAGCAAACTCCACTTTACTTGCTTCAGTATTGCTAACATTACTCAACAGTGGCCTCCTGTCACCACAGTACACATTCATTTTACCTAACTCGACAGTTGACTAATTTATCATCCACAATAGATACCAGAACCTTAAATATTTTTTAAATATTATTTATTGTGCAGAAGTGATACAAAGCTGTATCACTTTTCAACAAAATCTCCCCCACGCTCAATGCAAGTCCTCCAGCGCTTACAAACTGCATAAATTCCTTTAGAAAATAATTCTTTTGGTAGTCTGCACAACCACTCATGCACTGTGTGGCATACCTCTTCAGCAGAATGGAACTTCTTTCCTCCCATTGCGTCTTTGAGTGGTCCAAACATATGGAAATCACTTGGGGCAATATCTGGTGAGTATGGTAGATGAGGAAGGCTCTCAAAATGCAGGTCTGTGATTGTTTAAACTGTTGTACTGTCAGTATGGGGCATTGCATTGTCATGTTACAAAAGGAAACCGGTTGACAGCAATCCATATCGTTTTGATTTGATTGCAGGCCGCATATGATGTTTTAGGAGATCTATGTATCATGCACTGGTGACAGTGGTCCCTCTAGGCATGTAATGCTCCAAATTGACGCCTTTTTCTTCCTAAGAGAGACTCAGCATAACCTTTCCTACTGATGGTTCTGTTCGAAACTTCTTCGGTTTTGGTGATGAGGACTGGCGCCATTCCTTGTTCGCTGTCTTCGTTTCCAGTTGGTGGAAGTGAGCCCAGGTTACATCCCCAGTAACGATTCTTGCAAAGAAGCCACCACCTTCTCGTTCAAAGCGCCGAAGAAGTTCTTCACACGCATCAACACATCGTTCTCTCATTTCAGGAGTCATCTGCCGTGGCACCCATCTTACAGACACTTTGCGAAACTGGAGCACATCGTGTACAATGTGGTGTGCTGACCCATGACTAGTCCGTAAACATGATGCAATGTCATTCAGTGTCACTCGGTGGTTTTCCTTCACTATGGCTTCAACTGCTGCAATGTTCTGTGGAATCACAACTCGTTGTGCCTGACCTGGACGAGGAGCATCTTCCACTGAAGTCATACCATTTGCGAACTTCACACTCCATTCGTAGACTTGCTGCTGTGAGAAACATGCATCACCATACTGAACCTCATTCGTCGATGAATTTCAATAGATTTCACACCTTCAATACGCAAAAACCGAATAACAGAACGCTGTTCTTCCCTGGTGCAAGTCACAAGTGGGGCGGCCATCTTTATACTGATACCGCTTCGTTATGTGTGCATCTGCACTACGCTGCCACCTACAGGCCATTCTGCACGCTGTTTGGCTTGTTCAAATGGCTCTGAGCACTATGGGACTTAACATCTGAGGTCATCAGTCCCCTAGAACTTAGAACCACTTAAATCTAACTAACCTAAGGACATCACACACATCCATGCCCCAGGCGGGATTCGAACCTGCGACCGTAGCGGTCGCGCAGTTCCAGACTGAAGTCCCTAGAACCGTCCGGCCACATCGGCTGGCCACGCTGTTTGTAGCAGGCTTACCAACTTACAGGATAATGGCGCGAAATTTCTATTTGTTATTACAAATATTAGGTTTTCATTTCACTCACCCTCGTAGATTGTCTACATCTACCTCTACATGAATACTCTGCAACTCACATTTAGGTGCCTGGCCAGCGTTTCATTGAACCACCTTCACAATTTTCTAATGTTACAATCTCGTATATTGCGTGGAAAGAACGAACACCTATATCTTTCAGTATGAGCTCTGATTTCCCTTATTTTATCATGGTGATCGTTTCTCCCTATGTAGGTCGGTGTTAACAAAATATTTTCGCATTCGGAGGAGAAAGTTGGTGATTGGAAATTTGTGAGAAGACTCTGCCACAACGAAAACCGCCTTTGTTTCAATGATGCCCATCCCAAAATTTCAGTGACACTCTCTCCAATGTTTCGCGATAATACAAAACATGCTGCCCTTCTTTGAACTTCCTCGATCTACTCCATCAATCATGTCTGGTGAGGATCCCACAATGCACAGCAGTACTCTAAAAGAGGATGGACAAGCATAGTGTAGACAGTGTCCTTAGTAGATCTGTTACATTTTCTACGTGTCCTGCCAACAAAATGCAGTCTTTTGTTAGCCTTCCCCACAATATTTTCTATGTGTTCCTTCCAATTTAAGTTATTCATAATTGTAATTCGTAGGTATTTAGTTGAATTTATGGTCTTTAGATTGGACTGATTTATCGTGTAACCGAAGTTTAGCGGATTCCTTTTAGCACTCATGTGGATGACCTCACACTTTTCGTTATTTAGGGCCAATTGCCAATTTTCGCTCCATATAGATATCTTTTCTAAATCGTTTTGCAATTTGTTTTTATCTTCTGAAGACTTTATTAGTCGATAGAAGAGGGCTGCACAGATTGTCTCCTAATTCGTTTACATACATAAGGAACAGCAGAGGGCCTATAACATTACCTTCGGGAACGCCCGAGAACACTTCTGTTTTACTTGATGACTTTCCGTCAATTACTGCTCACTGTGACTTCTCTGATAGAAAATCACGAATCCAGTCACATAACTGAGACGATATTCCATAAGCTCGCAATTTCACTACAAGCTGCTTTTGTGGTACAGTGTCAAAAGCCTTCCAGAAATACGGAATCGATCTGAAATCCCTTGTCAATATCACTCAACACTTTATGTGAGAGTAAAGAGCTAGTTGTGTTTCACAAGAACGATGTTTTTTAAATCCATGTTGACTGTGTGTCTATAGACCGTTTTCTTGGAGGTAAACCATAATGTTCGAACACAATATATGCAACAAAATCTTGCTGTGTATCGACGTTAATGATATGGGCCTGTAATTTAGTGGATTACTCTTACTATCTTTCGTGAATATTGGTGTGACCTGTGCAACTTTCCAGTCTTTGGGTAGAGATCTTTCGTCGAGTGAACAGTTGTATACGATTGTTAAGTATAATGTTATTGCATCAGCATAATCTAAAAGGAATCTAATTGGTATACAGTCTGGACCGTAAGTTTTTCAAATGATTACTTAGTTAAAGCATTACTCTAAATATTGACAGATAACACAGTACAAAACTAACTACTTGTCATGAAAGAACATAATAAAATAAAAATCATGACTTATTTACAAGCTGTAGAAAGTAACACAGCATAAGCAAAACTAGTAAGTTACCAAATTTAAGTTATTAGTGTAAAAATTTATGAAAAGCTGTAACTACCTAGTTCTTTACATATGGTAGAAGACATTTTGTTTGTATGACTTCTATGAGGTAACATTTCTTAACCAAAGAAGCTTTTTAGATTTAGGATAAATCAACTGGTAGACATTGGGATGCAGGTTCTCAATGACCTCAAACAGACCAATATAGATATCGAAAAACTTTTTTAACTCAGATATTAATATTTTAGAATTCTCGTGTGATTTAACAAGAACATGGTCTCCAATGTCACACTTGGTTATTGTGACCTTAGTATCATGTCTTTTATCTCTCTCCTTGCTTTTTCTGGGTTTCTCCCACAACTGAGTAGACATGACAGCACATCTGCTAATTCAGCGATAATATTTGCTTGTTTATTGTGAAACGTAACCAGTATATGCGACATAGACAGTTCGTTTCATATCTCTCTGTTGGATTGGATGAAGGATTATAAACAGAAATTAACATCTGCCTTATACCATATTTTTCTATGAACGACTTCCAGCATTTTGATACTAACTGTGATCCATAGTCTGACAGCACTACTTTACGTTTTCCTACATATTTTAAGTAATCTTTTCCAATTTTAGCAATAATCTCCTTACTTGTAACTTTTATGACAGGATACAATTTTATATATTTGGAGAAAACGTCAACCATAACAAAAATATAACAATAACCATTTTCTGTAAAAATCCACAACAACTAAATCCATAGGTTTCACCCCATCTTGACAAGTTCTGTTACTTACTTTGACTCTCTGACACCGGTCACAAGTAGATAGTTCTTTTCTAACCTTTTTAGCCATATTAAAGAAAAAAATATTTTCTTGTAGTTTTTGCATACATTTTTTAATACTATGGTGCCCATAACTCTTGAGTGTACACTTAATCAACTTTCCAGCTTCTTTCTCTGGCCAACATAACCTCAGTCATCAGAATCCAGAATGATTTTGAATTATTAAACATCCATGTGAAAAAGTTACTCCCTCAGTTGTAAAAGTTATTAAAGCCTGGTTTTTAACCAGTTTACTATGTTTTCCAATTTCACCTTTAATCTGAACTCCAGTTACAGCTAATTCTACATAGTTTTCATTGCGTTTTAATTTTTTACTTAATGATTCAAATGCTCCTGAAATTTGGCTGCCTGTGTCAACAAGACAAGTGCCTTCCCATGATTCTATTCTGACTTTAATGAACAGACAACAAAGATCAGTACAATTATCAGTCTTAACATCCTCATATGACAGATCATCTCCTATGTCTTCAAAAGTAAAGTTACCTTTTTTATTGCCTTGACATATGTTCATTAAATTAACACAGACATCATTATCACTGTCGCTGAGAATTTCATTAATTGATGTACACTTACTTGTTTCATATGGATCAGCACTATGGTACTCGTCGTTTTACAATACCGTATTTAACTTTATGCCCACCAATCTGGATATTAAATTAAACACAGATTTTTTATCATGATTCAAAGCTTTCATCGTTCTCAATAGCATCACTATTTAACCCCATATGATATAAAAAAGACTCTTTCTCATTCTTAAAATAAAGCAGCTTATTGTCAGTGTCATAACTTGTAACTGAATTAGTATGGTCATCTGTATATGACTTCTTGCTATTAATTAAATAAAGAGTTTTGTTTGCTGTGATATCATCATTAACATCCCTTTAATCCATTAACCGTGTTCTTGGGTACCTCTAACGTATCATAGCCACTATTACACATCTACTTACTAGTAACTAATGCCTCCAATTCTTCTTTAAAACAAACAAAATACTTTTCTTCTGCATTACTAAACTTATCATCATTTACCTTCAGTTTATTATATTCAGTAATACCACAAACATCATCAATATCATCATACAAATTAGCAACATCATCATTCCCTACTTCATTACTGTTTAAATACCCAGTTTCACTTAAGTTACTGTACATTAATACAGTATTCACTTTTTCTTACCTGGTCATTCCATAAGTTACGGAATTCCAAAATCATCTAAAAACAGTTACTTCAGCATTTAACAAATGACAAGTCGCTACACAGTTGTAAAATTCGATGAATTAATTTCGCCTGTATCCTATTTTCCGATTTATATGTGCTCACATACTTTTTTTGCTTATTTTGCCTTATATGGTGAGCATACTTCTTTCTCAACAGATATAGTATTAATTGGATAGGACATACCTTTAAGATAGCTACTGATCGCTTCACTAGAGTATTTTCTTTATGTGTCAGTATTTGTGTAATTTCTGCTCCATTTATTATTTGTTTCATGAGCCCCTAACTTGTGGACTGAGAATGTGGCACAAATAATTTTTTTGTTTTGCGAATTAATACCCCATCCTGTTTTCTTGTGTTTCTATTATCATCTCTATTCCAGTTTCTGTTCCAACTATTGCCACTTTACTCTCCAGAATGAAAATTGTCACTCTCTACTCTATCATGTTCCTTCTGATGATAACAGTTACCATTGTGATTACTATATTCTCTTCTGTTATGATGATTACTGTTTGGGTTCCTTCTGCTAAATCATATGAACTCTTGTGGACTTTCTGGTGAATAACGCTTATATTTTCAGCCATTTCACTTAACAATACAAATCAATGCCATCCAAGATGCAGCTCGTACCACTGACTACTCAAAGACAAAGATGTAGCTGTAACAACATGCAGCAAAGAAAATGCTATCACATATCTATCTATTTGAGCAAAATCATCTTTGGAACCTCATGATTCATAAAGGAAATACAAATAATGGTTGTATTTACGTTAAGTGTTTATATAAGTTGTCATTTAAACATTTTCGTATAGATACGTAGTAATGGATTTCTGGATTTTGAGTCTGCACTTTGGAACAAATCATTTCATATGACCCAAGATGGGTTAGCACATTTATCTCACGATAACCAGTTTTATTACTGTATGGAAGCAAGAAGAAAATTCAGTACAAGACACTTGAACATAAGAAATGGATAGAATAACAGAGTGCAAAGTTATCTGAATACCATATAGGGCAACGGGTGATACTAAGAGCCCACATATCAAGAACCATATTAAGTGACCTCAATGGAGAGTATGAAAAATGAACAAAAATGATAGGATTTTTCTTTATTTGTTGGAGTGCATCCAGAATATTATTAGCTCTTGTACTGATTTTTGGCTGACAGCCTTTCAACCATTCTAAAGTTGAGTCTCTTGCAAGATTTTGGAAGCACTTAGCATCGTGGAATAAATGCGTATACGCCAGAGATAACACTGTAGGTAATGAAAGCCGCAGTCATAGACAAAAATTTACATAGATAAGAGTTAAACAAAGCAAGTGTAGTCATTGAAACACCGGTCACTACAAAGTATTTGTTTGATTATTATGCATGACGTATGTTAGAATGCCAGGCAGTGTAAAGTCCTTTAAAAATGTTACAAAGGACTCGCACTGACAATGGCTGAAACCTTGTGTGCCAGAATATCAGATCAAGAGTTAATAGTAAGTTGGATATCCTCCCAAAAATTATGAAAAGCCATATTATTCATGTACACTTGCATTTATGCGCCAGCAGCTTACTGTTTTGTCTCAGAAACAAAACGGAAATAAATATTGCGTCCATAACAAATAAATTCAACAAGAATAGTTCTGGTTGAAGCACTGTTAATAAAACTTCTTCAGAAGAGCATGTATTCGAGTTATTATGTGCTCATGACAGAAACAGATTTCTGTCAACAATTTCACCTCAAATTATCAGAGAAGCACTCTCACTACACTCATTTAACATGCTCTTCAGTTCCTGGATGAACTAACATAAATGTCAGGATTCTTGCTTCACAGTGCAAGGACTCAACCTCCTCTGTGACCTCCAGTGATTTGGCTCAGGACAGCTCAAATTTTCTAGACATTCATTCATCCATCCATTACATACACTGTAACCTAAAACTGAAAACAAGCTCCCAACTTCAAATGAACTATTGTAACAAACGTTGTTGACTGCTATACAGACATTAAACAAAACTGAATTCATAAGGCGTGATGCGCAGTTTAATGACATAGTTAGGACTTGGCCTCCATAATGATGCAAGTGATAGTGTATGTAGTTTATCAAGTTTGTAACCTGACCAACATGAAGAACTATATCCTAAATTTAAATAGTACTTGCAAATAAACACACTGTAGTCATCAATATAGCCAGAACTATTCAGATGACAAAATGCTACCTCACATGTAACTTAACATTGCCTATTCTACACGGAGAGAAACAAATTTTATATCTACACGAGCCACACAAATAGCCCCCCCCCTCCAATAACTCATCAGGCATCACACAGAAACCTTATAATTTTATTCTCACTCCCTATTAATCACCACATCTTTCTTGTAACTACAGGATAAACAAATTATCAATCAAGAAAAAAGGAAATAAACAATAAATTTGTTTTAATCACAATTCCTTCATACTCCATCTACACTTAGCCACTTCAGCACACACTCAGCAAATTACTTGACTTCCACAAACCTTAAGATGTACAAAACTTTCTTGACTCCTAGTTAAAAGTTGTTTTCACTGTCAAACTTGGTCTGTTTTACCTTCTTATTATCTTTTTATTCCTTCCTTCACCTTTTATCTTTCATTTAACAATTCCTAGGTAAGAGCAAGAGGTGTTGGATGCCCTGCCATATATCAGCATGGTTCCTGCACAATATTCCAATAACATGTTTGGTTGTCCTCATCAGGTGCCTTAGTCGACACCTCAAGATGTTAACAGATTGCAAACTGAAGAATACCTAGTTAATTTCTTTAAAAAGGTATATTTATAAGCAACTGGCTAGATGGATGCTGTTCTGCATTACTCTCCCGTTGGTCCTTATTTCCAATTCACCTTCAAATAATTTTTTATGCGTCTCCTTCCATGACCTGTTCTCTTTCAGTTTACATTGAAGCTCACAGGGAAACTGTAGTTTATTGACTTTTCAATGGTTCAGGTGTATTTACTCTAAGAGATAGGCAAACACTTTCCAGTTACTTTCATTACAGTTATTGTAGATACGATTACCCCCCACTTCAGCATCATTTACTTGCTGCACCGCCTGCTAATGTTGCAGCTTTATTGTTACAGGAGCGAGACTTTTTATATAAGCGCAAAGAACCTATTACTAATGTTTTTGGCGCTTGCCTGTGTCGTTTTGTTTGCAGTGGCGATGACGTCCTTCTTTGCAGCTGTTTTCAGCGCCTGTATTTCCTTTTTCAAGTTATGCTAGGCCTCCATTTCATCTTTCTGCAATTAGACTTGCTTTGACAAGTGTGGCAGGTCTTCAGAATTGGTTCCTTTTTCTTTCTTCAACCTATATTTCCATTGTGGACATGACTCTAATCATTTGGGAATCAGTATAGATATCCATCCCACTCTCTTCTCCTATGTTCTGTTACCTAATTTCTCATCATGGCTGTCAAAAACACATTGACCTTCACCTATGACACTAAAAATTGCTCTATGTTGCATCTACTAGTAGTTACGGATAAGACTACGAGTTATGGACTAAATACTTTGTAATGTCATTAGAAGTGAGGAGGAGTAAGAGCCTTCCCCAATTACTTAAGAAAGATGATTGGAAGTGACAGGATTGTTATAAGATTAGAAAATACTGAAACAGGTAATGTTTCAGTCATTTATTTCACATACACTCCTGGAAATTGAAATAAGAACACCGTGAATTCATTGTCCCAGGAAGGGGAAACTTTATTGACACATTCCTGGGGTCAGATACATCACATGATCACACTGACAGAACCACAGGCACATAGACACAGGCAACAGAGCATGCACAATGTCGGCACTAGTACAGTGTATATCCACCTTTCGCAGCAATGCAGGCTGCTATTCTCCCATGGAGACGATTGTAGAGATGCTGGATGTAGTCCTGTGGAACGGCTTGCCATGCCATTTCCACCTGGCGCCTCAGTTGGACCAGCGTTCGTGCTGGACGTGCAGACCATGTGAGACGACGCTTCATCCAGTCCCAAACATGCTCAATGGGGGACAGATCCGGAGATCTTGCTGGCCAGGGTAGTTGACTTACACCTTCTAGAGCACGTTGGGTGGCACGGGATACATGCGGACGTGCATTGTCCTGTTGGAACAGCAAGTTCCCTTGCCAGTCTAGGAATGGTAGAACGATGGGTTCGATGACGGTTTGGATGTACCGTGCACTATTCAGTGTCCCCTCGACGATCACCAGTGGTGTACGGCCAGTGTAGGAGATCGCTCCCCACACCATGATGCCGGGTGTTGGCCCTGTGTGCCTCGGTCGTATGCAGTCCTGATTGTGGCGCTCACCTGCACGGCGCCAAACACGCATACGACCATCATTGGCACCAAGGCAGAAGCGACTCTCATCGCTGAAGACGACACGTCTCCATTCGTCCCTCCATTCACGCCTGTCGCGACACCACTGGAGGCGGGCTGCACGATGTTGGGGCGTGAGCGGAAGACGGCCTAACGGTGTGCGGGACCGTAGCCCAGCTTCATGGAGACGGTTGCGAATGGTCCTCGCCGATACCCCAGGAGCAACAGTGTCCCTAATTTGCTGGGAAGTGGCGGTGCGGTCCCCTACGGCACTGCGTAGGATCCTACGTTCTTGGCGTGCATCCGTGCATCGCTGCGGTCCGGTCCCAGGTCGACGGGCACGTGCACCTTCCGCCGACCACTGGCAACAACATCGATGTACTGTGGAGACCTCACGCCCCACGTGTTGAGCAATTCGGCGATACGTCCACCCGGCCTCCCGCATGCCCACTATACGCCCTCGCTCAAAGTCCGTCAACTGCACATACGGTTCACGTCCATGCTGTCGCGGCATGCTACCAGTGTTAAAGACTGCGATGGAGCTCCGTATGCCACGGCAAACTGGCTGGCACTGCCGGCGGCGGTGCACAAATGCTGCGCAGCTAGCGCCATTCGACGGCCAACACCGCGGTTCCTGGTGTGTCCGCTGTGCCGTGCGTGTGATCATTGCTTGTACAGCCCTCTCGCAGTGTCCGGAGCAAGTATGGTGGGTCTGACACACTGGTGTCAATGTGTTCTTTTTTCCGTTTCCAGGAGTGTATATGAATACTCTGCTGGGAGAGGTGTCTATGGTGGTTTCTGCCTTATAGCTCACTGGCCTACTTTGTGTTCCAGCAAACTGTTCCACTTACTCTGGTAATATTGACGTCTAGCCACCAAAAATGAGTGCAATGCTATGAGACATACTGGCTGCTTTACAAAAACACCTGTATGAGTTCATTAATATGGATAAGTGTGAAATAATCTTGTTCTTCTAACTAACATTTGACACACAGACAAAGACATCCAGTACCTTTGTTGTTCTGGTATCTGTCTGTTGCTGATGGAAATGAAATACAGTGCTCCTCGCTGGTTGTTTATTGCTTCTTCACACTCAACACTGTGATGTTGAGGGTTCACTGGTGCACTTCATACATCTAGCTGTGCCTTCCACCTTCAACTGCTCTTGTATTATGACAGCTACCAACTGCTGCCCATGCTCTACTATAGGTGTAATGTGGAGAATAAGTATGGTGGTTATATCTTTTGCAGTAATAAATGTAAACATCAGTGGATGGTGGTACAGAACAGGTAGTGAAAAGAGGGGTTCTGTATTTATTTATTGCTGCTGTATCTTAGCACAAAAAGTATATGCAGTGATACTGTACATACATGTATTGGGTATTGCCACTTAAGTAAGGCTTGCTGATTCATAGTATGTTTAAAGAACAAAGGCGTTTATCATTTGTACAGCATATCTGTACATTACGTATTACACTGTATGGCTAGTTCCTCTACATTTAATATTACTACAAATGTTTCCAAAACAGAAGTGTTATGCAAGTACAGTGAACAGGCCTACAGATAGGGTGGGGGGGGGGGTGTGGGGGGGGGGGGTGTGGGGGGTAGAGCCGCAATTTGTACATGTTGTTAGCTTCAGAAACCATTTAGGCAAAAACCACTACATATAACGATAAAGACCAAATAAAACTACATATTAAAATAATAATATGAACTAATTAAACTATTCTTCTAAATTATGCTGAGAATTTCAGTGGAGGAAGATTTCTACCGTAATGAATATTACCACAAGAATGTGAGTGGACATAATTATATTTGAAGATCTGTTTTGTATGACATTGGAACAGAGCTTAATGAACGAAGGATTTGTTACATGAGTACACACACTTCATGAATATACCACTAAAAATACTTTTGAACAAAAGAATCAACCATGCCATGTGAAAAACATTTACTCCAGGGAAAAAAAGACATGGAATAAAAAGAAGACAACAGCTCTCAAGACAGTATAATTACATAGCAACTCAGCGGCAACATGTGACAACATTCAGTGAAGTTCAGTTCAGCTCCCACATTAAAGTACAGTTTAATGTCAAAACATACAGTACAAATATAGAGCACTTTCCCTTTGAAATGCAGAAAAATGGTACTGTAGTTACGACTATTTGTTTGAACATTTATAACAGGGACTAAAGCCAGTACTCACTTATACAAAACAGTGCAATAGGATTATGTTTCCACTACAATGAAAATTTCGAAGTGACTAATACAATTAAGATGTACAACATTTCTGCTCCACAATTCCAGTTTTTCATTGTTGGATGTACTAGAGAATTCTGTGTAACTAGGCTTTACTACATGTAGAAGCATTTAGTACAGTGGAAGTACGTTCACACTGTACTATAGGAAAGGTGATCAGAAGCTGAGGTTACAAGGCCAATATTTTTAGATTTTAGTAGTGTGTGATAGTTCTGATTCATGTGGTTGACAACTGTTGAGAGTTTAGGCCACCTGCCGCCTACAGCGCTAATTGTAGGTATATACACATGGGGACTCATTTGAAAAACTGGTCTTACATAGAAATCCACTGCGTTATTCGATTTCTGTGGGCAAACGATGTACCCATGAGTGATATTCACCACCAGCTGGTAGAAGTTTACAGAGAGATTGTAATGTCTCGTCATCATGTCAAGAGAATGGTGTCGAATGTTTGTAGCTGGTAAAGAAAACGTCACGATGAGGATTGCAGTGGCCAGCTGAGCATGGCATCAACAGGTGTGAACACAGCTCATGTGGAGGAGTTGATACAGGATCTAGTTCTGGCATTTGATAGTTGAACAAAGACCGAGAAGCTTATTTCCACGAATCAAGATGGTTTTAGTAAGCATCACTCGTGTGAAATTCGGTCTTCCTTTTTCTCACATGATATACTGTGAACTATGGATGTAGGGCAACAGGCAGATTCCATATTTCTAGATTTCCAGAAAGCATTTGACGTGATGCCCAGTTTCAGGCTGTTAATGAAGGTACAAGCATATGGAATAAGTTCAAGATATGTGAGTGACTCAGAGACTTCTTAAGCAATAGAACCCAGTACGTTGTAGTCAACGACGAATGTTCATCACAAACCAGGTTATCGTCAGGAGTGCCCCAGGGAAGTGTGATAAGACCATTGTTGTTCTTTGTATACATAAACGGTTTGACAGACAGGGTGGGCAGCAATCTGCGATTTTTTGCTGATGAAGCTGTGATTTACAGGAAGATATCGAAGTTGAGTAACTGTAGGAAGATACGAGATGAGTTAGACAAAATTTCTATTTGTTGTGATGAATGGCAGCTATTTCTAAATGTGGAAAAGTGTAAGTTAATGTGGATGAGTAGGAAGAACAGACCTATAGTGTTCAGTTACGTACTACTAATGTATTGACTGACTCAGTGAAGTCGTTTAAATATCTGGGCATAACATTGCAAAGCGATGTGAAATGGAATGAGCATATGAGAACTGTGGTAGTAAGGTGAATGGTTGACTTCAGTTTATTGTGAGAATTTTAGGAAAGAGAGGTTAACCTGTAAAGGAGACGGGAAATAGGGTACTGGTGCAACCTATTCTTGATTACTGCTCGAGTGTTTGACATGCATACCAGGTTGGATTGAAGAAAGACATCAAAGCAATTCAGAGGTGGGCTGCTGGATTAGTTACTGGTAGGCTCGAACAACATATGCACGCCTATATAAGGCAACAAGTGTCTGGCACACTCGTCAGATCAGTTACTGCTGCTACAATGGCAGGTTATCAAGATTTTAGTTCGTTGGAATGTAGTGTTATACTCAGCGCACGAGCGACGGGACACAGCATTTCTGAGGGAGCGAAGAAGCGTGAATTTTCCCATACGACCATTTCACGAGTGTACCATGAATATCACGAATCTGGTAAAACATCAAATCTTGACATCACTGCAGCTGGAAAAGGATTCTGCAAGAACTGGACTAATGACGACTGAAGAGAATCGTTCAACGTGAGAGAACTGCTTCCCTTCCACAAATTCCTCTAGATTTCAGTGCTGGGCCATCAACAAGTGTCAGCGTGCAAACCATTCAACGAAAAGTCACCGATATGGGCTTCTGGAACTGAAGGTCCACTTGTGTACCCTTGATGGCTGCATGGCACAAAGCTTTACACCTTGCCTGGGCCCATCAACACTGACATTGGACTACTGATGACTGGAAACATGTTGCCTGGTCAGACGAACCTCATTTCAAGTTGTATCGAGCAGGTGGACATGTATGGGTATGGAGACAACCTCATGAACCCACAGACCCTGCACGTGGCAGGGGACTGTTCAAGCTGGTGGAGGCTCTGTAATGATGTGGGGCAGTGCGAGTGATATGCAACTCCTGATACATCAACATACTACTCTGACAGGTGACACATACATAAGCATCCTGTCTGATCACCTGCATCCATTCATGTCCATTGTGTATCCCGACAGACTTGGGCAATTCCAGCAGGACAATGTGCCACCCCACACGTCTAGAATTGATACAGAGAGGCTCCAGGAACACTCTTCTGAGTTTAAACACTTCCGCTGGCCACAAAAATTCCCAAACATGAACATCATTGAGCAAATCTGGCATGCCTTGCAACGTGCTGTTCAGAAGAGATCTCCAGCCCCTCGTACTCTTATGGATTTATGGACAGCCCTGCAGGATTCATGGTGTCAGTTCCCTCCATCACTACTTCAGATGGTAGTCGAGTCCATGCCAAGTTGTGTTGCGGCACTGTTGCGTGCTCGCGAGGGGCCCTTCACGATATTAGGCAGGTGTACTAGTTTCTTTGCCTCCTCAGTGTATTATGGAGATACTTTGAGAACTCAAATGGGGATCCCTGGAGGTAAGGCGACATTCTTTTCAAGAAATGCTGTTGAGAAAAGTTAGATAACCGGCATTTGAAGATGACTGTCGAACGATTCTACTGCTGTCAACATACATTGCACATAAAGACCATGAAGATAAGATTCGAGAAATTAAGGCTCATGTGGAGGCAAATAGACAGTCGTTCTTCCCTTGTTGTATTTTCGAGTGGAACAGGTAAGGAAATGACTAGTAATGGTGCAGGTTACCCTCCACCTAAAATCGCATGGTGGCTTGTGGAGTGTCTATGCATATGAAGATGAATCGAGAATGTCATTCAGAAGCCATCGTCACATTGTTCATGATATTCTGCAGCACTGGGAAGTTTTTTCCCGGTGGATTTCACGTTGTCTGACCAGTTGATACAAGGACAAGCACATGGGGCCAAGTCTTTAACTTATGCAGCGATTCTCCACAGAAAGGAACAGTTTCCCTCAGCGCAGGGGCATACGTGATGAAACATTAATTCACCATTACACCCTCAGCAGTAAGCAGTCGACTGAGGAATGGAAACACCATCTCCTGTCCAAAGGCAAAGGAAGTTTAACAAGACGGCACCTGCCAGGAAGGTGATGGCCACAATGATTTGAGACAGCAAGGTTGTCATAATGGTGGAGTTTTTGGAAAGCGAGAAGGCAGTGACCACTGGCTAATACTGTGAGACCTTGACATGATTATGTGAAGCATTCAGAAGGAAGGGGCCGGAACTACTCATCAGGGCATCATTTTCCTTCACGACAATGCACGTCCTCATACAGGCAAGAATACCATCACAATGTTGAAGCAATTTCGCTGGGACATAATCGACCACCGTCTCTACAGCCTGGATCCTGCTCCAAGCAACTTTCACCTTTTTCGTCACGTGAGGAAGCACCAAGGAGGCTGATGATTCACTTCAGACGAGAAGCTAAGAAACTTTGCAACAACGTGGCTGAACAAACAAGGCCAGGTTTTGCTATCAGGAGGGTGTATTCAAACTCTTCCCATAAAGCGACAAGTGCCTAACCCAATATGGATACTAGGTCGAAAAATAACCTAATATATGTATTATCAGTTGGCTGTATTGGTTCTATGAAATAAAATGTATACATTTCACTACAGGCCTTGTAACTTTAGCTTCTGATCACCTCTCATAGAATGTGATTTAGAAATGTGCTCTTTCGTGCAGAATGTTTTTGCTTTAGCGTGAGGGCGATCTGAAGTGAAAACAACATATTATACTTTGAAAGAGATTTTATTTTTCAACATTATCTCCTCTGATATCAATACATTTCATTCAGTGGTGTTCGAATGCTATTACCGCTCTCTGTAGTGGTCTTGTGGAATTGCTGAAATGTACCCCTCTACAGCCACAGTGGCTTCTTGACTGGATGAAAAGCACTGACCAGCGAGGAATTTCTTCAGTTTTGTGGGCGGGTGCATTATCCTTATGGACTGAAGATGATTCTTTTCTTCCGTAAGCTGGGTCCTTATTCACTAATGCTTGCATCTAGTTTTGTTTGAAGTTGATAATAGTATTCTCTAGTTATGATTCTAGGTTTTACAAGATAGTCAATCACCAAAATTCCTTTCGTATCCCAAGACGTCGACACCCATATCCAGTGGGGCCACTGAGGCATTTCATTGGTGGTGCCAAAAAAAACCTACGTTTCGTGGCATCGAACGTATTACGGAATTTTGTCTATAATTCATATATTTCATAAGCTATTACATGAAACAAAAATAAACACTTATACAAATATTACAACAGCGCCCTTCTTATGCACAGTAGGAGATCGATACATTCCTGGAGCACGTGACAGGAAGTGTTTGTATGAGAGAGAGAGAGAGAGGGGGGGGGGGGGGGGGGGAGAGGACGGAGAGGTTGCTTTAGCTATCTTTTTCGCATGTCTGCATGAGATATAAAACGTAACACTAACTCCGAAAACTTCTCACACACACAAACGCAAAACAGCGCACACTTATCAGCAGCACAATTATTCACTCCTCATAGGGTATGTTCCGTCACTTTTACGTGGCAGTCATAGGCAGAGGGTGTTTTGATGTATACATGCTTAAGATACCGGTGGAGATCGGGCCTAAACTACCACTAACGGCACCACCAACCTCAGCTAACAATTGCGCTCTAGCCGTTACGAAAAGATTTATGTCCTCCGCTTTGCTTTGAGTTGTCCTTGCTGCTTGTTTCCTTTTCTTCTTTTGAAATGAGTGCAGAGAGCTGTCTTTCTGTGTTACAGTGTTCGAATGTGACTCTCACACCAGATGGAATCAGCGATCCATATGTACATTATTACATCGGTTCTGCCTTCCCGGGAGCACAGAACATGGACGCAGGCTGCCAACCCTATGAGAGGGAGGCGTGGTTTGTCCCCCTCACCGCTCTTCTCCCCTCGACAGCCAGAACTCCACGTTTGTTTTACGTTCGCGGCCGACTGCCAGAAAAGTGTCCGCTACAACATGGGCGCCAGTACGAGAAATAATAGAGCTAGTATAAATTATTCGAACTCAGTGAGCACATATGACACCCATCTCGCACAAAGCTTTCTCATGTTCGGTTCCTGGTGAATGATGTGACCAACATGTTCCTCTGATATCCCTAGAGCATTAGCAATTTCATGCAGCTTTATATGCCCATCTTCTAAAGTCATATCATGCACTTTTGTCGGTGATTTCCGGTGTGCTTGCCATTTTTGGACGTCCTTCGCATGGGTCATTTGGATGCATCCACGGCCACATTTAAACTCTGCTGCCCATTTCTTCACAGTGGAAATTGAAGATGAAGAGCCGTCATACATATTAACAACCCGCAAATGAATTTCTATCAGTGTGAAACCTTCTTTTATGAATAATTTAATCATTGCACAATACTCGATTTTTTTCCATTTTCAACACCACACACTCCACAATTGCTTCAAATGACTGCTTACAGTCAACTGCTACCTGAAATGACTTGCAATTTTACTTGGCGTCTACTAGCACTTGTACCAAACCAGTGGGGGAAATCACACGACTAGTGCTGCGATCTCTGAGGGGGGCTGAGGACTATTCAGACATCCCTCATATGTGGCACAATAATTATATTTCGGTCACTAATATTTCAAAGCTCATTCAGCAACACTATTCAAAGCAGAATTACACGCTATGACTGCTACAGCTTTTCTGGTGTAATACTTTATTACGTTTTCTCTGGTCTCTTTTTTAAATGTCAGTGTCTACCGTGTTTTTTGTGTTTTGGATTTTCTGTTCTACTGATTTTTGTGTCTTGTTGCTAAATGCTGAATAAATTATTAACGGGGTGTGATGAGTCAGTACTGTTTTGATTTTATTGATTGTTCAGTTTGTCTACCGTGTCTGGTTTGTAATATGTTCATGCACCAGTTTTGGTTATGTTTAGTTCATGTGTATTGATCTCTCTATTTATTGGGACTGTATTCAGTCTCGGCAATGCATATCTGAAGCTTGCCTGTTTGTTTGTTGTGGGATGCTTAGATCTGTTGTGAATGAGTGTTTATATTGCTGATGGTTTCTGTGTACTGAGAACTGATGTTAATTTTTAATTTTCTATTGTGAGACATATAGAGACACATGAGAAAAGAAATATTAGAGCAAGCACTGACGTTCAAATTGTGTGTTCTCAGTAACATCATGCGCTGCACAACAACAGACCCCTCAATAATAAGAGTACGGCACAGAGCGAGCTCCATTGTTGTTACAAGTGCTCATTACAGATCTATTGACAGCGACTCTAAATAAATATTTCTGTGTAGAGCCGCTCATGTCCTGACATTACACAGTCACACTTGCTAGCAGGACACATTTACGTTTCTTAGAAGACATTAGGATGTTTGTTGACATTAATTGCTGATTAGTTTATAATGCTGAGATTTTCTGTGCGTTGCAGGGATGAGTCTTCAAGCAAAAAGGACACGAAAAAGCCAGTAATACTTCGTATGTTTCCCTATACAGGAGACCCATTACGCAAGTAAGTGCATGATGTAAACTAATTGTAAAATATCTTGGGAGCAGAAGAAGTAGCCTACTTATGTCATGTGACTGTGGGCAAAAAATCTGGTTAATGACACACATGCAAATAGCAAGGAAAACAGTGTGTAATGCAGTCATAACAGTTTTTTCCCTCAAGGTGTGACATGGGGAGCATTGTCCATGAAGTTTTTTTTGCTGCATCTATGACTTTTAAATAATGGATGTTCAACATTTAGTTTTGACACATTTATTAAATATAGGATGGTAAATGAAACACCTTTCAGCCAACTGGTTTCCAAATTGTTACTTTATTTGGCTACCAGTTTCGGCGATTTACTACACCATCTTCAGGCCCCTGACGTGTGTAGGAAGATTCAGAACCTCGGTTCTGGTCAAAATAGGGGCCAGCATTCATTAACTGGAACTGAGGCTGGAATTTTCCTAGACATCTGTCAGTGGCCTGAAGATGGCGTAGCAAGTTTCTGAAACTGGTAGCCAAATAAAGTAACAATTTTAAAATTAGATGGCTGAAAGGTGTTTGATCTGATATCCTACAATGAACAGCCGAGTCCCACAACCATCTCTGAAAAGATGGACAAACAGAGATTTATTAAATATTATTTATGTATTTGTCACAAGCATTCATATTTGCATCTGATGTTAAATTCGAAACATTGTCAACAGTACTATTACCATCATTAAATTCAGTTTAGCATAAACTGGGGAAGACTGGTATAAAACCAGTTCCATATGCTTCAGAATAACTGCAGGGTTGGACCTGTACCTAGAGGTGTTTACAAGATCTGCTTCAGATAAATGATGTACACACACATGGTAATAATTAAAGTTAATGTCTTCAGCTGAACTACAGATTAGTTTCCACTTATTTAATGTGGCACTGATTGATGTAGCAGGGATTGAATATAAATTTTATATTTGGTGTTTTAGTCTTGTGTTTAGATTTAGAGGCATACAGCTGGACAGTGCCTCCTGGTCAGTAGGGTCAGGGATATGGGAATCTGAAAAGAATTATTTTAAGTGAAAGAAGAATTTTGAAAACTATGTTTTTGTTTATTGCATATTCAGATTAAAATGGAAACCTTGAGGAAAGCTGTACAAGGATGCTCATGTATGCCAAACACATGGGTGACAATGATAGCCAAAAGTTTAGACAATTTTAGAGGCACTATGATATTATATGGGCGGAATTTTGAGTAGGAAAGCAAAGGCAAATGCATGTCACAAGAGAGACACAAGGGCAGATGACATGAAGCCATTTGTTTGCCAGCAGAGCTAAAGTTCCAGAGAGACAGAG
Source organism: Schistocerca serialis cubense (assembly GCF_023864345.2). Classification (NCBI taxonomy): domain Eukaryota; kingdom Metazoa; phylum Arthropoda; class Insecta; order Orthoptera; family Acrididae; genus Schistocerca; species Schistocerca serialis. The sequence continues at coordinate 645,564,198 of NC_064640.1, forward strand.
ACAGAAGGCATAAACCAGGAAATCTAGAACAGAATAGAGGCACAGGCAGAAAGGATAAAGTCATCTTCTCATAAGGAGGTCCAAAACACAAGAAAGCGAATTCCAGAAGCATCTCTCTACAGACAGGCATGGGGGGCAGTTACGTGGCCCCTCTCTTGTCCTCTCTGACTGCTTACTCAAAGTAAGCTGTAATATGCAGCATCTTAATATGGGTGTGTATTTTCCTTGGCCTATGGTCCGTAATTAAACAAGTATATAGTCACATGTTTAGCTGGCTGGAATGACCCAGTACAGATCGTAAAATCTTAGCAAGATAGAACCCCTCCGTCACCCCCTCCCCCCCCCCCCCCCCCAAACTAATTTCTTGAGGCTCATGGTGCGACTGACAACTAGGATTGTGCAGCCCATTACTGGGTTTGTACAGGGCTTGCCCAGTCAGTGAATGAAATCTGATGTGGGCAAAGGAGTCTTATGGTTACAGAGTTCACTGATATATCACATTATTTTACATTAATCACAAATACAGAAAATTACAAAATGATTCTCTTGCCTTTACAGTTCGTTGATATGGTGTTTCAGGTTTGGCTACTTCTGATAAGGGGGGTCTGTAGGTATCAGCTGCTAAGGAGGGCAATCTGCGGAACACCTGGACAACTAATATGAGAGGTTGCCTTGGGGGAAAATATAACAATTTTGTATGGTACTTCGATACTGAGGGCCAAACAAAACAAGTAATGATCTACTTTAAGCGATTTAGTTAGCATTAATTAAAATATTAAATAATAAGGAGAACATGGAACAGAATGAAAATACAAATGTCAATACAGTCAGCATGAACAACTACAACATTATAACATTTTTAGTACTGGAACAAATTTTAAGGTATAATTAGCCAATTTTTAAATGCTTAGTACTTTGGTATAAAAACAGAAGTTCCCAGTACAGCTAAATTAACATGGTAAATCAATTATCTACATTATTAATATTCTAGTTTATATACACTACTGGACATTAAAATTGCTACACCAAGAAGAAATGTAGATGATAAACGGGTATTCATTGGACGAATATTTTATACTAGAACTGACATGTGATTACATTTTCACGCAATTTGGGTGCATAGGTCCTGAGAAATCAGTACCCAGAACAACCACCTCTGGCCATAATAACGGCCTTGATACGCCTGCACATTGAGTCAAATGGAGCTTGAATGGCGTGTACAGGTACAGCTGCCCATGTAGCTTCAACACGATACCACAGTTCATCAAGAGTAGTGACTGGCGTATTGTGACTAGCCAGTTGCTCGGCCACCATTGACCAGACTTTTCTATTGGTGAGAGATCTGTAGAATGTGCTGGCCAGGGCAGCAGTCGAACATTTTCTGTATCCAGAAAGGCCCGTACAGGACCTGCAAGATGCCTTCGTGCATTATACTGCTGAAAAGTAGGGTTTCGCAGGGATCGAATGGAGGGTAGAGCCACGGGTCGTAACACATCTGAAATGTAACGTCCACTGTTCAAAGTGCCGTCAATTCGAACAAGAGGTGACCGAGACGTGTAACCAATGGCACCCCATACTATCACGCAGGGTGATACGAATGTATGGTGATGATGAATACACGCTTCCAATGTGCGTTCACCGCGATGTCGCCAAACACAGATGCGACCATCATGATGCTGTAAACAGAACCTAGATTCATCTGGAAAAATGACATTTTGCCAATCGTGCACCCAGGTTCGTCGTTGAGTACACCATCGCAGGCGCTCCTGTCTGTGACGCAGTGTCAAGGTGCTGCAAACATCGTCGAACTGTTCGTGCAGATGGTTGTTGTCTTGCTAACGTCCCCATCTATTGACTCAGGGATCGAGACGTGGCTGCACGATCCATTACAGCCATGTGGATAAGATGCCTGTCATCTCGACTGCTAGTGATACGAGGCCATTGGGATCTAGCACGGCGTTCAGTAATACCCTCCTGAACCCACCGATTCCATATTCTGCTAACAGTCATTGGATCTCGACCAACGCGAGCAGCAATGTTGTGATACAATAAACCGCAATCGCGATAGGCTACAATCTGACCTTTATCAAAGTCAGAAACGTGATGGTACTCATTTTTACTCCTTACACGAAGCGTCACAACAACGTTTCACCAGGCAACGCCGGTCAACTGCTGTTGGTGTATGAGAAATCGGTTGGAAACTTTCCTCATGTCAGCACATTGAAGGTGTCGCCACTCTCGCCAACCTAGTGCGAATGCTCGGAAAAGCTAATCATTTGCATATCACAGCATCTTCTTGCTGTAGGTTAAATTTCGCGTCTGTAGCACGTCATCTTCGTGGTGTAGCAATTTTAATGGCCAGTAGTGTAACATAAACATTGAATGAACAACTTTATGAAAAATGTAAAAGAAAAATTTAAGATCCATCTACTTTCTCATTTCACTTGCAGAAAAAGGTCTAAGACTTATTGTAGTCAATTCTTAAAAACCTATCACAATAAACCCAATAAAAATGAAAGTGAAACAAGATAGTAGTGTTATATAACAAATCCATTGAAATGATCTTATATTGTAAAAACTAAATGTGGAACAGTAAATACAAGTTAGGCCCATAAGTGACAGAGGCATTACTAGATTTGTCAAAATTCTGCTGTCTTTGGTTAAATCTTCTTTTAAGTTAGTTGAAGTTCGGTTACAGAATACTGCCAACTGAATTCAGCAATTAATTTAATTACAAAAATCTGCCAAGTGAACTAATTAATTACTAGAAGTTATAATACGATTCCACCTCATGTCCCTGACGAACAAACATGTTTCCCAGATTGCACACATACTAAGTTCAGTCAGTAAGATTATTCAGAAAACAACAAGTAAAACCCACGGTTATTGTCATGGTGGCATTACGGACCTGGGTAGAAATAAGCACAAGATCTTTCTGAGTACAGATCAAAATTCAGAATCAGAATTTAAACTTCCATCAAGCTAAACTAAGGTACACTACAGCAAGAAATCATTTCTACTCGTTCACAAAGAAACACAGCACAAGTGGTATGGAAATCTATTTTCCGTAGCGATAGAGTAGTATATTAGATTCTGAATCACTGGTCAAGTGTAGGGACACCCAAAACAAGTTCACTCCTAACAGCAGAGTTACAGAGCTAGTGATGGAGAACTTTGAGTGCATGGAATTGCAATGCACGAAAGTGCAGCTATGGGAAAGATTAGAGATCTGGTTCTCTTCAAGGCACAAGAAAAGAAAAATAGGATAGTTAGTGTCAATGGTCTTGCCATAGGCTAAGAACAGATAGGGGTGGGTGAGAAATGACTGCATAGAGATGACTGCAGCTGCCCACTGTTGCTAAAAGAACGAAAATGTCAGAATGCACAACTTCGTGTCTTTGCTTCTCATTACTTGAAGGAACACACCAGTAGCTATTCTGTGCAGGTTCTGGCACAAAGTGTGTCACAGATAATGTCACCAATGAGTAATAATATTTCGTTCTTCTATCTCCCCTCTGACAAAGGTCAATTGCCATTTGTATAAAATGGCGACAAATTCAAGGTTTGACAAGAAATTCAAAAATAGCCCATTTGTGTTAATATTTTTCCCACTCCTGTGGAAGTAGGGTTGCTGTCCTAAGTATAAATTGCCAGGAAATCCATGCTGGCTAACATGGAGTACTAGCATAATTCCATAACCTTATAATTCGACATTTGGAATACTGCCACAGCCTTAGTATGATTTCAGAATCCAAGATGGTTGACATGAAATACAAGATGGTCATTGATCATGGTGACCAGTGCATACTGCCACAACTCTACTATGACGTCAGAATCCGAGATGCTAGGACAAAGGGAAGTAACTTATCTATAGAGCTATTTGTAGCAGTAAGGTCGCTTTGTAATTCTAGCCTAAGTTAAGGAGTTCCCCTTCCTTAAGAGACGTTTATATTTGCTTAGCATATAATGTCACACAGCATCATACGTTAAAATCTAAACAGTCCAGTAGCAACAATTGTATCTTTATTTAACACCACAATGCGGGATGGAAAGCGCTGCTGAATAGCATATTGGTATACATTACAGTGTCGATTCTGTGTCACACAAGGAGAGAGTGTAGCTGATGACACTGACACATTTCGAATTTGTCATGCAAAATGTAGACTCCATCCTTTATTGTATGTTATTTTATAGTAAGAAATGTACTTTACAAGATCAAACCCAATGCCAATGTAATGGCTAAAAGATTCCGTGACCACAATCCTTTGACGGGAGGTGGGACTTCTGTTTGATAGCAGGGTATGGGTTTGAAGGGGCTTCATGGTAGACACATATGTCAAATTTTCAGAATCGTTTGATGAGCACCCTAATTTCATCTCTCTGTTTGGACATGACTATACAAGAATACAGCAGTTTAGTGCCGCTGATTAAAAACCATCTCAGAGTTATGTGGACTTCTGCAGTAGAACGTAATGACCACACTACAGTATCGTTTCTCCACGGTTTGGTATAGTCGCTTTTGTAAAGGTTTCATTTTCTAGCCTAGCAAAAGAAGTGTGAGAGCCTTGCACTTACAAGTGTTACAGATAGTTCTGTATGAAGCAGAGTAGTCCTTTCATTTTGACTGCCAATGCCCTACATCTCAACATACATAAACAACTGACATATACTTCATATGCTTCAAGGGGACTTCTAAATCATTTCTGAAGGGCAGTTTAAGATATACTCGCCATAGAAAGAGTCCCTCCTTGGCGATCCATATTGCAGAGTATATGTTGCACATATTCACAATACTTGAATGCTTGAAGTTGCTTGGCAGAGACACATATCCATTCTCCGATTGTTATATATATGCATGTGGAATAGCAAAGGGGGCTGACTAGCAGTAATATAAGATATTATCCACAATGTTTTGTATACAGGTTTACTACCCACCAAGAATACTTCTATATTCGAGCAAGGCAGCATCAAAGTCTTTGACACCGCACACACCAGATACCATATATCACACCTCTTATTTGCGATGAAATGTTAGGTTGCTTATACAGGAAAATTTTCTGTAATTCTTCCTACAGATGTGAGGGTCGCTTTGGCTCAGTTGCTATACTATTATACTAACAGTTGTAATAGTAGTAGATTCAATAGATTCAAACAGCAGGCCATACGGCGAATTCAGATTGCAATAGGTTTCCAACTAATTGTAGGATATTCATCCAGCTGTACTATAATGAATCACGTAGTCTTTTGATAGGAGGCACTTTAATTTTTTTAACAGCGATTTTTGCTGTATGTATGTCTCGGGGTGATGGAATTTTTATATTGTTGTAGACAAAACGTTAAACTTTAATCATTGTTAATATAAACAAACCATGATCTAATGTCCAGGTTGGCACTGCATTTTTAAGTGATTCCTCCAATAAATTATAAGTGTATTACGTTGTACATAGAGCATCTAACAATTCTAGTAGATTTCTATCATCACTCAACTGCAACATCCAGGCTCACTAGCTATCCGAAATATATTTCCAGCAGTACGCAGAACTGTTCCCAGGCAAGCTCCATGATACACACACAATTGTTTCCAGACTTTGAGTTTCCACTAACGTCTACACCAATTGCATCAATAGCACAGCAGTGAATGTGGTGTTACCCTCTGCAACACACCTATACACACATTTAACTCATCATCTTCATTGTGAACTTCATGTTCCCATAGATACTAGACAATATCACCGAAGGGTGGTGTAACATACTTTCACCATAGACTCCGTCTCCCCACGGTGATCCATATTATATTGTACAGACCACGCAGGTTCGTGACACTTGTATGCTGTAACCGCTCCTCAGAAATGATTCAGAAATCCCCTAGAAACATTGGAAGTATATGTCAGTTGCGTATGTATGTTGGAATGTAGGACATTCGTGGTCAAAATCAGAGGGCTAATCTGCCATGTATTTGCAACACTTGTAAGTGCAAGGTTCTTATGATACTTTTGATAAGCTAGGAAATCAAAATTTTACAAAAGCGACTATGTGGATCGCTATTGTTTTAGGTTATATCCAAACTGCTGGAAACCTGTTTCAAAGTAGAATTTCTTGTTTCAAGGCTAAACTGAGGATCTGGTTACATCCCCTCTGGATGATAATAGTCCACTAAACGACGTCTCATCCAGTAGGAAGCGTTTACATATGAATAAATTTCACTCAAGAAAGACGGTAAACGGTCTACTGGTTCAAAAATTGCGCATTTCAGTTCCTTTCAGCCTGTCAACAATATGACCAATTCATGTAACACAGAAAATCGCAACACTTTATTGCATGTGAAAAGAAGCTGACCAACACGCTACTAAGGAAGCAACCTCTGTTTACATGTACTGTTATCGAGTTGATGCACAATACTAAATGTCAGTATCATTAACGCTAGTCGACCATTCAATTTTGGTGACGAATTCGGAACGTATCAATGACATCACCAAGTTTCTCGTCTTGTGTAACACAGAAATGACACTATGTTGCGTATCAATATGAAGTTCAAGAGCCATTTTGTTTTTTCAAGAACTGACAGTAAATCACATATCTTTTCTGATTTCTGTACAAACGATACCATTTGCTCGTGGTATTTCAGTGTCTAACTTAGAAATCCAGTGGAAACGTTTGAAGTCATTATATTTTGCATAAAACATACCAAACCGTGGAGGAACGATACTTTAGCGAGGTCCTTATGTTCTACTGCACACGTCCACAAACCTCTGAATTGATTTGTAATCAGTGGAATCTAACTATTGTATTCTCACATAGTCATGTCTGAACATAGAGATGAAATTAGGATCTTACCTGCTCATGAAAAGTCCCCGAAAATTTTACATATGCATCTGCCATATAACCCCTTCAAAATCATACCCTGCCATTAAACAGAAGTCCCACCTCCAATCAGACGATTGTAATTATGCAAGCCTTTCGCCCTTGCAATGGCATAGGGCTTTAATTTCGTAAACTACAGCTCTTACTGTAAGGTAATACGCAATAAAGAATGAATACTACGTTTTACATGACAAATTCAAAATGTGTTAACGCCATCAGCAACATTCTCTTCTTGTGTAACACAAAATCGACGCCGTAATATTTACAGATGTTAAAACTTCCTGGCAGATTGAAACTGTGTGCCGGGCCGAGATTCGAATTCGGGACCTTTGCCTTTCGCGGCCACGTACTCTACCAACTGAGCTACCCAAGCACGACTCACGGCCGGTCCTCACAGCTGTACATCTGCCAGTACCTCGTCTCCTACATTCCAAACTTTGCAGAAGCTCTCCTGCGAACCTTGCAGAACTAACACTCCTGAAACAAAGGATATTGCGGAGACATGGCTTAGCCACAGCCTGGGGGATGTTTCCAGAATGAGATTTTCACTCTGCAGCGGAGTGTGCGCTGATATGAAACTCGGCCCAGCGCACAGTTTTAATCTGCCAGCAAGTTTCATATCAGCGCACACTCCGCTATAGAGTGAAAATTTCCTTCTAGAAATATCCCCCAGGCTGTGGCTAAGCCATGTCTCCGCAATATCCTTTCTTTCAGGAGTGCTAGTTCTGCAAGGTTGGCAGGAGAGCTTCTGTAAAGTTTGGAAGATAGGAGACGAGGTACTGGCAGATATAAAGCTGTGAAGAGGCGGCGTGAGTCGTGCTTGGGTAGCTCAGTTGGTAGAGCACTTGCCCGCCAAAGGCAAAGGTCACAAGTTCCAGTCTCGGCCCAGCACACAATTTTAATCTGCCAGGAAGTTTCACATCAGCGCACACTCCGCTGCAGAGTGAAAATCTCGTTCTGTATACAGATGTTGTTCAACAGCCATTCACATTTTTCAAAAATTGACAGTAAATCACATACGTTCTCTGACTTTTGTAGAAGCGTGCTGCTTTTCTCGCGATATTTCGGCGTCCGACTTCGAAATCCATTGGAAACATCTTATGTCACTATGCTTTGCGTAAAGGATATCAAACCATCGAGTAACGACACATTAGCAAGGCCATTACGTGAGATGTAAATCGTTCAGTTGCAAACCATCCAATAACGACATTTAGCTCACACCAGACGTGATTAATAGGGCAAAGGGGGTATGGCCCTACTCTGGATTGTTGCGAAATTTATTCAAGGTGGCCGATCCAAGATGGTAGCCATAGATGTGGCAACTTTGTAGTCATTTCATGGTGGGAAGTTTAAATTTTGACTGGAAAATAGGTCAGTTGGGCTACCTCCACTAACGTAACCCCCTCTTCCCCCTCTCCCCTCACCATCCCTCACCCACTCCCACCATCTGGAAATCGGCGAGAAAAGGACTCAGTCTGCACTGGGCTGTTGCGTAGGACAGACATAGGCCTTGATTTTGCATGTATTATTTATTTAAACAATTTGAGTTGTCATAGACAGTAGCTCCATCCAGTGTGTTCACCATGAGGTCCAGCTGACTTAGTTCACAATATTGTCGTCAAAGGATGATATCCCTTCCCCGCTCCCCTTCCGTGACGTAATCCAAGATGGTGGTATGGGGAAAAATGGCGGATAAAGGACTCAGTCTACTCCTAGCTACTGGACTAGGAGGACAGACATAATTGTGTACTATGTTCAGTGGAGGAGATATCCATGCTGGAGAAGGAGTATATTAGCATCTGTCTGCAGCTCGTGGTCGTGCGGTAGCGTTCTCGCATCCCACGCCCGGGTTCCCGGGTCTGATTCCCGGCAGGGTCAGGGATTTTCTCTGCCTCGTTATGACTGGGTGTTGCGTGCTGTCCTTAGGTTAGTTAGGTTTAAGTAGTTCTAAGTCCTAGGGGACTGATGACCATAGATGTTAAGTCCTATAGTGCTCAGAGCCATTTATTAGCATCTGAGGACTTTGTCGATAGCAATAATATTTGATGAAGACAAATACGCTTTATGAAATAATGAAGATGGGGCTATGTTATGCTTCGCAACTCATACTGATAAGCGCGTGTGCTGTAACTGTAGATCATTCTATAAAAGTCCAGTTAGTCAGTCTCCCTAAGCACAAGAGGCAAGCTGTGCACCCCAGAATCCCTGCGCCTTGCTGAAAGAGAGGCAACGCGCCGACTTGCGCCACAGTCATGCAGTAGCCACTAAGCACTTCCTGCACATTGGAAATCCCGTTGGGCTCCCTCCTTCCAATTCTCAGCAAACAGATACCCTTTGTTGTTGAACACGAACTGCTTCAGGAGTTATTACAGCTGGTGTTGCGGTATATTGTCACATACATAAAGTGTAGATGTTACAGGAACTAAGTGAACCATTGCACAAAGAGAGAGAGAGAGAGAGAGAGAGAGAGAGATAGAGCTGGCTTTCGAGATGAAGCAAAACTATTTAAACAATTACTCATTTTATTCCAAGGAATACCACCACCACCACACTTGGACATGGACTCTAAAAGGATCGCTGCACACTTGTGAGACCATTCCTGAGATACTTAGAATGCTTCTGTGGGAAATTGATTCCGAAATCGATGTCAGCTGCAATACATGATACACGCCAAATCGATTATATTTGGAAGTGGAAATAAATATCTCTGTAACTCTAAATAGGACATTCACCACTTTTCGAGTTTTAGCTGCTTGTTTGAAGGCACTGACAAAGAGAGTAATCTTTCTGAGTCCTACAGCTACCGTAGTCTTCATCACTTTTCTGAAACGGTGAGTAGAGTTAGTTTAGTTTTATATTTGCTGCTGCTAGAGTCAGGTACGTTATTTTCCTCACTTCTCGAAGCACTGTCCAAGAACAGGCAGGAAAATCAGAACGGTTACACAAACAGAATTCGAGGCACTGGCCTACAGAAGAGAAAAATGCCTGAAATTTTCGGCTAATTTTCGGTGTCTTACAGCTGCTGGTCTAGAGATGCTCTACAGCCACAATGGCGGATGAGGAACAGCATCCTGCCAGAGATGGATGGTCTGCTTGAACATGTATCTGAACACTCAAACAAAGAAGACATCACAGATGCCGCAGAACTTTCGATAGATACCCTTCCTCCATCTTATTCGAACCAGTTTGTAGTGGCTTCTATGTCCCACACAAAGAATGTCTTGTGAATGAATGGAGCATTCTGATTGGCTCTTACTGAATTTACCCACCAAACTGCTGCTGCTGCTGCTGGTGGTGTGAGAGCACTGTCCACCATTTTTTTCTGCAGAGAGACAAAGTAGTAGACTTTCAGCAGCAAAGCCATTTTGTGCAGGTGGAAAAAAAAATATACGGTTGCCACATTGCACTGACAGTTAACCCTGCAATACTGGTATACAGATCATGATATTCGGAAAGTGTCGCCAAAAACACTTCCTCAACTACATTGCTGTGCTACTGATGAGGAAAGTTTGAATTTTTCGGTGTGAAACGTGCCAAACTGCTGCTGCTCCTGCCAGTGTGGGATCACTGTTTGCCATTTTCTGCAGACGAGACTTTCAGTGGCAAAACTATTTTGTACTGATATATATATATATATATATATATATATATATATATATATATATATATATATATATATATATATATATATATATATACAGCAGCCATATTGCACTGACAAAACCTTGCGTAAGTGATCTGCAGACCATGAAATACGGAAAGACATTTCCTGAATTACACCCCTCTGCTTTTGTCAAGGAAAGCTTGAATATTTCAGTGTGAAACCGATCGCCAACTGGGGTACATCGCCACATACCATTTCGATGTAGTAAACACAGTTTGTATTTTGCATCCTGCATATACCTATTGACTACCAGACACTCGAACATATACCGCGAAGATAGACATATTTTTAAAAAATAAAATAAATAAATAAAATGTAAGCACATGCACTGTATATAGTCCTCGCAACACTAGATGTTTCCTGCGAGGTCGGTCGGTCATGAGTCAACTGCCCTCCCCCCACACACGTTTTCCTATGTGATCAGAGTGCCCTCCACGGGCAATGGTCACTCCCTGAATTGTTGTGCTGGTTCCCCTCGGTACAAACACGTTATTGTTTCTGGCCATCAAGTGCTTCCTTGCTTGCTTTCTGCACCCATCTCCAGACTCTGGGATTACAAAAACATATGCATCTTCACATGGTTTGCTAGAATATCACACCATTTACGCAATAGTTCTCAATGTCAAGCACACAGCAGTATGCTACCGATCGCTTGCACAGTAAAATTCCGAAGATAAAGACTGGAAATTATATCTCTAGAAACACGAAACTTTAGCGACGTGAAGCTAGATGGAACGTACTGCAAACCACAGAGTTAGTAGGAGCTTATCTCATCTGCGAAAATCATTACGTGATAACTCGGAAAAATAGAGGAAACTGACAGTTCCACTCACGAACACCGATGCCAATGATATAACAGATTCCAAATCATCCTTCTACTATACAAAGTCAAGTAAGGTGTTTCTCATGTCTAGAGGACCAGCAAACGTGTCTTCCACCCGTCTTGCACTATCTAGATGCTAACACCACACGCCACAATCGATGTTCTCTCAACCAAAGAAATAAGGGAAATGTGAAGATGCAGTCAACTGGGCAATTTACATGGACGGGAATAATGGACCAAGCAAACACACGTCCATATTGAATTTCCTCAAATTTCATGGAGAACACACATGCTCACGAAGGCTGCCCAACACCTTCTGAGTATTAGTTCACTTTTCAGCTTCTAGAGTGCGACACGGTTTGGTCGATTACATTCCAGTACCCCAGCTGGCCTCTCCATTCGAACAGTTCCTGCCATAAGACAGGCCACTGCCGCCATGTCCTCTGCACCACAGACATAATCGTCCTAGGAAACCAGCCACATATATTTTGTCACTGTGCTTACAATTAAATATTACTATTGCAACCTCAATATGACGACATCTGAGAATGAGTGAAGTATCGAAAAGCCATTTTCTTTGCACACGTCGGAATACACACGTACCTTATAAGCCTGCTGATCACAGCAAATCTATCTCGCACCCCCTATGACTATGTATAATACTTCGCAAATAACTGAATGCTGGCGATACCAAACAATACTGAACGGAAATCAGCGACGGATGGATATGTCTCACACGTTTTTCTTACGAGTGGCACCAATGTGTCTTACAAGGGAACCTCCCCATCGCATCCCCCTCAGATTTAGTTATAATTTGGCACAGTGGATAGGCCTTGAAAAACTGAACACAGATCAATCGAGAAAACAGGAAGAAGTTGTGTGGAACTATGAAAAAATAAGCAAAATATACAAACTGAGTAGTCCATGGGCAACATCGGCAACATCAAGGACGGTGTGAGCTCAGGCGCCCCGTGGTCCCGTGGTTAGCGTGAGCAGCTGCGGAACGAGAGGTCATTGGTTGAAGTCTTCCCTCGAGCGAAAAGTTTACTTACTTTATTTTTGCAAAGTTTTGATCTGTCCGTTCGTTCATTGACGTCTCTGTTCACTGTAATAAGTTTAGTGTCTGTGTGTTGCCACCGCACCGCAAAACCGTGCGATTAGTAGACGAAAGGACGTGCCTCTCCAATGGGAACCGAAAACATTTGATCGCAAGGTCATAGGTCAACCGATTCCTCCACTGGAAAACAAGTCTGATATATTCTATACGACACTGGTGACGGCATGTGCGTCACATGACAGGAATATGTTGTCGACCCACCTAACTTGCACACTTGGCGAATGGGTAAAAAGATTCTTCTACCTTGCCCGATTTAGGTTTTCTTGTGGATGTGATAATCACTTTCAAAAAAGTGATGAAAACATAAGAGTGTGTCACATAAACTGCAACAAATGAATGCAACAGTTTCACAGTCACACAGTTTTCTCTGTGCTCTGTCAAAACATATTTTTTTAACGTTTTCAAATTTTTCCGTGTGTAGACTGTCAAATCCTGCATATGTCCAAGCAAATCTGAACATGTCCTGGAATTTTAGAGAGCGAAGTTGATTATTTGTGAGTGCCTGAACTCCGATAATTGTCTGAAAATAGAAATTAAACTTTTCACTCGAGGGAATACTTGAACCAAGGACCTCTCGTTCCTCAGCTGCTCACGCTAACCACAAGACCACGGCGCTCCTGAGCTCACAGCGTCCTTGATGTTGCTTATGTTGCCCATAGACTACTCAGTTTTTATATTTTGCTTATTTTTTCATAGTTCCACACAACTTCTTCCTGTTTTCTCGATTGATCTGTGTTCAGTTTTTCAAGGCCTATCCATTGTGCCAACTTATAACTAAATCTGAGGGGGGTGCGATGGGGAGGTTCCCTAGTTAGAAAGAGAGGCATAATCGTCTTACAAGCCACCAGATGTTAAAAACACGATCGCAACGGCTATGTTACTGTCACAAGCGGTCTTGGTTCGACAGGCACACTCAAGTATTGCTAACGATATCCATATTAAAAGCTATAGAAGCCTTATAAATTGAGATATGGCATTACACCGAAATGAAGTGATTTTCCACTCAAGTATCGCGACACTGAATGTAGATGGTGATCACTGGGGTGTGTATTAACAGACTGCCAGTGCAGGTACAGATTGCTGGCGGTGTAAGCTCGTAATAAAATAATCGAATTTAGAAAATGATTCGGCTACGAAATGTGGTACGAAGCCAGTATTTGCAGCTTCCTCATGCTGCCGCTAGATATTTCTCCAGTATTTGTAACACATTCCCCCTCGATGCCATATCAGAGGTTCTGCAATGTATCCACTGGGTCGTAGGTGATGGTTGATTGAGAGTGATCATATACAGTAGATGGTGTGCTATGCGATGAGTCACTGTTAAAAAATGCAACGCTAGATTGAGTCGCAAGAAATCTACAAAATAGACTGGCTTTTCAGATCTATAGTGTTACACTTTCCGGTAGAAATGCTGTCTGTGATTTGGAATCAAGTTGTTCCATTCAACCACATACCTACGTTGGAACCTATGGAAATGTCTTTTAATCACTACAGTCACTAATGAATCATATTTGTGACAGTCTCATATCTCGAAACAATTCACTCATTTTCAACCTATCTGCTACAGTAAAATTCCAACATGATTTTAAACAGTCCCAGTGCATCTTGTAACTGTTCCTCAGACTCTGATCCGCTATCCCTGCAGCTTTGTGCATGTGATCGTTGCAATTTCATTCGGAACTGAGCAGAAGTCAGAGAGAACTATATCCACCAAGTTCTGCAACCCGTGTAGAAACAGGGTGAGCTGAGTTAATACAAAAGGACCATGTTTTGACCACTCAGTGGAAATGCGAACATGTTGTAGCTTCACCAACTGTGTACAATGTGTCAAGTCAGCGCCCAATGAAGCCTGCTCCTGCAACACAATGTAGTATAAAAGACAGTACAAGCAGTTACAGGAACTGGGAGAAGGACAAGGCTTTTGTTACTGCATTGTTGTGCATGTCCAATCTACATACAGGTACAGCAGTCTGAAGGAGATCTGCGTCTCTTAAGGTGCATCCACGTCTGTCGCACAGACCAGTGTGAAGCGTTATCGCCTGTACTGTAGGAGGAGGACCATATCCCACAGACTATGCTGTCAGCTGCAAGAGAAGTTCCCTGGGTCGTTTAAAACATTGTTTTTTTCCTGCTATAACACGGCCAGGCAGTGTATGACACAGCTTTGTACACTTGCTTTTTTCCACGATGACACCGAGGTCTGCGTCAGGTTCTAAACTGATACTAACACATTTCAAGCCGTTGGCTCTCACAAAAGACTAGACATCGCATGATGTAAATTATGTTGTTGCTGCTGCTCCCACAACACACACTGGATGATTTTAAATAAAAGACAGTCACAACATATGGAAACTGGAAGAGTTTTGCTTCGTTGTGGAACGTTTCCAAATAGCTGCCCAAAGGTGATTGACAGCCTCTACATTTAAACTCATCTTTCGCTGTGACAGAATAGCTGATGGCTTCGTGTTCTGTTTCAATTTATTCCTCATAGTGCAGTCATGTACGTGATCGCTGTTTCGGTGCTAGCCATCCTCGGAACGTGTTGCCCCTCAACCAAGACTCTTTCTCCATCTCAAAAAAGTGATGCCAGTCAACTATTATGTGGAAAAGACGTCGTTGATGTACTGTAACAACAAGCATCACAGTTGATAGCGCGATGAATTTTAGCAGTTTTACCGTAATTTCAACACCAACCACTGACACAGCAGCATGTTTCCCAATTTCTGTATCATCACTGAACCACCCTACCACTACTTTGCAAGGACCATATACTTGATACTGAATGTAGATAGTTGACTTTGCGGTACATCCATTCATTATTGATATTCCAACATATACATCAAAGTATACCAGACAGCAATCTACATATTTCTAGCACTTCGATCATAGTGCGGAATTTACGATCTTTCCCTATGCAAATGGAGTTCACAGAGCATTCTCGCATTCTTAGGATAAAGTTAAAGATTGAAAGATCTCCTCGCATTGTCTTTGATCAACCTTCCCTGCAGCAACATCACCGATTTAACCTGCAGCTGACCATAAGCAGACCACAACATTCTGCATCTCATGAAGGCATAGAGCGAGCCAAGTCCATAAGTGCTGTTCTGCACCGATCTTGCTCACAGTATCCATACAAGTGCACAAGATTTTTCCAAATGCGCGCATGTCGAGGATGTTAGCTCCCCTTATCACCGTATAGTAGTAGATATGAAAGTGTTGTCATGTAATAGCAGACAGTTAAGAAGAAGAAGAAACTGGTGGTTTTTATGAATGATGAAGCTTCGGACAAGACAGATATTGAAGCATTTTACGTAAACCAACTGTACTATCAATTCTCAAATATTGTTCTAGTGTCTGGGACTAGTGCCAAGAAGGTATTGGTAAGAGAGAACATAAACACATGCACTCCTAAGGCTACACAGATCTGCACTTAAAACACGCTACAATGTTAGCAGTTTCCGACCTATTAATCATGTGGAATGCAATGCTGTTAATATTCCAATGTAAAAATATGTTTCCAGCACTTGACATAATTTCTCCTTGCAGGTTGGTCTACCATAAACTATGATGACAAACTGTAAAATGAACAAAACTACTTCCTTAAAACATTGATTCTGTGTGATACACGCACAACACAAATTTTCAGAGGTGTATAGCACCCACTGTTCACATACAATTATGGTTCAGAAATTACACTATGCTCGCACCACTCCTATAAAATGATTGATAGTAACAGAGACTGCCCTTTAGAAGGAAGCAGACAAATGCATATCAGTAGTGTTTGCCATGTGAAACTACACCTCATAGCATCACTAACTCCATAAACAGGACATCTGCTAGACAGATGTATACATAGGGATTGCAGTACCTCACAAACAGCTGTCGCTTACTTAGAATCACTGTAGCTATTAAACTGAAGAATCCATTTTGTGCCCAAGGTGCGGCAGAGGAATGGAGTACATCGCATAAATCTGCATTCATCTAGAGGAAAGTGCTAAATTAGGATGGACATGTTTCATCATCATCAATATGAGATGGAAGTCCTCTGATGACTGAGACATTTGCAGTTAATGATCGCAAATAGGTAGTGCTCTACATCACACACAGAACATGCAGTTGTATATAAGTTGAACACAGGTTATGCCACACAATTGGTGCACCCTGGCACAACACCGAAAAAAGTGGTTAAATGACCTGCAGCAACATCTTCCTCTTTCTCTAGAATGCGTCATCAGTCTACCATTAAATCATCCTCATTACAACTCTCTCTCAACCAATCACTCCATTCAGTTTTTGTCATCCTTCAACGCTGATGCAAATAAGTTTAAAGGCAGATGATTCTCTCCCTTTTTTTTTCAGGAAAGCATTAAAGACAGCAGTCAACTCGCGTGTATCACTATTAGCTCAATAGAAATACAGTACAATGTTGCCATACAGCAATTGTTTGTTAGCTGACACCGCTAGGTTGTAATTGGTGGAGAGTACAGGGAACCACATTGTAAATACTGGCCGGCCGCGATGGCCGTGCGGTTCTTGGCGCTTCAGTCCGGAACCGCGAGACTGCTACGGTCGCAGGTTCGAATCCTGCCTCGGGCATGGATGTGTGTGATGTCCTTAGGTTTGTTAGGTTTAAGTAATTCTAAGTTCTAGGGAACTGATGACCTCAGATGTTAAGTCCCATAGTGCTCAGAGCCACTTGAACCATTTTTTTTTTTGTAAATACTGTTTGTTAGGGTTTAAGACACCTGATTGGTCCTACACAATGTCAAACACACGATCCATTCTGTGGTTGTATATTGCACTCAACCCAGTTCGTGAGTCAACGCTCCTTAGCTAAGGACACATTGTGACCCACCATCTACCAGCCTGCAACACATGTCTTTTGCTGGGCCATGCAACACCGGTCAGGGTGCATGCTCGGGCGGGTGGTAATCCTAGGCACACTTCCTGTCTCTCGGGAAGTACCTTAGTCTCGCTCCTTCGTGACCACGTGAAGCCAGCAGCAGACCTGAAGCCACTCTGCCTTCCTCCCAGAACCATCTGTGAATCTCAGACACACCGAAAACAGAGCAAATGCACTGCAGCTGCATTTCGAGTACAGTGCTACACTTTACTGTCCAACCAGAAAAATAGTTATTTGCGCTAGGTGTTGACTACTGTACTATCACATTTATAAGCAATTGTAGAATACGTGGCGTCGGCATGAGTGACATAAAATTACGGAAAACTAGACGCAAAATATGTATAAATTGAGGGAGAAATACGCCGAAATCCGGGAGCACATACATGACTTCTGCTTGGTGCAGGGAAATTCATGTAAATGGCAGGAAGATGTCTTCTTTTAAGTGGAAAATTATGTCCAGTCATAAGAATGATACAGATATTTGTATTTCCAGAGCCACAGCCGTCAGGAGGGGGTATTTCCAATACTTCGCTCATCGTCGAATGTCGTCAGACTGAGGCTGCAACAGTAATATTTAATTGTAAGTACAGTGATACAATATATGTGGCTGGTTTCCTAGGACGATTCTATCTGAGGTGCGGGGTGCGAACGATTGACATTGCCAGCTTACGGTGAGAGGCGTCCAAATGGAGAGGCTGGCTGCAGTACAGAAATGTAGCTGACCTAACCGTGTCGCCCTCTAGATGGCTGAATAGCGAACAAATACTCAGTATGTGTTCGGCAGCCTTCTTGATCACGTGTGTTTTCCGTGGAAATTTGAGAAGACTCAATATTTACGTGTGTTTGCGTTGGACCATTATTCCCTTTCGTGTAAATTGTCTGGTTGACTGCTTCTTCACATTTTCTGTCTTTATTTGGTTGAGATAACATCGATTGTAGTGTGTGTTGTGTACATCTAGATGCTGAAAGACATGTTAGCTGGTTCTCTAGACATGAGAAACACATTGTGTGTGTGTGTATGTGTGTGTTCTGTATCAAACCAGGGACCTAGAAACGATAGAGAGGCTTTGTCCCCACTGTAGCCCTCAGTGGTTCACAACAGGCTACAGAAGTCCACTCAACCCACTGCCGCCCCACACACCAAACCCAGGGTTATATCGTAGTTCAGCCCCCAGTAGACACCCCCCGGAACATCTCATAACAAACAAGTGTAACCTTAAATGTTTGTGTGGTAGAGTAATTATGGTATATGCATACATGGAGATTGCTTGTGTAGCAATCGCCGACATAGTGTAACTGAGGCAGCATAAGGGGAACCAGCCTGCATTCCCCGAGGCAAATGGAAGACCGCCTTAAAAACCATCCACAGGCTGGCCGGCACACCGGACCTTGACACTAATCTGCCGGGCGGATTCATGCAGGGGACTGGCATGCCTTCCTGTACGGGAAGCAATTCGTTAGACTGAACGGCTAGCCTGGCAGGCAGAAACACCTTACTTGAGTTTGTATAGTAGAAGGATGGTATCATTGACATCAGTATTCACAAGTGGAACTATAAGTTTCCTCCATTTTTCCGAGTTTTTACGTAATGATCTTCACAAGTACGATAAGTTTCTACTTACTCAGTGATTTGCAGCACGTTCCATCTAGCTTCATGTCGCTAAAGCTTTGGGTTTCTAGAGATATAATTTCCAGTCTTCATCTTCGTAATTTTACTGTGCAAGCGATCGGTAGCATGCTGCATTGTGCTTGATATCGAGAAGTATCGCGTAAATGGTATGATATTCTG
This sequence comes from Schistocerca serialis cubense, assembly GCF_023864345.2. NCBI lineage: Eukaryota > Metazoa > Arthropoda > Insecta > Orthoptera > Acrididae > Schistocerca > Schistocerca serialis. The sequence goes on from NC_064640.1 coordinate 645,583,355, forward strand.
GCAAACTATGTGAAAATACGTATGTTATTGTAATTCCTGAGTCTGGAGATGGGTGTAGAAATCAAGCAAGGAAGAAGCATGTGAGGGCCAAAAACAGTAACGTTTTTGTGCCAAGGGGAACCAGCCAAGCCTTTGTACAGCAATTCAGAGAGTGACTGTGGTCCATGGAGGACACACTGATCGCATACCAGAAAAACGTGTTTGGGGGCAGTTGACTTGTGACCGCTGGATGCTTTTGATGACCGACCGACCTTGTGGGAAATATCTAACGCTGTGGGGACTATATACAGTGCAAGTGCTTACTTATTTTTGGGATTTGTCTGTCTTCACAATGTATGTATGGGTGTCTGGTGGTCGATAGCTATATGCAAGATGGGGAAGTGATGATTTTGTATGGCACAGGATATGAATTGTGTCTACTACATCGATATGGTATGTGGTGACATGGCTTTGTTGGAGATCGGTTTCACACTGAAAAATTCAAGCTTGTGTAACTGAGGAAGTGTCTTTCCGTATTTCATGGTCTGTAGACAACTTTTGTAGGGTTTAACTGTCTGTGCAATATGGCTGCTGTATCTTCTTCTTTTTGATATGTGCAAAATAGTTTTGTCGCTGAAAGTCTCATCTGCAGTAAACGGTGGGCAGACTCCCACAATGGCAGCAGTAGCCGTTTGGCGCTTTCCACACTGAAAAATTCAAACTTTCCTTGACCGTAGCACAGCAGGATAATTGAGGAAGTGTCTTTGGCGATAGTTCCATATCTCGTGATCTGTAGACCAGTATTTCAGGGTTTAACTTTCAGTGCAATGTGGCTGCCGTATTTTTTTTCGATCTGTACAAAATAGTTTTATTGCTGAAAGTCTCGTAATTTTTCTGTCTGCAGAAAAAAACGACAGACTGTGCTCCCACACCGGCAGCAGCAGCAGTTTGGTGGGTAAATTCAGTAAGAGCCAACCAGAAAGTCCCAATCATTCACAAGGCATCCTTTCTGCTGGGCATAGGAGCCTCTAGAGAGTGGTTCGAACAAGACAGGGAAAAGGTATCTACAGATAGTTCTGTGACATCTGAGAGTAAGGTGATGTCACCTTTGTTTGAGTGTTCAGAGACACGTCCAAGCAGACCATTCATCTGTGGCGGGATGCTGTTCCTCATCTGCCACTATGACCTTAGAGCATCTCCAAATCAGCAGCTGTAGGACACAGAAAATTCCAGCTATATTTCCCGTCCTTGAAAATTGCTTCGAATTCTGTTCGCATAATTGTTCTGATTTTTCCATCTGTGCTGAGACAGTGCTTCGAAAAGTGAGGAAAGTAACGTCCCTGACTCCAGCAGCATCAGATATAAAATTAAGCCCACTCACCGTTTCAGAAAAGTGATGAAGACTACGGCAGCTGTAGGACTCAGAAAGTTTAATCTCTCTGGCAGTACCTTCAGGCAAGGAGCTACAACTCGAAAAGTGGTAAGCGTCCTATTTAGAGCTACAGAGATATTTATTCCCACTTCCAGATATCATTGTTTTGGCGTGTATCAGGTATTGCAGCTGATATCTGTCTCAGGATCTGTTTCCCACAAAAGTGTGTGAAGTGTCTCAGGGACTGTTTCACAAGTGTGCTGCGATCTGTTTTAGAGCCTTTGTTCAAGTGCAGCGGTATACATCGCAAAATGGAAGTAAACTGCTGTGCATCGATGTTTTTGAAAGTGCGTTTAGAGACATATTCAATTAGATTTAATAACTCCTTAAGCAGCTCATGCTCAAAGATAAGGGTACTTCCGACAAAGGTGTCCTTGGGATGGTTTCACAACTGTGTTGCGATCTTCTTCTTCTAGAGTCCGTGTTCAAGTGTGGTGGTGGTGGTATTCCTCGAAATAAAACGTATAATCGTTTAAACATTCTCGTGTCATTTGGAAAGCCCTCTCTCTCTCTCTCTTTTTCTCACTCTTTGTGCAGTGGTACATTTAGTTCCTGTGATATCTTCAAATTATGTATGTGACAATACTCCGCAACACCATATGTAATAACTCCTGAAACAGTTTGTCTTCAACAACAATGCATATCCGAATGATCTACGGTTACTGCACACACATTTATCAGTATGCGTTGTAAAGTGTAACCTTGCCCATTTTCATTATTTCATGAAGTGTATTCGTTTTAACCAAATATCATTGCTATCAATACAGTTCACAGATGCTAATATACTCCTCCTTCACCAGCACAGACATCTCGTCCATTGAGCACAGTACATAAATTTGTCTGTCGTCCCAGTACACAGACTGAGTCCTTCTCCCATCATTTTCCCCCAGACCGCCATCTTGGATTGCGTAATGGGAGGGGAAAGGGGAAAGGACAACATCACCCTCTGGTGACATTCTTGTGCACTAAATTAGTTGGACTCCGGACTGCATGGTGAACACATTGGATGGAGCTACTGTCTACGATGGTTCAAATTGTTTAAATAAATGATGCATGAAAAATAAATATTTATGCCTGTCCAATCTAGCAGTCCAGCGCAGACTGTCCCACCAATGTCCTGATGGATAAGGAGAGGGTAAGGGAGCAATGCATGTAAAATAAAGACTTAGTCTGTCCTATCCAACAGCCCAGCACAGACTGAATCCTTTTCTCACCGATTTCCGGATGGGTGGGAGCGGGGGAGGGGAGGGAAAGAGAGGGGATGGGAGGGAAGAGGCCAGGAGAGGGGGTCAGATTAGTGGAGGTAGCCCAATTCACCTATTTTCCCGCCAAAATTTAAACTTCCCACCATGACGTCACTGTGAAGTTGCCACATCTATGGCTGCCATCTTGGATAAATTTCACAACAATGCAGAGTGGGGCCATACCCGGTGTGCCCTACTACGGATGTGTATCGCTGCGTAGATGTAAAAGTTCTCTTACATGACAGAAAATTTGATCTTTTGTGGTCAGCAAAGTGATAGGCTTTTCCGATACTATATCCAGTGCCTTGAGAATTGTTTCAATTTATTCCTAAATGATGTGAAGTGGTGCACTGTTGTGTAATGTGAAGAAAGTAACATCTGAAATTTTCGTACTATTCCACGCTAGAGACTTTCACACTCCTTCTGCTAAGGTACAAGCCTTTCTTTGATTTATTGTATTTCGATTCCCCTGATGGGGCAGGGGGGGGGGGAGGGGGGGTTGGCAGCAGCATAATACGCCGCTCTACAGCCTACAGATGAAGTTAAGAAACATAATGAGGAGATATAACAATAAAAAGAGGTGATAAAACGGTGACTTTAAAACTGGTACATGGCGAAAAATTTGTGAAGAAACCATAAAAAACAAAGATGTCAGTGATGCTGATTAAAGACACTGAGGAAATAGACAGACACAATTAAAAAACACTGCAACGGTCCGGTTTCTGTTTGCAGCACTGTAAAAAGGGGACGCACAACACTGAACACGTACAGAAAACACTGCACTGTAGAGAACAAAGGCATTTGGGTATGGGGGGAGGAACCAGACAGATGGGGGGGGGGGGGGGAAGGGGGGGAGCCAATTGAGGGAGAGGGCACAGTATCAAGGGATGTGGAGCAGGACAGACACAAGAAAGGAGTGATGAAGACAGTGGTGGTGAAAGAAAAAAGACTCAGGGGAGAGAATGGAGTCAACGAGTGGGTAGGTGGAGAAAAATCGGAATGGAAGGGGGGGGAGGGAGAGGGAACCCGGGAAAAGGACAGAGGGATGGAGGGGGAGGTGAGGATCACAGTTGATAGGAGGGATAAATGGAGGGAGAGAGGGCATCATCCAGGAGGGGGAGTTGATGGAAGCCAGCTCGGGAAAGGAGGTGAAGGGTGTAGTGGTGGAGGGTAGGGAGGACACAATGGTGAAGACGAAGCAGGGGGTCGCAGAGGAGAGGAGCAAACAGGGGATGAGGGGGATCAAGTTGGCGAGAGGTGTAGAGGACATGGACATGTTGAAGGAAAAGGGGCAGATGGGGGAAAGGAATGAGGTCATAGAATATCAGATGGGGGACAGGAGGCGTATACGGAAGGTGAGATGGAGTGCTTGGTGCTCGAGGATCTGGAATGACTCATAGAATTTGGGGGAGGGGGGCAGATATCCAGGTGGGACTGGCATAACAGAGGATGGTATGGATTAAGGATTTGTAGGTGTGGTGGATGGTAGAGGGGTTCAACCCCATATCCAGCCAGAGAGGAGTTTATGGAGATGGAGGCGATTGTGGGCTTTGGATTGGATAGAGTGTAGATGAGGGATCCAGATGAGGTTTCAGTCAGTGATGAGTCCAAGGTAGGTGAGGGTGGGGGAGAGGCAGACAGGACAAGCACAGATGGTAAGGGAAAAATCAAGGAGCCGGAACAAGCGAGTGGTATGACCTACGATGATTGCCTGGGTCTTTGAAGGATTGATTGAGGAGCCACTGGTTACAACATGTGGCAAAAAGGTCAAGGTGATTCTGGAGAAGGCACTGGGACTGTTGAAGGGTAGGAGCAAGGGCAAGGAAGGTGGTGTCATCGACATACTGCAGGAGGTGGAACAGAGAGGGGGGGGGGGTTAGGGCATATCTGCCTTACACAGGAGGTAGAGAAGAGGCGAGAGGACATAGCCCTGGGGTACACTCGTGGAGGGGTAGAAGATGCGGGAATTGGCGTAATGGATGGTAAAATGGGAGGGGCGGTGGGAGAGGAAGGAGGCAATCAGACAGACATAACTGAAAGGATGGGCGTAGGTCTGGAGTTTAAACAGGAGACCGGGATGCCATACACAGTCGTAGACCTTTTCAAGGTCTAGGGAGACAAAAGTAGTGAAGCAACGGGGGTTAAACTGGAGGGAGAGGAGATGATTGAGGCATGGGTGTTGGTCATCGGCAGAGAAGGAAGGTCAAAAACCACAATGGGTGTTGGTGAGGAGGTGGTGTCAGTGGAGGTGGTGGTGGATGCGCGAGGTAAGGATGGATTCCTAGAGCTTGCTAAACACCGAGTTGAGACATATAAGGTGGTAGAAAGAGACATCAGATGGAGGCTTCTTGGGATATGGGAGGTTTTCCACAGGTCAGGGTAGAAGCCACTGGCAAGGATTACGTTGTAGAGCGCAGCAAGGAAGGAGGGAGGGCAGTGTTTGAGATAGCAGTAGGCAATGCAGTCGTGGCCTGAAGGAGTGTTGTGTTTAGTGCGGAGTGTGAGGCTGATGTCCTGCGTAGCATGATGATGTGAGGAAGAGGGAATAATCAAATTGGGGGTCATCTGGAATGGAAAAGACATCAGATAGGTGGGAGGCAAAGTGGTTGGCCTTACTGAGGTTGTCAGGAAAGGGATTATCATCAAGGAGGAGAGGGTACTGTGTTGGAGGCAGTTGCCAGTAAGGCAGTGGGAAGCAGACCAATACTTGGAAGAGTTTATTGGGAGTGTGGCGTTGAGTTGTGTGAATGTCTGTCGCCAGGCACAGCGTTTCTTCACAGTAAGCATATTGCTAATGTGTCGTAATTGCCAGTGGCAAGTGAGTGTGTCACTGTCATGAGTGTGGAGGAAGTGTCAGTGGAGGTGACAGGATTCGTGAAGGAGAAGGATGGCCTGGGAGGGCAGGGTCGGGTAGTGAGTGTGGATGGCTTTGGTAGGGATGTGGGTGGCGATGGCATCAGACAAGGTCTGGTGGAGGAAGGCAGCGGTTCAGGAGATGTCATTGGGAGATGGAGGGTAGGGTCATGGCGTTCAGCCTAGGTGTGTGTGGATTCCCTGTAGGCATCCCAGTTGGTGTGGGAGTAGTCATGGGCAAGTTTGAATGCCAGGGTGGGGAATGTGGCGGGGATGGCAACATCAGAGTAGTGTGGAGGACAGGGGGATGGTCACTGCCAATTAGGTCAAGGACATCCGCAGTGATGCGCCAAAGGAGGTTGGGAGAGGGTAGGATCACGTCGGGAGTGGTGTTGGATTCAGGTTGGGTGTATTGGGCAAGGAAGCCATCCATGAGGTGACGATGGAGGGTGTGGAGAAAGAGGAGTTTGTGGGTGGGTTGGGAGTGGATATTATGGTAAAGGATGCTGTAATGTTGTCTCGCCATGGTAGGGGAGATTTAGACAACGGCAGTGAGGGGGGTGAAGGTGAAGTGGACCTAGTTGTGGGAGTAGATGGCATAGGTGGTGAGGTGGAAGATGGAAAAGGCAGCAAGGGCAATTTGGGAAAGGATGTGGAGGTGTTTTAAGGGGTGTATGTTTTGCAGGACTATGGTGACAAAGGAGATGATGTCTTCTGCAACTGGGAGAGGGCGGAGCGAGTTGTTGGGGTGGATGAGGTCATTGATGGGGCGGACAGGAACGGTGAGCTCAGGGCGACGGGAGGAGGTTTTGCTTTACATTTTGATGACTAGGTAGGATGGTGTTCGTTATAGGTATTACAGGAGGGAGGGAGAGGCGAGGTTGGGCAGTTCTTCAAGAAGTGGGAAGCTTTGCAGTGGGGACAGGTAGGGGGCTCTTACAGGCAGCCAAAGTACCGTTATCTAAGATGATAGCTGTGATGTCATCTGTTGATGTCATCCAATATGACGGCTGTGACATCATGCAACATGGCGGATTTTGACGGAAGTTTGAATTTGGGGGGGGGGGGATATAGGTAAATTGCGTACCTCCACTAACCTAACCCCTTCCTCGCAGAAAATGGCAGGAAGTTCAAATTCCATCAGGACATTGCAGCCTCTACTAATGTAAGAAAAATGGCTGGAAAGAAAGGGCAGTTGGTCTGCCTCCACCAACCCAAGTCATCCAACCGCCACCTCTTCCTAGGGATTGGCGCGAAGTTTGAACTTTGTTGGTCATGAAAGGTCACTTGGGCTATCTCTACTAACCTAAGAAAATGTAATCCCAGAGTCTGGAGATGGGTGTAGAAAAGCAAGCAAATAAGCAGGTCCAGACCAGAAACAGTAATGTGTTTGTGTTGAGGGGGAACGAACGTGAATTTGTAGAACAGTTCTGAGTGAGACTTTGGTCTGCTGAGAGTGCTCTGGTCACCCATCAGGGGTGCATGACCACCGACCTCACAGGGATATATCTAGCGCTGCGAGGAGTGTATACGGTGCTGTCTGTCTTCATGGTAAATGTACAAATGACGTAAAAGGACTGATTTTGTATGGCGCAGGATATGAATTGTATGTTTAATACATCGACATGGTACGCGGTGATATATTGCTGGGTTGGAGATCTGTTTCGAGCTATAATATTCAAGCTCTTGTCCTCAGTGGGAGAGTAGTGTGATTGAGTAAGAGTCTTTCCGTATTTAACGAACTGTAGGACACTTTTCGGGGTTTAGTTGTCGGTGCAATATGGCGATCAGTGTAAAATACTTTTTACCCGCTGAAAGTCTTAATTCGGCAAGTAATTTCGATAAGAGCCAGCCATAATCCCCCATTCATTCACAAGACATCCTTTGTGCTGGGGTATAGGAGTCTCTACATAGCAGTGAGAACGTTTGTGTATGTTGAAAGCAGGAAGAGTAACATGTGATGGATGGGGTGCCACGTTAGGACCGCGAGGAAGAACGAATTCGCATTTTCCTTGTTGTTCTATCGATAGTGATCATGATTACAATACACCAACCCGCATCGGTGATGTCTTTCCAAGCATTACGTCCGCTGGTGCGGTATTCATTATCACACATAGTGCCAGACTCCCGTCTGTCATAACATTTCTTTGAGAGAATCTTGGCAGGATGCAGCACCTTCCAGAAGCGCTGAATGTAAGACTTTGTAAGATAATTTCCTAGGATTGAGGAGAATCGAGACATATAGCCAGTGTGAGTGTAGGCATACCATAATTTTTTCGGGCTCTGTACAGATATAAAAGATAACTGCATTGTTTGTGTAAAATGTGTATATGTTGCAGTGTAAAGTTACTGTGGCTTATGTTGTGGCATGACCAGAGACGATGAGTGTGTGTCCTACCGTGAGGGACATATAGATTCAGCACATTGATAACCACGAGGGTATGAGAGAGGAGGAGACATTACCTGTACATTCATCGGCGTCAGACAGTAGCAGCAATCGTAATATTTAATTGTAGTTACACTGGTAAATATGTTCCTGCCTTCCAATAGTCTTCTGAGTCTTGTATATATTTGATGATCTGTAGACAACTTTTGTGGGTTTAACTGTCAGTGTAATTTAGCGATTTGTGCAAAATAATTTTAGCACTGAAAGTCTCATCTGCAACAGTGATGAACGGTGCTCCCACTGGACCCGCACTGCAGCTATGCATCATCATGCCAGAAACAGTAAACACATGCTCGTGCATTCCAGAGGATGATTTGGCGCTTATTTAGATATACATGTGACATCAGTATAACACTCGAAGAACTTTCACATGCCATCGGCAGCCGAGTGAGAGTGATGGCTCCTGGTGGCTTGCATCCAGCGCTGGCTAGCGACGGCATTGACGCAGGTGTGCCTTTGGAGCGTCTGCGCTCTGGAACTAGGTTTTCTCCCCCGTCCAATCGAGTGAGCAACAGTGCCTAGGAGAACACTTATTTTAAGACGAATTTCTCAGGTACCACATATGAAAGGGATGTTGCCACCTCATGCTTGCAGGAACCGAACGGGCAGCTGTGCATCTGTTTGTCGGGGGTACCAGTGCATCCTGACACCTGGGAGTGTGTGTGATTGGCTTCTGTGTGACCTGCTGGACAGGGGGCAGTGGGTGGAGCCTGCATATGTTGTTTGCGTCTGTTGCATTATTTTGCGAGCAGGTCTGTAGGCTGTGCTATGCATTATTTGAACAGTTTGCTAGTTGATTTCGTGTTTGCATATCACTCTACTGTATTATTTAGGAGGAGTTTGCATATCTGTACTGAATTTATTTAGGTAATTTTGAAGTTGTTTGCGTATCTGCAGAGCGTTATTTAGGGGTAGTTTACAGATCTTTGGGCTGTGTTTTGTGACCCCAAGCATGTCAGAGTATGTGTTTTGTATCAGTGTGATGAATATACTATCTCAAAACCATCCCTAAATAAATTGTTCCAAAATAAATAAAGTTCACTCCTTCCTCTCTCCAGCAGCCTGGCACAGGCTGTCATTTTCCCCCCTAGAGAGTCATCTTGGGTTATGTCACGGAACCAACGACAGCATCCTCTGGTGACAGTACTGTGTACTATGCCCATACCTCGTGTCGACCACACTGTTTCCCGCCATTTTCCCCCACTGTCTTGCATTACATCATGGAACGGACGACAGCAACTTTGGTGGCGGTACTGTGTACAATGGCCAGACCTCGTACCGAACACTCTGTTTCCTGCCATCTTGGATAATGGTACTTGTGTCATCAGCTGATGTCATGGCCGTCATCTTCGCTTACGCCAGGGATGAGAGCACCCACTGGCGGCTATACTGTGTACTAGGCCAGTTGAAGTCCGGACCTCATGGTGAACACACTGGATGGCTGTACTGCATCAAATTGTTTAAATAAAGACTGGTGCATACAAAATAAAGACTTATGTCCAGCACAGGTCGAGTCCTCCCCCACCATTTCCTAGGACGAGGTGGTGGTCAGGCGAGTTAGGGTAGTGGAGGTATCCAAGTGCCCTTTCTTTCCCACTATTTTCTTAGGTTAGTAGAGATAGCCCAAGTGACCTTTCTTTACCGCCAATATCCAAACTTCGCACCAATCTCTGGGAAGAGGTGGTGGTCAGATGACTTGGGTTAGTGGAGGTAGCCAGCCATTTTTCTTACGTTAGTAGATGCTGTATTATCCTGATGGAATTTGAACTTCCCACCATTTTCTGGGGAGGGAAGGGGTTAGGTTCGTGGAGGTAGCCCAATTGACCTATCTTCCCGCCCAAAATGAAACTTCCTGCCAAAATCCGCCATATTGAATGATGCCTCATGCGCCATCTTAGATGATGTCTTCACGTGACGTCACAGCCGCCATCTTGGATAACGGTACTTTAGGGTAGCGTCCCCCCTTGGGGTAGCATCCCCTTGTCCCAGTACTGGTGGTGTGTAAGTGGCAGATGAAGACCACATGGATGGCAGCGGTGGTGACGGCAGTGATGGCGGCGAGGGAGCCTTCATGAGAGGGGGCGGCAGCCCCTCTGGCAGGCGGTGAAGGTGGTTTGATGAATCCCTCTGGGCAGTGTCTGGACTACGATGGCAAAAGGGGAGAGGCTCAGCATCCTGGGCTGGCAGCGGCGGCGAGGTCTGGGTGGCGGCTAACAGGCAGGCAGGCAGACGGACATACAACAACACTGGCAGCGGCTGACAGACGGGCAGGTGGCGGTGAGCACTGAGCAATGGCGGATGGACGACAGTGACTGGCAAGCAAGCAGGCAAGCAGGCAGACAAAGCAGGCAGGCAGACAGACAGACAGACAACTTCAGCTTCGGCTGGCAGATGGACGGACGGTGGATGGTGGCGATGGTGGACAGACAACAGTAGCCGGCAGGCAACCAGGCAGTCAGACAGATAGACAGACAGACAGACGGTAACAGCAAGAGGTGTTCAAAAATGGTTCAAATGGCTCTAAACACATCTGAGGTCATCAGTCCCCTAGACTTAGAACTACTTAAACGTAACTAACCTAAGCACATCACACACAGCCATGCCCAAGGCAGGACCTGCGACCATAGCAGCAGCGCAGTTCTGGACTGAAGCGCCTAGAACCGCTTGGCCACAGGGCAATAGACATTTGGAAACCATAGATTACACCCTGAGGTAGCCCAGGCAGTATAATCTGTAGTCTTCGAACGATGGTACAAGCGTTAGAAAAGCTACTGTGTATACTCTGTAATTTTTTACACAGCTGACACTGAGTGTATCACATACTGCCAGACCAGCGTGAGTTCTTGCTCCAGAATGAGATTTTCACTCTGCAGCGGAGTGTGTGCTGATATGAAACTTCCTGGCAGATTAAAACTGTGTGCCGGACCAAGACTCGAACTCAGGACCTTTGCCTTTCGCGGGCAAGTGCTCTACCAACTGAGCTACCCAAGCACATGAGTTCTAGCTGTCAGCGATGGCTAGCTATCGGCACTCCAGGCAGAACCACAGTCGACAGAAACTTGTGTGAATCATAGTGGCTTTACAGTGATGTATCACTTTCTCCCATGCTTGTCATAGCCATGTGATTTCCCATTAGGTCTCTGCTTGCACTCGTGAGGTATATCGTTCATATTCACCCCACCAGGTGGAGGTAGTGACCTGTGTTGTGTCACGAGTGTAGCTATGGCCATCTGCCGTTAGTTGGCACTACACTTTGTTGTGAAAATAGTTCAGTTTTTCGTCTTGAAGTGTGTACAATGATAGAATCGACCACTATTCTAGTAGAAAATATCATACTTTCGTCTCATATGTATTTGTCGCGTTTTTGATGGCTACTATTCGATGTGTAAGGAAGTGTGGGCATGTTTCATTCTCAAATGTGTTGCTACGTGGGTGCTGCATATGAGAACAATCAGTTTAAAACAGTACTATGGTGTCAGGCTGTTTTACTGTTGGTAAATATTCATAATCCATTGTTCACACAATTTTCTTTGTCGTGAATTTTGTAAGCCTAGTATCTGAACTTGCCAAAGGCCTTGCTGCACTGGTAACACCGGTTCCCATCATATCACCGAAGTTAAGCACTGTTGGGCTGGGCTAGCACTTGGATGGGTAATCGCCCGATCTGCCAAGCGCTGTTGGCAAGCGGGGTGCACTCATCCCTTGTGAGGCAAACTGAGGAGCTACTTGATCGAGAAGTAGCGGGTCCAGTTTGGTAAATGACATATGCCTAGATGAGTAGTGTGCTGACCACATGACCCTCCATATCCACATCCAGTGGTGCCCGTGGGCTGAGGATGACACAATGGCCGGTCGGTACCGTTGGATCTTCCTGGCCTGTTTGGACGGAGTTTAGTTTTAGTGTCTGAACTTATTTTTTTTTTGCACAAGGGGCCGTATAGGTTATTTTGAGCTTATGTGAATTTTGATTGTCCATCATTTGAGTTAAATTAGAAATGTGCTTTCCGTATTTTTCTAGTTTTGTGTCATTCTAACTGAGCTCATGCAGGCTGTGGCTACAATGCAGTCACAACAACATACTAGTGTTGGGAATCAAAACTTCTACGATCCCACATGACTGTCGTCCACATCTTGTTGGACTGCCCAAATTTAGCTGCCCTGTGGCAGCCTTATAACGTTCTGAGCACCCTACCTTTGGTATTGGCGACAATGCCTCAGTGGCTGGTTTGTTTTACATTGTATTCGTAAGAGGGGTTTTATCACACAATGTAAGGGTGGGCGCCTGGCTTTCTCTTCCAGACCTCCACCCTCCCTCCATTTTAACTCTTCCTCACTCTTTCTTTGCTGTATGTTTGCCTTGGTTTTCTTCTTGCCCTTATGTGTGTTCATCTCACCTTCTCTTTTAGGCTGGAGATTTTAGTGTGTTGCAGAGTGGCTGGTTCATCTGTCTTTATTCTTGTGATCAGCCAGCCTCGGCCATCTGATATGTTATTTTAATACCTTCCAAAACTTTTCCTTTTAGTGTACATTTTACGGTTTTGGTTAGTTTCTTTCATTTTTTCTTTCTGTGTGGTTCCCTGTTAGTTTTACGCCCTTTTCATTTCCCCGACTCCTTTTGGGAATTATTTGCACTTGAGCCTTGTTTGCATGAAGAAAAAGGGACTGATGACCCAGTAGTTTGGTCCCTTTAACCCCAAACCAACCAACCAACTCCATTTTGCGTTAGGTTATTGAATGGATGGAATGCCTGTGGTGTCTCTCTGCATAGAGCTGTCACTGACAGTTGGTGGCGCAACTCCAGGGCGAGTGCGGCTCTTATTTCTTACGTTACATGGCCACCCTGGTGGCTGAGAGCCCAGCATACCATTCTGGAGTTGACAGTGTTGTGCAGTGACTCGGCTCTTAGCAGGCTAGCGTGGTTGGAGCAGTGGCAGACTTCTCGACTGATCTGGCAATCATGAACTTTGCCACTGCGTATCCTTATACTGAGGAAAAACAAACTGCATGTAAGGGTGGACGTGATGCACAAAGACACGTGCATCTTGTGCTGATCGATTTTGTCTTCCAGAGTGATGAGATCACTCAGGTATTGCCACGAAAACATTACCTCGATCATAACACTCCATCCTCTTTTCTGGACCCTTTGCTGTGAGATATTTCTCATTGCTCACACCAACTGCCATCTGTCTGATGGAGCATAAAACGTGATTCATCTGAAAAGGCTACCTGTCGCCACTCAGTGGAGGTCCAGTTGCAGCACTGGCGTACAAATTCCAGTCTTCATCGCCAATGAGCAGCAATCAGTGTGAATGCCTCAACCAAGTTCCTGCTGCAGAGGCCGATCTGCAGCAACATTCACTAAACAGTCGTTGAAAAGACATGGTTGATAGCCCCATTGTTCACCAGAGTGGCCAGTTGCTCAACGGTTGCACGTCTATTCACTCAAAGACTTCTCCACATCCGTTGTTCACTCCCGTCATCTAAGTCCCATAGTGCACTACAGTTACCTTGTTGCTGGTGTCGGATAGCACCATTTAGCCATGCACGGTATACTTTAACCACAGCAGCATGTTAACAGTTTACAAACTTCACCGTTTCTGAAATGCTTACACCTTTGGCTGAAAAGCCAATAATCATGCCATTTAGGACTCAGATAAGTCGTTCTGTTTCCACATTGCGACAACGACTAGACTGTTTCTGTGTCCCCCTGACATACTATGTGTATCCTCCTCTGCTAGTGCTGCCGCTTGTTATCTGTGAGTGGTTATTGCATGCTGACGTGCTACATAGGCGGTGGGTACATTAATTGACTGAACCATGTACATTTCACAGTGACCTCGTCAGAAAACGATGATAGGAAACACAAAGAAGAGATCGCCTCAACTCTAAAATACATGAAACTTACATGAAAGTAGAATCGTTACTAAAAAACACAGTTCGGTTTCTAATGATGGAAATATGCAGATTAATTGGAGTTCAGGACCAGGGTTTTTGTTCAGTATATGCTCGCACCTGTTTGTTTAATCTCTTGCATAAAACACTTCTTTTTAGAAACAGTGACAATACCGTAAGTGGTTTTTCAGTCAAGGCTCAGGTATTTTAGTGGCATATCGCAGAGACTAAATCTAGGGATTGGCTTTTAACTCTAAATGAAAACTTCACAGGTGCCTTCGTCAATATCGCCGTCATCATTTAATTATTTAGCATACCAGTGCATCATATACATCATTGTCATACAACTAGTAAAACATCATAAAACCATAAAAATATCATCATCATATAACAGTGAAATTGTGGTAGCGGAGGCATGCACCATGGCAAATGCCATATTCCAACTAAAAATACGCTTCTCCTAATGTAACCGAATCACCATATCTGTAAATATGTGTTACTTCAATAGCCTTTAGGAGCATTCTCGATTTGCCAGTGATGTCTAAATGCGTAATCACTTCAGACAGGACAAGAGAGGAATAAAGTGTGTAGAATCGAGTGTGATGCTAGAAGGAATGAAAATCGAAGAAATATCACAACCCAAGCCATATCTCTGTGTTCGTCAACTCACATACTCAATCACTCCAGGAGAACGAGGTAAAACCCTGTGAAATGTCATATAGGAAACAACATCTGGAAAATACACTTCTAAAGATAATGCAGCCCACAGCAGTGACTTTCGCCTGCGATCATGCAATAGGCCTTGTATGACTTAAAACTGCAAGAAGAGTTATACGTATATAGGAAAGCTGCACCATCTCCCTAGTGCTCAGCACCTGGAAAAAAAATAATATATTTTTCCTGGTGTTCCCACATCCTCTGCTGGCTGGCTGGCAAATGAAATGCTTTGTGGTCAAGACCCTTACAATAACTAGCGTGGTGTGACAGAATAAGATGTGATGCACCAAACTTGACACTTGCAGGTCAGTAGTGTGGTAACAGCGATTGTTATAGCTGTCAGCTCAGATGGCGACATTGCCCCAGAACACACGGCTAGTCACGGATAGTGACAGCGACACTCAGCTGCTGTATGGCGTGGTGGGATGTGGACCCCCATGGCGGTACACGGTTGTATCAATGCCTTGACCAGGGATACTTATTGCCCAACTCCGATTGCACAACTTGGACATGCCTTAAGAAGCAGCGAAATGTGTGACTACGACAACGAGCCATGCTTGTGGCCACAGACTATGGCCTGGCATCGACAGGTGCTCACTCAACATCTGGAAAGGCTGTGGCAGCCAGAGTGTAGCGAGCCCGTGGACTTTATCCAGAGTAGGCAGGCTTTGGAGAGATTGTGACATGTAGCAATGAGATGAGACTAACAAGTAGTGGACTCTGTGGCCAGGCTGTGGGCAGCCAACGGTGTCATAGCTGGCAAAGAAGGTGTCTACCCAGCAGCCACAGTGCAGGCATGCAGTAGTGTCATGGCTTGCTCAACTTGGCCGCCAGGGCTTAGGTCACAGCGCCTGTGTAGTGAGCATTGACAACAATTCGAACAGCTCCATACGTGTAGAAACAACATGAATTCACTCCCTGCTTATGCTCATGCTTGCCTCAGATGACTGTTGTATAAACTGTTTGCCACAAATGTAAGGTCCCCCTTTGGTGCAGAAGGTGGGAGACTGCGCTTCTGAAGTTCCATTTCAGGATGGAAAGGATGTCGGTATCACAGTGGACATCTCCAGGAAGGATATAGATTTCCTGTATGCCAGTTTGCATGAGTGACAGGTATGGTTGGCCAGATATATAGACAATTTTAAAGGAATAGTGATACGATACGGGTGAGAATTGATTAGTAGAGAGGGGAACAGATGCACGTCACAAAAGAGACACAGAAGCAGGATAGCATGAAACTGTCTGTTTGAAAGCAGAGCTGAAATATGAAAGAGGAAGGAGCAAATGGTTTAAGCCACTGGTGGTGGAGGAGATCTAAAACACAGGAGAGACAAATGGAGACAACATAAAGCTGTCTGTTCAGTAGTAGTGCATAATCACAGGCGAGTTAGCTCCAGGGGCATCTCTCTGCGGGCAAACACGGGAGGCAGACACATGGTCCTGCTAACTGATGCTTTTTCAAAGTATACAGGATTATAAAGTGACTTAGTACAAGTCTCTACTGCCCTTGGACATTGGCCTGTGAATTCAGCACACATATAGTCGCTGGTTGTAACGAGTGGGTACAGAATGTAAAATCTTAGTAAGATATAAAGGCAAACAAAGTTATTGATTTCCTGGAGTACAATGTGTGACTGACAGCTGGGACTGTACATACAGTTGCCATTGTTATATAAAGAATAATCAGTTCTGCATCTACAAATATTTTAATCTCAGACTCAAATTTTTCCTTCCTTCTGATCCATCATCACTTTGCTACGATGTAATTCAAACCAAACCTTGTGGAAGGAAAAAAATTCTGATTAAACACATAGGAATGATAGACTACTTTCATGGTGCAATTCCTTTATTAACCGTCCAATGAAAATTAGTTTTGGTTTAGATGCTATGACTGTTGTGCTTTGTTACTATTATGAAAGATAACACTGTGTTTAGATACAGTAATATTTACAAGAAGCTATCCACCCACTGTTCACATATTACAAAAGGACAGATTTATTTCTGTACACAGAGTAGATATTTCAGTGTAACGATATAGTGATGATATGAGATGGAGGAACAAGGGTTTTATGTAATGTTTTGGATCTGGGATGAGTGTGTTCTGGAGAATGAGTATGATGATTATATGTTTTGAGGTAATAAATGTTAATAACAGTGGAGGGCATTACAAAACAGGTAGTGAGAAATGTGGTTCTGTATTTGTTTAATGCTGCTACATCTTAACACAGAAAATATAGCTTGCACTCTTGGAGATGTGCTGCTACTACATAGTAGATTTAAAAAATAGTAATAACAATAAAAACGTATTTGTGCTGCATATTATATATCAGTACTCATTACAGTTTGAGCACAGTTCCACTGCATTTAATATTGTACTACAAATGTGTCCAGAACAAATTTTTTTTTTATGCAAGTACTCTGAATAGGCCAAACTGATGCAGTGGAAGTTGTAGAACCACTAATTGTATCTGATGTTGGCTTCAGAACTCAATTAAGCAAATACCAAATCCATATACTTACTGTGATTAATAATTATACCTAATGGTGTAAACCTATTTTAACCCATTCTACTACATTACGCTGATTATTCCGTTGGAGGAAGATTTCCACTGCATTGCATATTATCTCAAGAATGTGTGTGAATGTCATTCTATTTGAAGTATCTGTTTTGTGTGACTTGGGAACAGAGGAGAAAGTGTTAATGACTTGTTACTAGAGAATACAGTTGTTGTGAATACACTGATAACAAATACTTCGTAACTAGAAAGGCAGTCATGTAGTGTGCAGAATATTTAATGTAGAAAAAAAGGAATAGAAGAAAATATTCACTTTAGAAAAGAAGACAAACACAGGGACAACATGTAACAACATTTAGTTTAGTCCACTTCAGTTCCCACTTTGAAATACAGTATAATGTCAAAAGATACAGTACGGTCATAGAGCATTCCAAATATAAAATACAAGATACAACACTGGATTCACGTGTTGTTAACAGGAATTTGAAGAGAACAGTGCACTATAATTATGCTCCTACTGTAAAAAAATTTCAAACCAAATATTACACTTTAAAATTCACACCACTGATGCTTGCCACTAACAGATTTCAATGTTGAATGTACTACTGAATTTTTTGGAACTAGGGTTTACTAAATGCGAGAACATCCATTACGCTGGAGATACATTTACTCTATACTATACAATCCAACGTGATGCAGAATGTTTTTATTGTGTAATAGTATCTGGTACAATTATTGCTTATTCCATTACAAAAATTTGAAAATGCACTGTGCCAAGAAATAATAGTATTTAAAGGAAAATTACATGCCATGACTACTTTAGCTTTTCTGTCATAGTAATTCATTGTATTCTATACTTCTTTGTTATTAAATCTCAATACTTGCCATATTGTCCTTTCTGCTCTTAAAGTTTTATTTGTACTTCAATTTATCTGATTTGATTCACTGTATCTGATTTGCAACATTTTTGCTGCATCGATTTGATTATGTTCCGTTCTTATATACAGATCTCTCCATTTACTGGAACTGTGATTAGTCTCTGCAATGTGTATCCGAAAGTTGCCTGTTTCCTACTGTTGGACGATTAGGTCTGTTGTGTATTAATGTTCAGTTTTGCTGTTGGTTTCCTTTGTAATGGGAACTGATGTTTTGTGTTTTCAATTGTGAGACCTGGGAGGACATTCATGAAAAGGCATATTAGAGCAAAAACTGACACACAAATTGTGTGTACTCAGTAGCATTATAAGCCACATAACTAGAGCCTACTTATAAATACGTGTATGACAATGCGTGAATGCCATATTCATCATAAGGGCTCATCATCCTTGTCTTTATGACATCAGCCAGAAATACACAATTCCATGGACAGCAGCTCACTTGCTAAAATAACGCACTCGTCTATTACAGTTCTTAAAAGACATTAGGTATTTTGATGACTGTAATTGTTCTTCAGATTCTAACATTATTTCTTAGTGTATTGTTTGTCACAGGTGGCTGAGATTTTCTGTATGTTGCAGGGTAGAGACTTCAGGCAGGAAGGTAGTGCAGCTGTCACTAATCTCTCCCCCCCTCCCTCATGCAGAAAGGCCATTAAGCAGGTAAGTGCATGCAGTAAATTGATTGCAAAATAACTAAGGAGCAGAAAAAGTACCAATTACGTGAACTTGGGCCAGATATTTGGTTAATGACACGCATACAAAGAAAAAAAATACTATGTAATAAAATTTTTATCGATTTTACCTCAACACGGGTTGGTGATTCCATTGTCCTTTCAAAGCCATTGGCTACAGTCATACTTTTGAAATAATGAACTAGATATTAGTTCCACATCAATTTTTGTCGCTTCCATTTCACTTTTTATTTGTTTTGTCATGTGCACTAATGTTTGCATGTGATGTTGAACTGGAACATTGTCAACAGGACTTCTAACTTTTCTATTGTTTCGAATTGTGTAGAGGAGCAGCGCGGTCACTGATTGCGCGGTCCCTCCCGCCGGAGGTTTGAGTCCTCCCTCGGGCATGGGTGTGTGTTGTTCTTAGCATAAGTTAGTTTAAGTAGTGTGTAAGTCTAGGGTTTGATGACCTCAGCAGTTTGGTCCCATAGGAAGTCACACACATTTGAACATTTCTGTAGAATGCGCCAATAGGAAAGTGTAGTGACACTTCGCTGCCGTTAAAAAGGCAAAAAATAAACAGTTCTTCGTGGAGATAGTGTGAAAAGCGAGTGATGGAAGGTGTTTTGTGCGTAAAATGCAACTCCTGGTTACACGAAAAGTGCGCGAATGTAAATTTGAAATTCATCAGTGATGACTTTCGGTAGACATGCCACGGCTGTTTACGTGACGAAACGGCCGATCTTTTAAGTGCAGTGAACTCAAAAAGCGAAATTATAAAGCTAGTTTAAAGTGAAATTGAACCACTAAAAACAGAATTATTCACTATAAAGAAAGAAAACGATAGATTAAGACGTGAAAGGCAGTCCTGCGTGTGTGATATACAACAAATGGAAAAGCAAGACGGCGAAAATACATGTGCGCCTACGAACACTGAAAACCACACGTCAAGTGTTTCCTCAAGTCACGATAAACTCAGCAAGCCAAAAATCTGTAGATAAATGCAAGTGGCAGACGGTGACACACAATAAAAGAAAAGAGTACAACACGGCAATGCAAAGGGACGAAAATGAGTTTCTAATAATTGGTGACTCGCTGCTGGGAAATATTGCTGTACCCAACTGCAAAATCGACGTCAAACCGGGAATTAGAACGCAACAACTCAGCAAAGATTTTAAAAATATGCTAAACCAAAGCAGACAAATACAAAACCGGATCCAGGCTGATACTTAGTGGTAATATAAAAAGAAGGTCACTGAGTGACAAATATATCTGCAAAGTAAATTACGCCGTCAAAGACCACTGTGATCGCCTTGGTGCTGTTTTTATAGACCCAATCAAACTTCTGAGTTGAAACCTGCCTCGGAAAGAATGTCACGGATATAAACAGATTAGCGTCTCTAACATTCAGCAGAATGTTTACAGATATCTGTACAACAATCAAAAGAAAGGGAAACTAATATGGTCTAATGGGGGTGAAAAACCAATTACTGCAGCTATTAAAGCAAAAAATAAGCACCACACTAAAAAGGAGGGACTACAGAATCTGCCCTCAGAATGCGCGCCCACAATATGCAAGTCAACAAAAGAAAAGTTATATAAAAGTACTACATCAGAAGATTCAATACGTTCGTAACAAGAAACTAGAAGGGGAAATAGTCCTAAGTGAAATACGACCAGACATACTATGTACCAGCGAACGTGGACCAAATGAAACCCAAGTAGCTAACTTGACAATAAAGGACTATATTATCTTATCCAGTTACTTCTGTACATCTAGACATAAAGGTGGTGAGGTTTCCATATATATTAAAACAGGAAAGACTCTAAAGACTGCGGGCAGTAAAAGCGTGAGATTACTTATAGCTAGAGAAAAAAACTTTGAAATACTGGTTTAGTGACTGATGACTTTAGATTGATTCGTGTGTACAGATCACCAAGTGTCAATATTAGCATCTTTCTGAAAAAAAATGGCCAACTTACTGAGAATGAATACGAAGAAAAACATTGTACCCTATGTGGAGACTTCAATATTGACAAGAGAAAAGAATCAAAACCAAGACAAGATTTTGAAGAATTGTTAATACAGTACAATATGGCAACAATATCTGCACCAACAAGTGTGGCTTCTCAAAGTCAGACAGTTATTGACAACATCATTACTAATATTACCGTAGTAAGTCTAACTATGAGTCACATGTAGGCCAAACAGAAATGCCTGAGCACATGGACAGCTGATCTGCTTATGCAGAGGTAAGGACATAATATCTAAACCAAAACAAACAACCAAAGAAATCAGGAACATCAGCGAACAAAATATTAACATCTTTAGAGCATTATTAAGCAGAAAAGGGTAGAATGAAGCCCTACAGATACAGAAGGTAAATGAAAAATATGATTCTCAATTACAACAATTAAACTCCATTTTAATGTAACATTCCCCAAAGTAAAGATACAAGAAAAGATGTAGGATCAGACAAAGTAGATTACCAGTGACATAATAGAAGTGTGAATGAAGATCTGGGAACTGAGACAGAGGGGTGAAGTGAAAATTATAAAATAGTACAAAAGAAATATAGAAAAATAATAGGAGAGGCAAAAATCAAGAGCAATTAATGCTACCATAATGAACTCGATAATCAAGACAAAGGCAGCTTGGAATGCAATTAATGATGAAAGACAGGGAAAAGCTAGATCAAACAAAAAAACATATCAGGTCAATGAAAATAATCAGCACAGTGCTTACAGATGGTAAAGAAATAGCTAACATATTCAATGATAACTATCTAAATGTGGTAGACAACTTAAAATTGGAAGGAAATAGTCAACAAAACAAGGTTACTAAGTTATCAAAAAAATCAAGCGGAACCATGTTCTTGAAATCTTTGGAAAGATGGCGGCTAGTGTTAAAGTAAATCGTGTATCTCCGCACAAAAAAGTAAAATTCGATGGAAAAAAGAAATCGTGTATGAGTTGTAAGGACGAGATATCAAAGCTAAATGAACGTATAAAAAGTCTACAATTCATAATCGGTACTCTAAAACAGGATATAAAAGAACTTCAATCGGGAAAATACGGGAAGCAAGAAGACACGGCCTCCACAGGAAAATGGGAATCAGTGACCGAAGAAAACTCTATCCAGCAAGATAAATCTCAAAGAAGCAGTGTAACTTTAATACAAAAAAACAGTGTGCAAAAATCGAGTGTAGTAAATCATGGAATACAGCCATCTGAAGAAAAACTGTTGCAAGGAACTGAAAGTAAACAAAAACGTGTGCAAACAAATAACTATAGCATGGTAGCAGAAAAGCATGAAAACAGATCAAACTTTCCTCGAAATCGCGAACTTCCAAACATACCGGTAGTGAAAAGTAAACTGTCAAATTCTCAAAGAAAGTTATTGACTGATTCTAATATCGTGTGCAAAAACAGAGTCAGTGTGCTATCAGAAAAAACGAACAGATAAAGTGAAGCAGATATACAAACGAAAGTTTCGGAACCGAAAACAACAAACGAAAACAGTCAACGTAAAAAACAAGATGCTGGCATTATTTATTTATTTTCTGATAGTCATGGAAAAGGACTGGCAAAGATCATGAACGAAAAATTAATAAATGAAAGTGTTATAGGATTTGTGAAGCCAGGCGCTCCACTGCCAGAAGTTACTCAGCATATTGACACACACAGTAACCATGGAAGTTGTAACTCTTGCATTATTTTAGCTGGCGCAAACGATGTCTACAAGAACGAGGCAAAATTCGCTTTGCGATCTTTAAGGGAAACATTGGCAAAAGTTATGGACATGAAAGTTTTCGTAATAAGCATCTCTATGAGACATGATCTCATCAAAACATCGTGTGTGAATACAGAAATCGAAGCAACCAACCGAAAGTTCGAGAAAATATGTAAGCTCTTCAGCAATGTGACATATATTAATGCAGACAGTCAAAAAAGAGAGAATTTCACTACCCATGGATTGCACAGAAACACGAAAGGGAAAGTAGCACTGTGCGATGCAATCATAGAACAATTAAACCGAAATCAGCCAGGCTTAGTACAGCCTCCAATTGCAGCAGCAGCAGCAACGGAATCACCAATTTCAAATAAAGAGAATATCACTCCAATGACTTCAGGAAGTGTTGAAGCGGCAAGAAGAGGATCCCCATCTAGCCTGGTTGCGGTTCCTCAAATTACAACTCCAAAAATTACAGCAGAAACGCCATCACACTACAAGTCAACTCGCCCAACACGAAACAGGAAAGAACCACAACGTTTTTTATGGCAAGTGGTTCCAGAGAAATGTTGATTTCATCTTCTAAAACATCGCTCTGGAAAGAAAACTTCAATTGTAAAAGTGTTAAAAATGATATGTCATGTGCAGCTGTCGAACATAAGGTAGGCCAAAACAACCTAGTAAATAAGTCATCGTCGAAATTTATGCTCCTGCACCAAAATGTACAATCCTTATCAAATAAAGTTAGTGAGATAGAAATATTGTTAGAAGATGAGCTAAAAGAAGTGTCTGTTATATGTGTTAGTGAGCACTGGTTATCCGAAAATATGTTACATCACACAAGGATAGAGGGCTTTACTCTTTCATCTTTTTTTTGTAGGAAAACCTCCATGCATGGAGGAACATGCATATATGTTAGAGAGGACGTCAAACACGAAAATTTAAAGTTCACTAACCAGCTAGGGGAAGAGCAAAACTTCGAAATTTCTGCTACAGAACTGACAAATTTAAATATAATTGTTATTTGCATATATAGAAGCCCAGATGGAAACGTAACTACTTTCATTGAAAATCTTGAGAAGGCACTTAACAGTATAAAAATAGTTAGTAAAACAACCATCATATGTGGTGATTTTAATATAGAATTCAATAAGAACTCAAAAGACAGATTAAACCTTGAGGCCTTATTAAAAACCTACAACATACATACAACTATCAAATCCCCCACCAGAGTCACCAAATCGTCAAGCAGTGCTATAGATCAGATACTAATAAATACAGATAAATATTTATACAAATCTGGAAATATGAATACAGGTTTCAGTGATCATTATGCACAGTTTATTGAATTCCCAGTAGACACTGCAGGAAATACTGAACAACAAATGACAAGAAAAGGTAGAAATTTTAGCAAGCACAACCTAGAACACTTAAGGCACTTACTGAAAAAAGAAACATGGAATGATATAGACAACTATGAGGACACATGTAAAAAGTTTGACATGTTCATGGAAATATTCTCCCATTATTTCAATATTTCTTTTCCAGTTAAAAACCAAACATTAAAAACTAAAAAAAGAAATGTTACATGGCTGACGAAAGGCATTAAAATATCATGTACTGAAAAGAGGAGACTTTATGAAATCTCAAAAACACAAAATGTTACAGAAGAATTTCTGGTGCATTTCAAGAATTATAAGAGAGTGCTTCACAAAGTCATAAAAGAATCTAAAAAAAACAACAAATGATCACCATATAAAAATGGCCAGGAACAAAATGAAAGCCATGTGGAAGATAGTCAGAGAACAAGTAGGAAACGAGACCTCCCAAAATGTAAATCTCCAGGTAATCCAAGATGGCAAAAAAATTACAAATCCAGAAGAAGTAGCCAATGCTTTTAATACATACTTTGCAAATATTAGTGAAAAATTACTATCTGACATAAAATCTTCAAATAAAAATCCTGCTACAACACCATCCAATCAAAATAGAAACTGCAACTCTCTATTTCTTACTCCAACCAACCCTAAGGAAATTATACTATCAATAAGAGAGTTAAAAACAAAATTTTCAACAGGTGTGGATGAGATTCCAGATTATGTCATTAAAAATGTGGGGGACCTCATTGCAATACCATTAGCCCACATTTTCAACAGTTCATTAACAAATGGAGTCTTTCCTTCCTGCTTAAAGACAGTGAAACTAAAACCACTGTTCAAAAAGGGTAAGAAAGAAGACATAGCCAATTATAGACCTATTGCCTTGCTATCTACATTTTCTAAAATACTAGAAAAAATTTTTCATAAGAGGTTGCTAGATTTTCTAGAAAAGTGCAAAATATTATCCACAACCCAACATGGCTTCCGGAAAGGCCGATCAACAGAAACAGCAATATATGAATTTCTGGGTGAAGTACTCGAAAAAATTGATAGTGGACAAAAAGTAACTGGCATATGCCTTGATCTGTCTAAGGCTTTTGACATCATAGACCACACTCTATTGCTGCAGAAGCTTGAAAGAATTGGTATCAGAGGTATGCCTAACAGCTGGCTTAGATCATATCTTACTGACCGCAAGCAAGTAGTAGAAATACATTTTCACAAAGAAAATAAATCAACAAGACACTATTCTGATTATAAAGCAGTAAAATATGGAGTACCGCAGGGCTCGGTACTGGGCCCTATCCTATTTTTGATATATATAAATGACCTAACATCAGCCAACCAGTACCATAGCACTATCCAGTTTGCAGATGACACAAGCATATTAGTCAGCGGGAAGACTGCAGAGATACTACAGACATGACTGTCTGAAGCATTAACAAATGTTGTAAACTGGTTCAACCAAAACAAACTAATAATAAATAAAAGCAAAACAGTAGCATTAAATTTTCATAATATCAAGAGAAACATTGAAGAGGATATAAAAATTCAGATGTCAGACACGGATATTGCAAGTGTGCCTAATACAAAATTTCTGGGGGTCTGGCTACAGGATAATCTTAGATGGGAAACTCACATTGACAACATATTCAAGAAGCTAAGTACCATGTGTTATTTAATGAGAGTGCTAGAAAACTGCTGTCATAAGGACTGTCTAATGACAGTTTACTGTTCTAATATACATTCTGTCCTAAAATATGGGATCACTTTTTGGGGTAACTCGCCATCCTGCCTAAAACTCTTCAGGATGCAAAAAAGAATAGTGAGAATCATGGCTGGAATAAAAAGGAACAAACCATGTAGACCATTATTTAAAAGGATGGGGATTCTTCCCCTTCCGTGTATTTTCCTATTTGAAAGTGCAATGTTTATAAAGAAATATACAATAACAAATCCTAGTATCCTCCCCAAAAATGAAAATGTTCATCATCATAATACAAGACAGAAAACTGACTTTCATGTACTCCATACAAAAACCAGTTTGTGCCAAAAAGGAACATTACACCATGGAAAAATTATCTACAATAAATTGCCAAGAGAAATTAAAGTAATGACAGATGTAAAAAATTTTAAAGCAGCATTAAAAGAATATCTGTTGACACATTGCTTTTATAGTGTGGAAGAGTTCCTCCAAAATCCTCGAGAGTCTAAGTGATGATTATGCAAATACTGTAACCATTAATATTGGCCTATAAATACATTCAGATGTAATTCTCAAGTTTATAATGGGGTTCAAGTATAAGTTGTATAGCGACTTGCCCAGCATATGAAGCAAAATTCTGTGAATGTAATTCTCTAGTGTACATGTCAGTTCATAGTGTAGAAGAGTTCCTCAAAAATCCTTAGAGCTTAAGTGAGGATCATGCAAATACTTTAATCGTTAATATTGGCTTATACATGTATTCAGTTGTAAACTTCAAGTTTCTAATGTGGTTTAATTATAACTTACACATTGACTTGCCCAGTATATGAAGTGCTGTAAAATTTTGTGAACATAATTTTCTAGTTTCTAAAGTGTTTTAATTATAAGATATACTTTGACCTGTCCAATATCTGATGTGCTGTACTGTACATGTAAGATTTACTGGACCAATAAATACAATACAATACAATACAATACAAATCAGACACAGAAGATGAACTGTGGAAAACTACACAGAAACTGTAGTCCAAGATATCAGCAGGCGATGTCGAAATATCAAATCATGTAATAAACCTAAGTGATAAAATAATCTCACCATTGCTGGACTAAGCAAACAGCTCTATCAGAGCTGGAATTTTTCCAGAAATACTGATGATAAGCATGGTACTACCAGTGTACAAGGAAGTGGATAAGCAACTACAGGCCAGTTTCATTGATATCAGGTTTCTCAAAAATCTTGGAAATGCTTATGTGTTATAGATTAGTTCATTACCTGGTTAAATACAAAATTCTCATACCATCACATCACGGTTTCAGAAAGAGTAGATCTATGGAATCAGCAATTGCTAGTCTGATAGAATACATTATAGAGTCCTTAGATGAGAAACAAGTTGTATCTGCAATGTTTCTGGATCTCTCCAAAGCATTTGACACTATTGACCTTGAAATACTGGCAGGGAAATGGGAAAACTGTTGTATTTAGGGGCAAGCAGGGAAGTGGATGGTATCATAGCTATGTAACAAGAAGCAATATGTATCAACAGGGGATGCATATCAGTCAGAAACCAGAACTATCAAATATGGAGAGCTGCAGGGATCAATAATGGGGCCATTGCTGTTTAATCTGTCTGTTAATTACATAGGTGTTGAAGGCAAAGGGAAGAAAATATTGTCTACAGATTACATGACAATACTGAACAATGACCAAACTGTGACACAGCTTGAGAGAAGACTATACATATCTGCAAACACCACAGCTCAATGGCTCCTGGAAAGTGGACTTGTTATGAACCTAAAAAAAGACTATGTTGCAGTGTTCAGAAATAAAAATAAGGCTATGCAGATGGGTTTGGAGGTGGATGAAATGAGATTAGAATAAGTAGAATTCACTAGATTATTAGGTATTACTGTGGATAAAGACTTGAATTGGAAACAACATATTAATTCTATCTGTAAGAAACTTAGCTACAGCATATTTATAATGAGGCAGCTAGCACAGTATGTGGACAAACAGCTTCTGTGTACAGTATACCATGGACTCTCCGAAATGTACCTGCAGTATGTTGTGATAGAGTGGGGAAACTCAAAGAATCAAGAAATAAAAAGGGTGTTCACATCACAACAAAAAGAAGTCAGAATCTTATTGGGAAGAAAGACTTCTGAAACATGCAGAACTGGCTCAAAAGACTAGGTATCTTAACTTTTTCCTCCTTGTACATGTATAAAACTGTACTGTATGTCACAAAAGACTACAAATGCTAGTGTACACACCCACAACACATGGGGGAAGAATGACATACGAAGCATACCCCACTGACCGACAATGCTTGGAGAAGGACCTCAGTACTCAGGTATCGCATCACTAAGAAGTCTACCTTAAAAAAACTGCATGACAACGTACATGACACTACGTTTTCAGAGAATCTAAAGACTATCTCATGGAAAATAAATTTGACAGTGTCGATGAATACAGATCACATGAAATTTGTAAATATTGTTAATTATAATCAATGATGTTAGAATAGATAGAAAGTATGTAATAATGAAGGTTTTTGTATTTTTGACATGTCCTATATTACATGTACGATCACTGTACACCATGTAATCCTCCTGGATAAAATAAAATTGGCTTCAGTTTAATTCAGTCATTAACACAGAGATAATAATAACTACAGGTGTCAGCTTAATTGTAAATTAGTTTGTCCTTTTTCAATGTGTCGCTCCTTAATGTGGCTGGGAATTTATAGAATTGTTTTTCCCTGTGTTATGGTTTTGAGATGAGGTTAAACAATAATTACTTCTGCACCCATGGTTATTTTAATCTCAAACTCAGATTTTCCTTTTCCTGTTTAATCTGTCTTCACATCTCCAAGATGTTGTTGAAATTATAAATTGTGAAAGAAAAAAAATTCTGGCTGAGCTCATGTGGACAATAAAATAATTTCACAATGAGTTTTCTTTATTGACCTTTCACAGTGAGATTTAATTTTTGTTTAGATGCTGTGACTATTTGGCTTTGGTTCTAGTTATCAAGGGTAAAACTTCATTTATGAATGATAATATCTGCTAGAGGCTATCCTCTCATCTTCAAAAGGTTTTCGTACATAGAAGAAAGAAATTTCTCAGGGTAAAGAAATAGTGCTCATATGAGGTAGAGGGACAGAGGTGTTTTGTATTTTCTTAGAACACAGTGTGGCCACAGTGCTTAATTTCTAAATTTTTAAATGCCAGGACACACTTCTTGAACCATACAATTCCTCTCTTCCCCTCCCCCCAGCCATAAAAGTTACGATATTTAAAACTTATGGTCAAACTAACGAGAAATAATTTTTTGCAAAGTAGTCTTCTGATACCTTCGGTATGCTGTGTGTACACACACCCACCCACCCATGCACCCACTCACACACACACACACACACACACACACACACACACACACACACACACATATCCACCACCTTACATCTACATATACATCTACATTTATACTCCGCAAGCCACCCAACGGTGTGTGGCGGAGGGCACTTTATGTGCCACTGTCATTACCTCCCTTTCCTGTTCCAGTCGCGTATGGTTCGCGGGAAGAACGACTGTCTGAAAGCCTCTGTGCGCGCTCTAATCTCTCTAATTATACATTCGTGATCTCCTCAGGAGGTATAAGTAGGGGGAAGCAATATATTCGATACCTCATCCAGAAACGCACCCTCTCGAAACCTTGCGAGCAAGCTACACCGTGATCCAGAGCGCCTCTGTTGCAGAGTCTGTCACTTGAGTTTGTTAAACATCTCCGTATCACGGTTACCAAATGACCCTGTGACGAAACGTGCCGCTCTTCTTTGGATCTTCTATATCTCCTCCATCAACCCGATCTGGTACGGATCCCACACTGATGAGCAATACTCAAGTATAGGTTGAACGAGTGTTTTGTAAATCACCTCCTTTGTTGATGGACTACAGTTTCTAATGAACCTCAACCTGGTACCCGCCTTACCAACAATTAATTTTATATGATCATTCCACTTCAAATCATTCTGCACACATACTCCCAGATATTTTACAGAAGTAACTGCTACTAGTGTTTGTTCCGCTATCATATAATCATACTATAAAGGATCCTTCTTTCTATGTATTCGCAATACATTACATTTGTCTATGTTAAGGGTCAGTTGCCACTCCCTGCACCAAGTGCCTATCCGCTGCAGATCTTCCTGCATTTCGCTACAATTTTCTAATGCTGCAACTTCTCTGTATACTACAGCATCATCCGCGAAAAGCCGCATGGAGCTTCCGACACTATCTACTAGGTCATTTATATATATTGTCCCTACGCCCCTGTCCATTGAATCACGCTGGTCACCCATTGTCATATTCGCTGGTGCCATATCCCCAGTGCTGACAAGTTTACAAAAGCAATCCAATAAGACACTGTCATGTTCTGTGGTTCTATATTTATTAAATTCTGTTACATCTGGACACAAAAAGGATGAGCATATGTTGATTATTGGCACTTAACTGTGCCTTGTATTCTCATTGATGTGTTGTGTTGCATAGCCTTCATCTTCTACTACTTCTTCTTCCTTTTTCGTTTCTAATGGATTACAAGACCCCATGCAGATCTCACATGTTGTCTATATATTCCTCTATGTTGTCCTCTTTCATGCCATCTATCTATACTTAACCTGTTGTATACTGTCTTAATTTAATTTTGCCATGTACTCCAGCATCTCCCACTTTGCTTTTTATCAATTAATTTCCCCCTGAATATTTCTGAAAAGACCTGAACCTCTTTCATTTTCATCATATGTCCTGTCTTCTGGAATTTAATATGATCATTGTTGTCACCTATTGTTACAGAATGTGGACTTCTGTGTTATATTTTCTTTTGCAGCTTTGTGATTCATTATCACAGTACAGACCAAAGATTTTCCTATTAACTTCATTTTAAAAACTTGTAACTGGTTTTTCATTTTAGTGAAAATCCTTTGCTCCATAGGATAGGACTGGTCTGATGACAGTGTTGTATAAGTTCATTTTAGCTTTCTTAAGTCATTTGTTAAGACCCTAGACTTTTTGTATGAGGTAGGAGGCTGTTTTAGCCTTTTGTAGTCTCATTTTCACTTCTACTTGTCTCTGATTGTGTTCGTCTATCATTGTACCCAAAAGTTTGAATTGTTCGTTGTGTTTGAATTTATGTTTGCTGATTATTAAATTTGACTGGTAGTCTCGTTCATGTCTACATCTTTGGAGTACTGTCTATTCTCATTTCTGATGCTTTTTGTTTGTGCCAAGTTTCTATGGTGTTTCTGCAAAATCGAAAAACAAATGCTTAATCTTTATTTTTTTCCCAGTGAGTACCATATCATCTGCATACCGGAACACCTTAACTTTATCTCTTTGGAGGAGCCTGTCAGTTTCAGTTTCCTCATAACTCCCTTCAAAGTTTGATTGAAAACGCCAAGGGACAGAGCATCATCCTCTCTGAGTCCAGTTTAATTCTTCAACTGGTTAGATATTATTCCATTTAGCAAAACTCTGTATCTATTATCATCTGCACACATTTTACAAATAGTTATAAGTTTTATTGGAAATCCAAACTGTCACTACATTCCTGAATGTTTACCTTTGAATAGAATCATAAATGTCCATAAAATCAAATGACAACTACTGTATTTTTTTTACATTTGTGTACTTTAACATTTATTGCCCTGATTACAAATTTATTCTCAGCAGTGGATCAGTCTCTGCAACAATCATTTTGATGATTCCCAGTTATATTTTCTGTGTATGGTTTAAAGAGGTTTAGCAGTAAACTAGATAGAATCTTATAACCTGTGTTAACTAATGATTTTTGTGTGTAGTTTCTAAAGTCCATCCTCTCTCCTTTTTATGCAATTGTAGCTTACTAGTAATGATTGTTTTCATTCTGTTGGTATGGTCTTAGCTTTCCGGATTACATGTAAAGGCAAAGCAAACATCTATGCAGTTCCTCTTCTCCATAAGTTAGTACCTCAGGTGGAGTGGCATCACTTCCAGTTGCCTTGCTGTGTTTTACATTTTTGATACTTCCCATCACCTCCTAATATGTGTCGAAATTTTGTTGTTATTGAGGCTAATGCTAGAATTTGTAACTGATCATTTTGGGTCAGAACAGTTCAGTAGATTGTTAAAATATTTCTTGCTTGTTGATAAAATTTTTCTTTGTTCAGTAATCATATTGCCGTCCGTATCCTTCATCATGTTAGATTTGTAACTAAAACCTGTTTTAATTTAGCTAACTCAGCCCCATATTTTCCAAATGCTATTACTGTGATAATGGTATCTGGCGCCATAATTGCTTATTCCACCCCTAAGATTTCAAAACACAATTTCTGCCAAAAAGTTGTAATCCTTACTGTGACTGTGGCAAATTTCCCAGCATATCAGTCCATCTGTTTCTAGTTGGTTTTATCATTAAACATCAATGAGTGCCATGTTTTTATGCTGATCTGGGTTTCCTCTTCCTATATTCTTTGGGTGTTGTTGCTACCTCCTGTAAGAGAAAACAGGCCAGCATTTTTTGCATTCTATCTTTTTTTTAAGTTTTGATGATGGACTTCTAAGTATGTTTGTGGGCTAAATCCAAAAATGGCCTTAGCTTTTTTCCATCTCATCAGAACTTTTGATAGATTTGAATACATAGGAAATACTGCCCTATGTCAGTTTATGGTGAGAAGGAATCTTTGACGTCATCTCATTGATGGTAGTACTTTCAGCATTAAGTGTGCGATACATCTCAACTGTCAATGTTGGCCCAACAGATCAGACTACAGGAGTGCAGTCCCAAATTCCTACAATTGTCAGTAGAGAGCCATGTGGGATGTGGTGCTGAGGACCTAGCTAAGAGAGGGCTTGAGAGGGCCAAGGAAATATCATTGTCAGTAAAATATTTACTAAGCAGCAATACAGGACTGTCTTCCAAAGCAGCATACAACAGCTGGGCAGCAGCCTTGTCGGCAGAAGAGGGTCGATATGTGTTTGAAT
The DNA here is from genome assembly GCF_023864345.2 of Schistocerca serialis cubense. Taxonomy (NCBI): domain Eukaryota; kingdom Metazoa; phylum Arthropoda; class Insecta; order Orthoptera; family Acrididae; genus Schistocerca; species Schistocerca serialis. Next base: position 645,615,883 of record NC_064640.1, read on the forward strand.
TGCAATTCCACCAGTGCAGCGAAGTGTTGGATTGCAGCAGTTATGTCATGGGGTGGCCCTGTGTCTATGGAATCTGGCAGCCTCTGAATGTTTGTATCAATATCCAAAGTGCTCTCTTTGATGTCAAAGATTTGCACTCAGGAGTCACACCCCCGAGTCCACCTGAAGTACTTCCTGCCTTACAGGGGCTGGCTCTCAGCTCCTGTTTGGGAGACAGAAGCCAGCAGCATTGGTGTTGGCCTCAGGAACAGAATGTGCCTCAGCTGTGGCCCTCCCTCTCAAAGGCACGTGATGGACAGCATCCTGATCATGCAGGTCAAGCCTCCAGTAGGCATGCAGTATGATGGTATCATCGAAGCTCTGTTGGCATTGCCTTGGAAACTGGCAGTAGCAGTGTTCTTCCAGCCAGACTCATGGTTCCATAGGTATGCCGAGGGTGCTTCCCATGCACTCTGTAGCTGTGGGGATGGCAGTGATGTCATGTGTGCTGGTTTTCCCTCACTGTCAGCTCTTCTAGTGACTTCAGAATTTTGTAGCTTCACCTTTCAGAGGCTCTTTTCTACTGGTTCAGCACCTGAATGCTTATTGTTGCATTGTACCTAGGCCTTCTTATGACACTCTGATTTGTCACTAGTATGACCCTTTGTCTACCACAACTTGCTCAGCATTTCCCCTTAGCTGGGAGTCTATTAGTCATTGACACAGGACGTTTGGCCAAGGCAGAACTATGACAAATTTTTAGTATCTACCGGGAATACTATGCTGTGGTTTAGCAATATATATCCTCCACAATCAAAAGTGCTTGTGTTGATTGATATACATAAAAAAGCAAAGATACAGTGTTCATAATGGCATCAAGAGGCTGTAAAAAGTCTGTAGATTCCTTTTGTTACATATATGGTGAGTTAATGTTGTCAGGGCAAAAAAGACATATAACATCATCCATACAGTAAGTGTATGTCACCATTTTGGTGTAAACATAGGAGATCAAGACAAAACTTGGACACCGTACTATGGTTGCTATGCATATGCTGAAGGACTGAGATGGTGGTCAAAGGGTGAACAACATGCTTTCAGATTTGGCCTTCCAATGGTCTGCTGAGAGTAATAAAATCATGCTGATGATTGTTACTTTCGTTCAACCACTTTTCATGGTTTCAATGAAAAGAAAAAAAAGAACATCTTATTTTCAAATGTGCCATTGGTTTTATGTCTTGTCCCTTATGGTCCAGACATACCAGTGCTTATGTGGTTCAGAATAGTACATCACAACTATTTACACAAACTGAACTGAACAATTTGATATGCCACTTACATCTGACCAAAAAGACTTCAATATTGCATGGTCCAAAGAATGAAGATAAGAATATGCTCACAACTGGCACTGGTTCAAGGTACACAGAAAAAAGATTTTATGCCATACATTAAGGATTATGTGAGCTCCACACTCATTACAATGACTCATAACATTTGTTGTCTTGTCAGCAGCCATAAATACACAATTCTCTGAACAGCTTCTCATGTGCTTATGTGACATATACACACATGCAAGAACACAATTATAGTTCAAAAATACATTAGAAAGTTTCATAATGATAACTGTTCATGGGTTTCTAGCATTATCTCCCCACATATTGTTTGTCACACGGCACTGAGACCTCAGGTAGTGTACTTGGTACTGGAAGCAAGTCTATTGGACATGGTGGCCCTACTGGTATCAAATGCTTAATGGCCTATAACCTAGTGGTGACAGGCATGGGCCTCACATCATTGAGGGGGCTGACAGACTTCATATCTCTGCTAAAATAAAAGAGTTTTTATTCTGGTTACTGGAATGTTTGCAAATCTAAAATTTGCCTATTTGTGTTTTGCGGCACAGAAATTGTCCCTACACTGTTACAACATGAGCCACCAAACAACAGCCCTTCTATGACTGGGTATATGGCACAGAGTGAACTCTGCACACTTTACAAGTGCTTATCATACTTTCTGTCCTGCAATTTGGTATTAATAAATAGTTCTATATACAGCTGATCATGTTATGGTGACACACACTAAATGCTTTCTAGGACTCAATTACAATTGTTATAGAATAATAGGAAGTTTGATGACTAATAGATTTATGGCACCTAGCTTTTTTCTCAAGCTATATTTATCTCAGATGGTTGACATTTTTCTGAACATTGCAGGGATGTGGCTACAAGTAGTCATGAAAGTGATGAAAATGGCTCAATGCTATTAACAGGTGACTAGAAACAACACCCATTAGCAGAAATCAATGTACTATAAATATTCTCACATGCACTTTGCTAATAGATTCAGTGTGGTATCTGATGCTGTGGGGAAGGCTGAGCCTGATCAAAGTGCACCTTCTGCCAGGATAGTGGCTGCTCCTTCGGCAAGGTCTGGACAGGAATGTGGGGGTAGGGGTTTGTTAGTTACTGGGAGCTCCAATGTTAGGCGTGTCATGGAGCCCCTCAAGAACATAGCTTCTAGGGCGGGGAAGAAGTACAACATTTGCTTGGTGTGCTAGCCCTGAGGGCCTTGTCCGGGATGTTGAAGAGGCTCTTCTGGAGCTATTGAGCATGCGGGGCCCAGTGAGCTATAAATAACAACCCTAAAGACAGATCATGTTGAGTTGTTGCATTTTGATGTTTCTGTTTATTGGAAATGTGTTCAGTCTCAGCATGGCAAATCAAAAATTTGCCTATTTGTGTTTTGTGGGACATAAATTTTTCCTACACTGTTACAACATGATTCACCTAACAACAGCCTTCCTATGGTTGGGTATATGGCACAGAGTGAACTCTGTACCCATTATAAGTGATTGTCATACTTCCTGTCCTTCAATTTGGTATTAGTAAATAGTTCTATATGCAGCTGCTCATGTTATGGCGACACACACTAAATGCTTTGTAGGACTCAATTACAATTGTTAGTGAATATTAGGAATATGATGACTAATAGATTTCTTTTATCTAGCTTTTTTTCTCAAACTATATTTGTCTCAGAAGGTTGACATTTTTCTGAAAGTTGCAGGGATGTGGCTAAATGCAGTCACCATGTGCAGCAGCCATGTACCTGTTACTGCAATACACAATCAGGAAGCAGGTGAGTGCATCAAGCAAATCTGTTAGAGACTAAATTGGAAGATAATGTTGTTTATGAAACACATAGAAATGAAACATACTGTACAAAAAATGTTTTTTTTATTTTCCTCTGAGCAGATGGATAGGGATGGGAGCAACAGGCATTTTGGTTTACAGACATTTTAGCTACATTCTGTTTTCAAATAATGAATGAGATATTCCACAAGATTTCGGGATTGCAGCCAGATCTCATCGACTTCTTTCCATGATATTTCGGCTGACAACCTTACAGCCATCTTCAGGCGAGTGTTTGACACTGGAGATTGCTGGTGCAAGTCGCTCTATTTATATGTAAAAGTGCCGCAGGTGCGCATGTGCAAGTTACTGTAGCATGCGCACCACCTTTTGATTCCAAGGCCCTCTACAATATTACTGCATATATGGAGCGCAATCGAATGCATGAAAAAAGTAAAACATGCACGCAGACATGTCCAAAACAATAAAATGCAAAATTTCAATATTAAAATTACTTGTCGCTCGACGTGTCAGAAGCCATAAAAAGTTTTCTTTTGGTTGAAATTAAAGAAATCAACGGGTGCCAGGCCTTATTCAATAAAAAGCCGCCATCACGATTAATGAGATTATCCGCTAAACGTATTTCCACGGATTCCTTCACAACTGAATCCCAGAAGGATCTCGATGGGGCCAAGATTTTCGTGGCCGAATAATCCATAGTATGTCCTGTGGAAATACAATGTTTGGCTATAGCCGACTTACTTGGCTGTAAAAGTCGAGTGTGGCACTCATGTTCAATGCAGCGGTCGTGTACTGTGCGTGTGGTTTGACCAATGTAGGCTTTCACACACTCGCAAGGTATTTTATAAATTCCAGCCTTCCGTAATCCCAGATCATCCTTGGCTGAGCCCAGAAGAGCACGAGTCTTTGTAGGTGGCCGGAAGATTGCTTTCACACGATGTTTCTTTAAAATTCTGCCTACTTTCGATGAAATGTTCCCGACATATGGGAGAAATGCTCTGGACTTAAACACCTCCTTATCCTCTTGATCTTGTTGGTGGTCACGTTTTTTCCTCCTTAAAGCAGTACTGACCTGATGTGCAGAATATCCATTATGTTCAAATACCGATTTCAAGTGCTCTAATTCGTCTGCAAGGCTGTCTTTATCAGACACGACATGTGCCCTATGCACCAACGTTCGAAGGACGCCCATAGTTTGTGACGGGTGATGACAGCTTGACGCCTGCAGGTACAGATCCGTATGCGTGGGTTTTCGATAGACCGAATGCCCCAATAACCCACCCACCCTGCGTTTAACCATGACGTCCAGAAATGGTAGGCAACCATCTTTTTCAACTTCCATCGTAAACTGAATGTTTGTGTGGATGGAATTCAGATGTTGTAAAAACCGTGAAAGCTCTTCTTCACCGTGAGGCCACACTGCAAAGGTATCGTCCACGTACCGCCAGAAGACTGTTGGTTTCAACATCGCCGAATCGAGAGCCCTCTCCTCAAAGTCTTCCATATAAAAGTTTGCTACCAGAGGGGACAGAGGACTGCCCATGGCAACACCGTCAAGTTGCTCAAAATATTCATTATTAAATAGAAAGTAAGTAGAGGACAGGGCATGGTGAAACAGCGCCGTTATATCGGCCGTAAACTTATTGTCGATAAGTGACAATGAATCCAAAAGAAGGACCCTCGTAAAGAGTGAAACGACATCGAAACTTACTAACACTCTTCAAGAGTCGCATCAAATACCTCGTCGGGGAGGAGATGGCATCTAACATCTGAATGAGTATGATGATTATATGTTTTGAGGTAATAAATGTTAATAACAGTGGAGGGCATTACAAAACAGGTAGTGAGAAATGTGGTTCTGTATTTGTTTAATGCTGCTACATCTTAACACAGAAAATATAGCTTGCAGTCTTGGAGATGTGCTGCTACTACATAGTAGATTTAAAAAATAGTAATAATAATAAAAACGTATTTGTGCTGCATATTATATATCAGTACTCATTAAGTTTGAGCACAGTTCCACTGCATTTAATATTGTACTACAAATGTGTCCAGAACAGATGGATTGGGCTGGGAGAAACAGCGTTTTTAGTTTACAGACATTTTAGCTACTTTCTGTTTTCAAAAAATGAATGAGATATTAAATGAACATTTCTTTTTGACCCATTTGTTATATTATATTTATTTGTTGAGTATGGCTTGTAAACTCAGTGACTTGTTACTACTACAGAGCAGGTTTATAAAGTAAATATTCTGCTACAGGTGTGTCCAGTACAGATTTGTTACACAAGTACACTCATTAGGTGTACTGATAAAGTGTGATTTATATCCAGCTACTCGTTATCATAAATAATTAGGCATAACACTGAAAACCTATATTATGCAATTCTACTACATTATGCTGAGCATTCAAATGTGGAAATATTGATTCTGTACAATAATGAATGTGAATTTCATCATAACTGAAGGACTTGTTTTGTGTGGCATTGAAATGGAGGTTATGATATTAATGACACGTTACATGAGAATAAAAACTTTGGGACTATACTCGTAATGAACACCTTTTAACTAAGAAGGCAATCAGGTACTGTGTGGAAACTTTATCTTAGTACAGGCTGAAGCAGAACAATAGCAATAAAATGTAAGACAACACAATTTCAGATATAACAACATTAAGTGGAGTCCAGTCCTGCTCCCACATTATAGTACTGTGTTATGTCAAAAAGTGCTGTTCAACTTGATCACAAATGCTAAAAATGAAACAGTAATGTTGAAAATGGCTCAAATGCTATTAACAGGTGACTAGAAACAACACCCATTTGCAGTAATCAATGTACTATAAATATTCTCCCACTGTACTACAAATTTTATGGTGAATCATAAACATTACCTATTACAGGTATGTGTCTTTCACACTCAGCTGCCTACACTTGAGCTATTGATGCAGTGAAGTTCAAAATTCATATTTATCCTTAGTGCTCCACACTTAAGGGTGGGGGGGAGGGGGGTGCTATGTGGGAGTGACCTAACCAACTAATTTATATGTGACAATTGCAGTGTTTCTTTAACCATTTTATACTGTTTTATCTCCCTTACATTGTGCTGTTTTAATGGTGGACAGCTGATGATCAGGGTGCACACTTTCTATGTCCCTATCTGTCTCTTATAGGATATCCAGGTTATCTACCAACAATCCCTTTTCAGCTTTACCTCTTTAACACCATAACTATCTCTATTTATGGGTACTATTTTCTGACCACCTATCCCCTGTACACTTACAATGCTTCTTCCCACAGAGCAACATGGTAGCTCCAGTACATTATTATTACACCTCTGTCGCAACACAATTTTTCAAGAATGTGGTTCGGCAGATTTAGAGTTCGTATTTGTGTTTAACACTTGTGTATTTAATCCCTCACTTAGTCTATCATTGCAATCACATTGGTGATGATCCAACCACACCACACCTACTACATTGATGGTGTTGAAATTTGTCTCTGGACATATCCTGTTTGTACATATCTATATCATTTTATGCTAGTGGAAAATACCCCGCGCTTGTCATATATTCCTTTTTCTACATCAATTTACTCAAACCTGACAACAGTGTAGAAGCTTGTAAATGTAAGTACCATAAACCTTTCATATTTTTTGGGTGGCAGGCCCCTCTAAAAGGTATGTAGTGCCCTATGTTTGGCTATCTGGAGAACAACAAATTTATTTGCCTTCTCACTTTCTCTGATATTCTACATTTGCACATTAATCATATGCAATATATGCATACAAAAATTTTTACAACCTTACTATTTTTCTTTGTTACAGCACTCATCAGATTGCAGAAAAATATTGCACAGTTCTGTTTCTTATATATTTCCAGGAGGCCATGTTTAAACAAATTAAATGTCTGTGTGGTTCTTAAATCCTCTACATGTCTGACATACATTTTTATTTTTCACTCCCAACTTTAACATTGCAGTAACTGATCCTGTGACCACTCTCCAGTCTTAACCAATAACTGCTGATCATCCGAAAAAGTCATTGTATCCTCATCTGATTTCTAAAGAGAGGTGTCAGTAAATTGGCAGAATCCTAATCGTTAATACATACTAAATAAAACAGAACAATAAAAATTGATGATAGCTTATATACTACACTACATCAGTTACAGCCCATGTCTCATCCTTAGCAATCACAAATATGTGTATTGTGTAACCACATGACTGTACCTTTGACAGCTACACCTAACTAGAGTCACTGAATCTGTATATGGTGCAGAATGATCTGGAAAATAACACAGACTACTCCTCAGGGGTTCCAAATATTGCTTCCTGATATTTCCATGGAACTGACTAATGTAAGCCGATTCTGATGGCTCCGATAAAGTTATCTTCAAATTCTGATGAATCTCCCACATAGACTTCATGTTTTCCACACACACACAAAGAACTAGTAGTGTTGCTCACTAAGTCCCCTGTGTGACAATACTGTGGGCTGCAGTTGTGCTATGGGGATGCTGAATCTGCTGGCACCAGCATCCATACATTGACTTCTCACAACAGTTGTCCAGTTGTGAGGGCCCAGGATGGTGGAGATGTTGAGGTATGTCATGGGGTGGTGGCTAGGAAAACACAACTAGAAGATAAAACACTTTTATTGAACTACAACATTCATAGTGTTGTGATGTCCATGTACACATCCCTCAAGTTTTATGGACTGGAGACCCCAATGACAAGTGCAGTAACCAGCTGCACCTCCGGGTATGATGTCCGTGCCCAGTGCTTCTGACACTTATTTAGTCCATACAGCAACATGTGTCTCAGTTTGCACAATGATCAGTGCCTGAGACATGTATGACTGCCAGAATTCTCATGGAAACCATCAGAATCTGAGAGGTGCACTCACTCCAAAGGGTGACAATTTTGGGTGTTGGGGCACTCGTGTCAATGTTGGTGTGCCAGTTGTCCTACCATAAAGGATATGTACCGATGCCCACTGAGGCAGAAGCTTGGCTGCTGCTGAAGAGAGCTTGGAAGTGGCTCATTTGTCACACAGCTCTAGGGCATCAGGTAATGTACTTGGTACTAGGAACGGGTCTGGTGGACATGGTAGTCCTACTGATATGAAATGCTTAATGGCCTATAACCTAGTGGTGACAGGCATGGGCCTCATATCATTGTGGGGGCTCAGCTGAAATAAAACAGTTTTTATTCTGGTTATTGGAATGTTTGTTATGCTGAAGCAGTGTTTTGAACCAAATATGAATCCAAACTTCTGTGACTCAGTGATGTAGTAACCCATTGACCCACCTTGCTGCTGCACTGCACTTCTGCTCCTTTGCCAGGAGTGATAGGTGTGGCCTGGTCCAACTCATAGTTCATAAATGCGTCTGTTCATGAAATCAGCAATTCATGGCTTCAGTTCTAGTCAGCTGCCCATGGCTTTGAAAATAACCAGAGTCAAGTTACTGTTTCCACACCAGCACTCCAAAAATAGTGATGGGGCTACACTAGGCTTTACTAAGTTAACACTATTTTATACAATCCAGTGTACAAATATTCATTTATACAGAGAATTTTTTCTTTGGATCATATTCTGTGGCACAATAATAGCTTATACTGTCACTAAGTTTTGGTTGATTTTCCTTTACATGGATCTCTCTGTTCATTGGGACTGTGATAGGTCTCTGCAGTGTACAGTGAAACTTACGTGCTTGTGTGTTGACAGATAGTTGAGATCTGTGGTGGATGATTGATCAGACTGCTTTTGCTTATCTGTGTTGTGAGAACTGGGAGGCCTAGGTGTGCAATTGAGAAAAAGGGTATTTTACCAAACACTAACACATTAACAGCAGCCCACTTAGGTATATGTATATGGCAAAGACCAAACTCACTGCTTATATCAAGTGTCTTATGCTTATTGCCTTGATAAAAGGCATAAACAAACCATTCAGCGGACAGCTACTTTAGTGCTGTCAAGACACACTCCATATTTGCTAGTATGCAATTACATTTTTTAAAAGACATAAGGAAGTTTAATGACTGTAACTGATCACAGATTTCTAATGTTATTTCATCACATATTCTGAATATTGCAGGGAAGGGGCTTCAAGTAGCAAGGAAATGCAGCTGCCAGTTGTCTCTTCTAGCAACCCCCAAGTATTAAGATCAATACTCATGTCAGTGCATCAGGCAGTGCATATGCAGTGCTTGTCATACTTTATTATCATGTCAGTTGCCATTAATGAACAGTTCTGAGGAGAGCTGCATGGTTGATGATGACAAGCATTTAATGGTTTCTAGGATATAGTTACAATTGTTGTAGGACATAGGAAGTTTTAAGGCTAATATTCTTTGATATTTGACTTATTTCTGCAAGAACTGTATGTCTGAAGTGGTTGATATTTTCTGAATACTGCAGGGAAGGACCTTCATACTTACCGTCTGTACCTCAGCCAGTATTCTCTCACAGTGTGCCATGTGGAATAATGCCAGAAAGCAGGTCAGCGCATCAGGCAAACCAATTACAGATTAAAATGGGAGGAGAGGAAGTAATAGTTATAAGAGTGTAACATTGAGGTGGGGGGAAAGGAATGTTATGATTCTACAGTGATTTTAGCTACACTCTGTCACATGATGAATGAAATGTTAGTTTAACAATTGTATTTGACATGTTAATTATATTTCATATATTTATTTATATTCATGTGCACTAATTTTTACATATCACATTGCTGCTCTAAGATTTTATTGTAGTGTGATGTTTCAGTCAAATGGTATAAGTTTGTGACAGTTTTCCTTTTCCTTATTGTTTGATATATCTACTGCAACTGATTTGTAATGTAATATTTTTGCGCATCACTTTGATTGTGTTGAGATCTTGTGCCTTCTAGTTTCTGTTTATTGGGAATATGTTCAACCTCTACATTGCATATCTAAAAGGCTTTCTACACTGTTGAAATACTACTTGTATAACAACAGCCTCCTTAGAAATGGGTATATAGCATGGAGTGAACTCCGTACATATGCAGTGCTTGTCATACTTCATTATCGTGTCAGTTGCCATTAATGAACAGTTCTGAGGAGAGCTGCATGGGTGATGATGACACACCCTTAATGCTTTCTAGGATACAGTTACAATTGTTGTAGGACCTTAGGAAGTTTGATGACTTGTATGTCTCTGATATCAGACTTATTTATGTAAGAACTGTATGTCTAAAGTGGTTGATATTTTCTGAATACTGCAGGGAAGGACCTTTACACAGACCACCAGTAATACACCCACTATTCTGTCACAGCACACCCTGTGGAATAATGCCAGAAAGCAGGTCAGGGCATCAGGCAGACCGATTACAGATTAAACTGGGAGCGGAGGAGGAACTAATTGCAAGATTGGGGGATAAATACTTTGTTATAAAACAGGTACAAAGGAAAGATTCTATGAAATAAATTTCTGTAGATTGACTCCTGTATGGATGAATTGCGGTGTTAGGAAGGGATGTTTTGGTTCTACAGACCTTTTGGCTTTACCTTATCAAAAACAAATGAGATACACTGATCAACCAGAAAATTATAGCCACCTAACTGATGTGTGGCATGTTCACCTTCAGCATGGATAACATTGGCGACACATCATGACATGGAAATAATGAGACCTAGATAGGTCACTGGAGGGACTTAGCATCACATCTGCACACACAAGTCACCTTATTCCCATCAATTCTGGGGATGGGTGCGATTGCTCTGATGTCACAGTCAATCACATCCGAGATGGGTTTGGTTGAATTCAGATCTGGTGAGTTTGGGGCCAGAACATCAATAGGAACTCGCCACTGTATACCTTGAACTACTCCTGCAGACCCCTAGCCTTGTAACATGATGAATTATCTTGCTGAAAAATGCCACTGCCATTGTTAATCGTTGTTAAGGGTTGTATGTGGTCTGCAACCAGTGCACAATACTTCTTATCCATCATGGTGCCTTCATTGAGCCCCACTAGACCCATGGATGACCATGAGAATGTTCCCTGATCATACTGGAACTGCTGCCAGCTTCTCTCCATTTCAGAATACCGCTGTCAAGAATCTGTTCCCCTGGAAGGTGACAGATTTGTACCTTCTCAGCTGCATAGTGTAGAAGGTATCGAGATTCATGAGACCACACAATGCTCTGCACTGCATCATCATTCAATGCCAATGATCACGTGCCCGTTTCAGTCATCTTTGCCGATGTCATGGTGCTAACATTTGCACGTGCATGTGTCATCATCTGCGGATGCCCATCGTTAGGAGTGTTTGTTGCATTGTTTGCTCAGACAGCTTTGACTGTGTCCAGTGTTAAAGTCTGATGTTAGATCCATTACTGATCACCGTGTGTTTTACCTATCTGCCCAACCAGTAAAGTTTGACGTATGTAATGAGGGGGTGCAACCTATTCCCATGACATCTGGATGTGGTTTCCCTTTGGTTTCACCACATTTTGAAGATACTTTTCATACTGCTCGTTGAACACTCGACAAGTTGTGCAATTTCTGAAATGCATGTGCTGAGCCTGTGGGCCACCATAATCCTCCTTAGTCAAACTCAGATAGGTCATGTGCCTTCCCATTCTACATAGAGACAGCATGCTCATTGATAATAGATGCACCACTTGAGTGTCTGACTAGCAGTTATTCTTCACGAGGTGATGCTGGTATCCTGTGGACAGGTTTATATAAATAGTAGGTCAGTGGTCGTAATGTACTAGCTGATCAATATATTAGTTCAAGATTTATATTTTACACATTTATTATATTTTACTTATTTGTCCTAAGTACTATGGTTTTGTACTATAAGATTTTCTACTGTACTACTACTGTCTACTACTGTCAGTAAGAACTGGGAAGTATCAAAGTGTAGGCTTATATCAAACCAGTTCCCTATGCATTCCAATACTCCCATGCAAAAATGATCTACACTTGATAATAATAACTAAATTCAATGATGTTATATAATTGCAGATTAATTTTCACTTATTTAATTTGATGCTCTTTGACATGTCTTGAAATTTATGGAAATGATTATACTGTTATTTTGGTTTTGAATTTTGATGTAAAGAATAACAAATCCTGGACCCATAAGTTTTTTATTCACACACTCACATTTCTCTGTCTGATATGATTGTTCTTGACTTTGCTAAGATGTCATTCATACAGGTAATTCTGTCTACTTTCAGATTCATTAATCCAGAAGCAAATGGTCTTCAATGGTGGTGCAGGTCCATGTGAACTTTGTAGAGTTCAGTTTTCATTTGTGTGGAGTTCCAACTATTCATACAAAAACTTTAATTAACAGTATGAAACTCAGTTTTCTCCATTTTCAATCATTGTTGACACAGACTAATTCATATGGCATCAGCAATGAACTATGTGCTGTACACTGTTAAAATTCTTTGTGCTGTTCTTGGAATAATCAAACTTACCAGTCACAAAAGCACATAAAACTGTTCCATTCTTTCATGGAAGTTAACAAGAATTATTAAATCACCCTCTTAATGTTACTAAAGATGTATCCCAAACAGATCTGTAATACAAGCACACACGTTAGGTAGGTGCTGAGCATTTGAGAGAGGTAAGACACCACTTTCACAATACTGATTGTGAATTTCCATATACTTGAAGGACGTGGTTTTTGTGGCTGTGAAACATAGGATTTGGAGCTAATGACCAGTTACACAAATGCAAACCTTGTGAAAGATATGATAATAATCAACTTAGTCAGGAAGAAGTCATTGACTGTGCAGAATGATTACTCTTAGCAAGAAACTAGCAGATCAGAAATATCAACTCTTAAGGCACATTATGTTGAGTTGTTGCATTTTTATGTTTCTGTTTATTGGGAATGTGTTCAGCCTCTACATGGCACATCTAAATTTATCTTTTTGTGTTTTGTGGGACAGAAATTATTCCTATACAGTAACAACATGAGCCACATAACAACAGCCCTCCTAGGATTGAGTATATGGCATAGAGTGAACTCTGTATACATTACAAGTGCTTGGCATACTTTTCGTCTTGCCATTTGCCATTAAAAAATAATTCTATGTGCCACTGCTGATATTATGATGACACACACTAAATGCTTTCTAGGACTCAATTACATTTGTTACAGAATATTAGGAGGTTTGATGCCTAATAGATTTCTGGTATCTAGCTTTTTCCTAAAGTATTATTTGTCTCAGATGGTTGACATTTTTCTGGATGTTGCAGGGAGGCAGCTACAAGTGGCAATCAGATGCAGCAGTCATTTACATTTTACTACAAAACACCATCAGTAAGTAGGTGAGTGCATCAAACAAATCTATATGGAGATTAAATTGGAAGCAGAGGGAGTATTAATTGCATGGGTATAGCCCAATAATGTTATTTATGAAATGCATAGAAGTGGAAAATACTATGCAAAAATTTTTTCTGATTTTCCTCTGAACAGATGGATTGTGGTGTGTGAAACAGGTGTTTTGGTTTACAGACATTTTGTCTTCACACTTTGTTTTCAAGTAATGAACGAGATATTAGATGGACATATATTCTGACTCATTTGTTATACGGCTTTTATTTGTTGAGTATGGCTTGTAATGACAGTGACTTTTTATTGCTACAGAGAAGGTTTATGAGATAAATATTCTGCTACATATGTGTCCAGTACAGATTTGTTACACAAGTATACTCATTGGGCCTACTGATACACTATGATTTATAGAACTGTCAATTGTACATCCTATTAGCTTCAGTACTCAGTTGTGGAAATACCAGCTCCAGCTATTTGGTATCATAATTAATTAGACATATGCTGAGCATTCAAGTGGGGAAATATTCCTGCTGCACAATTATGAATGCAAATTGCATTATAACTGAAGGATTTGTATTGTGTGGCAATGAAGCAGAGGCTATAATATTAATGACGTGTTACATGACACTACAAACTTTGTGACTGTGCTGGTAATGACCACTTTTTAACTAGTAAGGCAGTCAGGTACTGTGTGGAAAATGTATCTTAATAAAGGCTGAAACAGAACAAAATCAATAAAATGTAAGCAGATGCAAGAGTAGGTGGCCACAGTCCAAATACAGCTAGAAGCTTTGTTGGCCACAGACAACAAGCTCCAGAGTGCCGCCTTGAGGTGCGGTGGGGATGGGGTGCCTGGGGCAGCCTTTGTTGTACTAGATGTGCAGCGGGGGATATCACAGCTGTCTGTCACTGAGCTGATCTCAGGTGTGACTGGGCCGGCCAGCCCACTCTCATCTCACCTCAGTGTGGGTGACAGACTATGTCGAGGTCTCGAGCCTCAAGGTGAAGACTGCATGGGGGACGCAGGCTCCTGCCAAATACCATGCACTTTCCTAATAGATTCAGTGTGCTATCTGATGCTGGAGGGGGGGGGGGGGGGCTGAGCCGGATCAGAATGCACCTTCTGCCAGGATAGTGGCTGCTCCTTCAGCAAGGTCCAGACAGGCATGTGGGGGTAGGGGTTTGTTAGTTATTTGGAGCTCCAATGTTAGGCGGGTCATGGAGCCCCTCAGGAACATAGCAGCTAGGATGGGGAAGAAGTCCAATGTTTTCTCGGTGTGCTTACCGTGGGTGGGTGGGTGGGGGGGGGGCCTTGTCCAGCAGCTATCAAAGTCACAGGATTTAGTCAGCTGCAGTGCAGATTGTTGCACATGTTGGCACCAACGATGCCTATCGTCGGGGTTCTGAGGAAATCCTTGGGTCCTTTTGATAGATGGCTAAATTGGTGAAGGCAGCCTCCATCTCTCGAGGAGCGGAAGCGAAGCTGACGAGCTGCAGCATCGTACCCAGGGTTGACCGGGGTCCTCTGGTGTGGAGTCGAGTGGAGAATCTAAACCAGAGGCTATGTCAACTGTGTGACGAAAATGATTGTAGATTCCTCGACCTACGCTATGAGATGGAAGGTTGTAGGATGCCCCTTGATACATCAGGGGTGCACTATACACAGGAAGTAGCTATGTGGGTAGCGCAGTACTTGTGGCGTGCACATGGGTGTTTTCAAATTAGGTTCTTCCCCATGGGAAACAAATCGCTAGCCTGAAAAAGTACCAGTTCATGTCACTGATGTGGATGTGCCAACTGTAAAAATTGTTAGTTCACCTAAACAGGTCATTATAAAGGATTTAAATATGCTTAATTTCATGTTAGTAAATTGTCGAAGTGTCTGTAGCAGAATCCCTGAGTTACTCTCCAAAATAAACAGTAGCAGTGCCAGTATTGTATTAGGTATCAAAAGCTGGTTGAAACCAGACATAAAAAGCAGTGAAATTTTGAACTCGGATTGGACGATGTTTAGGAAGGATAGGAGTGATGCTATGGGAGGTGGTGTGTCCATTGCAGTTAAAAGCTGTTTAATTGCAGTTGAGATCGATACTGGGTTGGACTGTGCAATAGTCTGGATAAAGCTGTCAATCAAACAGGGATTGACCATTGTATTAGGTGTTTTTATAGACCACCAGCATCCACAACAAATGTTGCAGAATGTTTCACGGAAAGTCTTGAGTACATAAGAAGTAAACATCCAAATTATCCATTAGTTATAGGTGGAGACTTTAATCTGGCATCCACTGACTGGGAAAATTACACGTTTATCACAGGGGGCAGAAGCAAAGATTCATGTGAAGTTATTCCAGGAACGCTCTCAACATACAACCTTGAGGAATTGGTTAGAAAACCAACTCGAGATGGGAACATATTAGATATCTTTGTGACAAAGAGACCTGATCTTTTTGAGGAAGTTAATCTAGAAGAAGGTATTAGTGACCATAATGTCCTTGTGGCTTCTATGTCAGTGGAAGTTGCAAAAAAAACCCAAAGAAACTGCTTAGAGTTTTCTTGTTTGGGAAAGCAAATAAAAGTGTAATTCATGTATATCTTCATAGTCAGCTCGAAGCATTCACCATGGGGCACAAAGGTATTGAGCATATTTGGTCAGAATTTAAAGGTATTGTCCACCTTGTGCTAGAGAAGTATGTCCCTAGCAAAAATATAGGGGAGGGAAAGGATCAACCTTTGTACAACAAACATATTAGGAAGTTGCTGAGGAAGCAGAGAATTTTGCACAGTCATTTTAAGTGTAGTCACTGCCCTGCTAACAAACAGAAATTATGCAAAATGGACGCAGCTGTCAGAAGGACAATGATAGATTCTTTTAACAAATTTGAAACCAATATTTTATCTGCAGATTCTAAAAATAACCCCAAAAAATTTTGGTTGTACGTGAAATCTATGAACCGTACAAACAGTTCAATAACTTCTGTTGCTGACAGTACGGGTAATGTAACTGATGATGATAAACAGAAGGCTGAAATTCTAAATCTAGCTTTCAAAAACTCATTTACGGTAGAGGACTGTAGCACCATTCTCCCTTTCACTTATCGAACAAACGTAAGGATGGCTGACATTGTGTTTAGCGTATCTGGGATTGTAAAACAGTTAAGATCCTTAGATGCCCAGACGATATCCCCACTACAAATATAGCACCATTCTTATCCACCATCTATCAGAGATCATTGGAACAGTGGATAGTTCCATGGGACTGGAAGAAGACCCAAGCCATAGCAATCTATGAAAAGGGTAGAAAATCAGATGCACATAATTACCGGCCAATTTCACTGACATCAATTTCTTGTAGAACCATGGAACATATTTTGTGTTCAGACATGATGACCTTTAGGACTCTGAGAAACTCATCTGCAGAAACCAGCATGGTTTTAGGAAACAGTGGCCGTGCAAGACACAACTGGCCCACTTTGTGGATGATATACAACGGGCTCTAGATACCAGCTCCCAGGTTGATGACATATTTCTTGACTTTCGAAAGGCATTTGACTCAGTTCCTCCCTTTCACATGCTCCAAAAAGTGCATGCTTACGGTCTATCTGATCACGTATGTGGCTGGATAGAAAGTTTTCTAACAGACAGGGAGCAGCATGTTGTCCTGAACGGGGTGACTTCAACAGAAACAAGCGTAACTTAAGGTGTGCCTCAGGGCAGCGTAATAGGTCTGCTGCTTTTACGATTTATATAAATGATCTGGTTGATGGTATTGACAGCAGCATTAGACTGTTTGCCGATTATTTTATAGTCTACGGGAAAGTAGTATCACACAAAAGTTGTGAACAAATCAACGAGGATTTGCAGAAAATAAATGTGTGGTGTAAGTACTGGCACTTATCTCTCATTATTAGTAAGTGGAACCTACTCCATATAACAAGGCAAAAAACCCCGTTAATGTATGAGTACAAAATAAATGCCCAGTCTTTGGAAGCGGTAACATCTATCAAGTATATGGGAGTGACTATTCAAAATTATCTCGAATGGAATGATCAGATTACACAAGTAATGGGTAAGGTGAACCCTAGATAGCAGTTTATTGGTAGAATCCTAGAGTGATGCAGTCCTTCAACAAAGGAAATAGCTTACAATACGTTCGTTCATCCAGTCTTAGGATATTGTTCATCTGTATGGGACCCTTACCAGTTTGATTCAAGAGACTGAGAAGATCCAAAGAAGAGCCACAAGATTTGTGACTGGTACATTTAGCCATCATGAGAGCGTTACAAATCTCATAGAAAGTTTGAAGTGGGAGACACTTGCAGATAGACGGCCCACTAAACGGAATGGGCTGCTCACTAAATTCTGAAATTCGGTCTTCACTGAGGATGTAGAGCATATATTATTACCACCAATTTTCCAATCACGTAATGATCACCATTCAAAGATAAGGGAAATTAGAGCTCATACTGAGGTGTTCAGACAATCGTTTTTCCCTTGCATGGTCTGCGAGTGGAACAGAGGGGGGGAAATATGACTTCGGTGTGAATTCTGCCCTCTGCCACACACCGCTTGGTGGCTAGCGGAGTATAAATGTAGATATGTAGATGTAGACCATACAATTTCAGATGAACTTGTGGGTAGCATATAACAACATTAAGTGGAGTTCAGTCCTGCACCCATGTTATGGGACTGTTTGTGTAAAAAAATGCTGTTCAACTTGCTCACAAATGCTGAAAATGAAACAGTAATGATGAAAATGTGTTCAAATGTTATTAACAGGTACTAGAAAAAAACACCCATTTGCAGAAAGCAATGTGCTGTAAATATTCTCCCACTGCAATTAAAATTTTATGATGAATCCTTAACATTGTCTATTACAGTTACATGCCTTTTACACCCAGCAGCCTAAACTTGAGTTATTCACGCAGTCAAGTTCGAAATTCACATTTATTCTCACTGCTCCACACTGTAGGGGGAGGGGGCACTATGTGGGAGTGACCTAACCAACAAATTGATATGTGACAAATGCAGTGTTTCTGTAAATTTTTAAGGTTCCTCTATCTCTCTTAAATCATACTCTTTTAACAGTGGACAGCATGTGATCATGGTGCACACTTTACATGTCCCTATTAGTCTCTTGTAGGATATCCAGGTTATCTGCCAACAATCACTTGGTTAGCTTTACCTCATTAACACCAAAATTATCTACATTTATGGGTACTATTTTCTGACCACCTTTCCCCTATACACTTCCAATGCTTCTTCTCACAGAGCAACATGGTATCTCCAGTACATTATTGTTGCACCTCTGTTGCATCACAATTTGTCAAGAATGCTGTTTGGCAGATTTGGGGTTCCTATTTCTGTTTAACACTTGTCTGTTTAACCCCTTGCTTGTTCTAACTAACATTGCAATTACATTGGTGGTGGTCCAACCACACCACACCTACTACAGTGATGGTGTTGAAATTTGTCTCTAGACATATCCTGTTTGTCCATATCTATAGCATTTTATGCTAGTGGAAACTACCCCTTGCTTGTCATGTATACTTGCTGCTACATTAGTTTACTCAAATCTGACAACAGAGTAGAAGTCTGTGAGAATATGTATTGGGTGGCACGACTCTGAAAAATGTATCTGATGCTCTATGTTTGGCTATCTGGAGTACAGCTCTATTTGCCTCCGCACTCTCTCCCATATCGTAAATTTGCACATTAATCATGTGCATTCTATCCACAAAAATATTTATCACCTTACTGTGCTCCTTTGTTACAGTGCTCAACTGCTCACAGGTGAATTTCAACCTGTTCTGATTCCAATATCTTCCCAGGAGGCCATTTTGAATCTCATTAAATGTCTGTATGGTTCTTAAATCCTCTCCATGACTGACATAGGATTTTCTTCCCCCACCAACATGTAACTTTGCAGTAACTGATCCTGTGACCACTCTCCAGTCTTAAGCAATAACTACAGATTATCCTCAGCTGATTTCTAAAGAAGGGAGTGATCAAATTGGCAGAACCTTAATCTCCAATATACACTAAATGAAACAGAAGAACAACCAATGACAACAGCTGATATACTACCATACAGCAGTTACAATCCATGTCTCATCCTGAGCAATGTAACCACATAATCATACCTTTGCCAGCTACAGCAAACTACTGCCACTGAATCAGTGCATTGTGCAGAATGACCTGGAAAATGACACTGACTACTCCTCAGGGGTTGAAAATATTGCTCCCTGTTATTTCCATGGAACTGGGTAACATAAGCCAGTTCTGAGGCTGCAGTAAAGTTACCCTCAAATTCTGGTGATTCTCCCATATAGATTCCATGTTCTCCACACACACAGAAAACTAGTAGTTTGCTCACTCATCCCCCTCTGTGACAACATTGTGTGCTGCAGTTTTGCTATGGGGAGGTTGAATCTGTTGGCACCAGTTTCCAGACATGGACTTCTCACACCAAGCTATAGATGCCCAGTGGTGAGGGCCACTGTGGTAGATATGTTGAGGCATAACTGTGTGTGGTGGCTAGGAAAACACAACTAGAAGATAAAACACTTTTATTGAACTACAACATTCATCATGCTGTGATAACGTGTACACACTCCTGAAGGATTGTGGCCTGGACACCCCACTGGCAACTGCATTAGCCAGCTATTGGCAGTGTGGCTGGCTATGACGTCCATGCCCAGTGATTCTGACACTTATTTAGTCCACGCAGCAACATGTGTCTCAATTTGCACATTGGCCAATGCCAGAGACGTGTATGACTGTCAGATAATTCTCGTGGAAATCATCAGAATCCGAAAGGTGCACTCACACCAGAGGGTGACTATTGTGGGTCCTACCGCAAATGATATGTACCACTTCCCACCAAGGTAGAAGCTAGGCTTCTGTTGAAGAGAGCCAGGAAGTGGATCTTTTGCCACACACCTCTAAGAATTCAGGTAATGTACTTGGTACTAGGAACAAGTCTGTTGGACATGGTGGCCCTACTGGTATCAAATGCTTAGTGGCCTATAACCTAGTGGTGACAGGCATAGGCTTTACATCATTGTGGGGGCTGACAGACTTCATATCTCAGCTAAAATAAAAGAGTTTTTATTCTGGTTACTGGAATGTTGGTTATGCTGATGCAGTGCTTTGAACTACATATGAACCCAAACTTCTGTGACTCAGCAATGTAGTAACCCATTGACCCACCTTGCTGCTGCACTGCAATTCTGCTCTATTGGCAGGATTGATAGGTGTGGCCTGGTCCCACTCATAGTTCATAAATAGGTCTGTTCATGAAATCAGCAATTCAGTGCTTCAGTGCCCATCAGCTGATGGCTTTGAAAATAACCAGAGTCAAGATGCTATTTCCATACCAGCACTGAAAAACTAGTTATGGGACTACACTAGGCTTTACTAAATTAACACTGTATTATACAATCCAGTGTAGAAAAATGCATTTAGATGTAAAATTTTTTCTCTGGATCAAATTCTGCGGCACAGTAACAGCTTATACTGTCACTAAATTTTGGGTGATTTTCATGTACATGAATCTTTCTGTTCATTGGAACAGTGTTCAATCTCTGCAGTGTATAGTGAACAATTGAGAAAAATATATTTTACAAAACACTAACACATAACAGCAGCCCACTTAGGTGTATGTATGTAGCACAGACCAAACTCAGTTCTTATTCAAGTGTGTGTTACACTTCTTACCTTGAGGGATATATATATATATATATATAAATCTGTGGACAGCTGCTTAAGTGCTGTCAAAACACACTCCATGCTTTCTTGTATGCAATTATGGTTCCTAAAAGACATAAGATAGTTTAATGACTGAAACTGGTCACTCATTTCTAATGTTATTTCCTCAGATTTTCTGAATATTACAGGGAAGTATCTGCAAGCAGCAAGAAATTGCAACAACCACTTGTCTCTTCCAGCAACCCCCACATAAGTAGTAACACATTGACCCACCTTGCTGCTGCACTGCAATTCTGCTCTATTGGCAGGATTGATAGGTGTGGCCTGGTCCCACTCATAGTTCATAAATAGGTCTGTTCATGAAATCAGCAATTCAATGCTTCAGTGCCCATCAGCTGATGGCTTTGAAAATAACCAGAGTCACTACATCAGGCAAACCAATTACAGATTAAATTTGTGAGCTGAGGAGAACTAATAGCAAGATCTTGGCATAAACATTTTGCTACAAGACAGATAGAAAGGGAAGAATCTATGAACAAATTTCTGTAGATTGACTCTTGAGCATAGGAATTGCAGTGTTGGGAAAGGATGTTTTGGTTCTACAGACATTTTGTCTGCATTCTGTCAAATGAGGAATGAGACACTGATCAACCAGAACTTTATAACCACATAACTAATTTCCTGTATTTTCACCTTTGGCGTGCATAAGAGTGGCGACACATCATGGGATGGAAGTAATGAGGCCTTGGTAGATCACTGGAGGGAGTTAGTACCACATCTGCCACACAAGCCACCTATTTCCTGTCCATTCTGGGGAGGGGGGCAATGGCTCTGATGTGACATTCAGTCAAATCCGAGATGTGTTTCGTCGAATTCAGATCTGGTGAGTTTAGGGCCAGAACATCAACTGGAACTCATCACTGTGTTCCCTGCACCACTCCATCAGAGCCCTAGCCTTGTAACATGATGAATTATCTCACTGTAGAATTCCACTGCCATCAGGAATCACGATCATCATGAAGGGATGTATATGGTGTGTAACCAGTACAAGATACTCTTTGCCATCATGGTGCCATGCATAAGTTCCACTGCACCCATGGATGACCGCATAAATGTTCCCCAGAGCATAATGGAACTGCTGCCAGCTTGTCTACGTTCCACAATACAGGTTTCAAGAAGCTGTTTCTGTGGAAGATGACAGATTTGTGCCCTCTCATCTGCATGATGGAGAAGGTACTGAGATTCATCAGACCACACAATGCTCTACACTGCACCATCATCCAATGCTGGTGATCACGTACCCATGTCAGTCATCGTTGCCGATATCACAGAGTTAACATTGGCATGTGCATGTGTTGTCTTCTGCGGATGCCCATCATTAGGAGTGTTTTTTGCATTGTTTGTTGAGACACACTTTGACTTTGTCCAGCATTAAAGTCTAATGTTTGATCTGTCACTGTTCACCATCTGTTTTACCTGTCTGCCCAGCCTGTAATGTCCAACATCTGTAATGATGGGTGGCCATCTAACCCACAACATCTGGATGTGGTTTCACCTTGGTTCCACCTTAGTTTGAAGATACTCACTGCAGCACTCCCTGAACAACTGACATGTCACCAAGTTTCTGAAATGGTCGTGCTGAGACTATGGGCTATCACAAATGCCTTTGCTCAGACTCAGATAGATTATGAACCTTGACCATTCTATGCAATAACAGCATGCTCACTGGTAGTAGAAGTACCACTTTTGTGTGTGACTAGCTGTTATACCTCACCAGGTGACACTGGTATCCCATGGACAGGTTTATGTTAACAGTAGGTCAGTGGCAATAATGTTCTGGTGGATTGGTATATTAGTTCAAGCTTTGTATTTCATTTATTACATTTTATTTATTTACTTATTTGTCATAAGCACTATGTTTTTGTATCTACAAGATTTTCAACACTACTACTGTAAGTAAGAACTAGAAAGTATAGAAGAGTGTAGATTAATATCAAGCCAGTTCAATATGCATTTCAATAATCCTAGGCATAAATGATCTAAACATCATAATAATAACTAAATTTAATGATGTTATATAATTGCAGATTAATTTTCACTTATTTAATTTGAAGCTCTTAGACATGACTTGAAATTTATAGAAATCAATATGCTATTATATTGATTCTGAATTTTGATTTAAAGAATAACCAATTTTGGATCCGTAAGTTCTTTATTCACAAACTCACATTTCTGTGTCTGGTGTGGTTGTCCTTGACTTTGCTAAGATGTCATTCAAACAGGAAATTATGATAGAAAATATTTGATATTCTACTCACGTGGATGTAAAATTACATACAGTATAATACAGTTAAACTTATTTGGTATAAATGATATGCTTGCTCTGTTTCTTTTACAACTATGTAAGGGAGTCCTATATTTAGGTGCTGTAACATTTGAGAGAAACTTAATATCCAATTTTCATATTTTACAAAATGTTATTCCTTTTATATAAACTAAGAAAAAAATATTTCATTGTCAGCTTGTATTTGAGATGGAGGCATGGATAGGTGGCTGCTTGTTTTGGATGTGGGTGACTACGTATATTTGTTGTTTAGAATGAATGAGATAGTAACAGTGATTTAACTTTCAAGAAAGTGCGATTGTAGATGAGACATTGGTGGAGTGCATTTGAGGTGTTACTTTTAACCACAGTGCAATTACACAGTGCATTCTTCAGTATAAATACTTAAAACATAATAGAAATTACGAAAATATTGCTGAAGTTAGTGCACTTGGTTTATGCTCCCACTGGAATGAAAATATGAAAGTGAATAATTCACGTTAGTAATAAAGCATTTCTTTTCACCACAGTAATTTTTAATCTTTGATGAATTAATGGTTTTGTTTAACTAGGCCTTATGAAATATGGGAGTATAAGTAAATGGAAATCCACTATAAAAATATGCACTACGATGTAAAATATTTACACAGTGTTGTACTATCTGGCACAATACCTGTCTATTGCGTCTATTGTGTCTATTGTTTGAGAAGCAATTCCATGATGGAGATGTAGATATCATGACAATATCAATTTTTTTCAGTCTATTAAGAAATTGTGTGCATGTGCATTTCATTAGTATATGTCAGTGTGTTTTAAGTTTTGTTGCCATTTTTGATTTCCTTATCTTAAGTAGGCTGAGTTGTTGCTACCTACTGTAAGAGTTTTAATGTGATGTGATAGTTTCACTCAAATTGTGTCTTGTGACTGTCTTTGTTTTCTTTACAGCTTGATTCATCTACTGTGACTGATCTGCAACATTTTTTTGCATCAATTTAATTATGTTGGTTTCTTGAATCTTGAAGTTTCTGTTTGTTGGCAATGTGTTCAAATTTTTTACTGATCTAAACCTTGCATATTTGTGTGTTGTGGGTTGTATAGATCTATTGAGGATAGTTATTCAGCCCACTGTTTATCTTTATTCTGAGAACTGATGCTGTTGATTAGTTTTCATTTGTGATACACAGATTAACATTGGAGCAAGTGATATTACAACAAAACTGAGACAGCAATTGTTTGTACACTGTAAACATGACAGTTGCATAACAATAGCCCTCTTGGAATGGGTATATGATACAGTGTGAACTGTGTACACTTTTAAGGTTTTTACCATATTATTTGTCTTGTCAGCTGCAATTAATAATCAGTCTGTGGACACCTGCTCACATCATGATGACACACACTTAATGTGCACTAAGGTATGATTGTAGTTGTTGAAGGACATTAGAGATTTGGATGATTGTTATAGGTTTCTGGATTCTAACTCTTTTCCTCAGGTGGTTGATGCTATCTGAATTTTGCAGCCAAGGAACTTCAAGCAGGCAGGAAATGCAGCAACCAGTTGTTCCCCCCAACAAACCGTACAGAATAAAGTCAGTAAGCAAAGAGTGCCTCATGCAAATTGATTACAGGTTGAATTAGGAGCAAAGATGTATTAATTGCAAGAGTGAAAAAGAACAAAGTTGTAGTCTTATGTGAGAGATAGTACTAGAAATGTTGGTTGTTGTTGCGGATGGCTGTGCATGTGTTTTGTAGAACAAATGTGAGGGTGACAAGTTTTAATGTGATAAATGTTAATAGCAGTGGAGGGTGGTCCAAGACAGGGAGTGCTAAAATCAATTCTGCATTTTATTTAATTCTACTACTTCTGAACATAGAATGGATATGAAACGATCTCGTACAGGCAGCCACTTGAGTACAGCTTGTAACCTCAGTGGTGTGTTACTAGCCCAGAGTTGATTTTGAAAATAAAAGTGTTTCTTATTTGTTCTACATATCTGTGTGTTACTGTTCACTGTATGAGCTTAGTTCTACTGCATGTAAGGGGGTGGTTTGATTAGTGGAGTAAAAAATCAACAAAAATGTTTCTTTCATAAAGAGCTGATGTTACTTCTCCTAATATCCTCCTTTGAGGTGTATACTATTGCTCCAGTGTTTCTCCAGCGATTTGCTCCCATTGGAAAAATAGATTCTGTCAAACTGTGCAAATTGCTGGTTGTTGCAATTATTTCTTTAATCATTTTATGAATATTCCTTTCCAGCAATCCCAAGATTTCTGAATGTTGCAGGGACGCGGCTACAAGCACACAGGACTTGCCGCAACCTCGTACCTGTCGGGTAATACTTACACCAAAAACACCAGTAAGCAGGTGAGTGCATCAAGAATATCAATTAGAGATTAATTTGAAAGCGGAGGAAGTACTAATTGCAAGAATATAGCCCAATAATCTTGTTTATGAAACATATAGAAATGAAACATACTGTACAATAATTTTTTTCTGATTTTCCTCTGAACACAAGGATAGGGGTGGGTGAAACAGTTGTTTTGGTTTACAGACATTTTGGCCTTTATCTTTATTTTGAAATAATGAACAAGATATTAGATGAACGTTTATTTTTTACTCATTTGTTTTGTTATATTTATTTGTTGAGTATGGCTTGTAATCTCTGTAACATCATACTACTACAGAGAAGGTTTAGCTATTAAATATTCTGCTACAGATGTGCCCAGTACAGATCTGTTACCAAGTATACTCATTATGCCTATGGATACAGTGGGATTTATGGAACTGCGAGGCATGGCCTTCACCTCAACAGGAAAGGGAAGGGTAAACTGGTTGGGAAAATAGCAGGAACATTAAAGGGGGGAGGCACTGTCATGAGTGATAATATACCAGTGGTTATAGGGTTCAGAAAAGACCCTTTTTTAGGGTAGGGAGGACAGAAAGAAACTAAATTTTAAGAGAGAGTAGGACTGAGAGAAACATTCAGTTTGAGAAAGAAATCCAAAAACATAATTCTAGCTTATTACAACAGCATAAACAGCTATTGGTTAAGAATTTGCGACAGTCAGCAGATATTTCAAGTCTACAAATTTTAACTCAGTCAATGTGAAATGTCAGCTACCTTTATTGCATCAGAATATTTGAGGACTGAGAAATAAAATTAATGAATTAATCATCTGCATAGATCAGTTAGAGTCTTCGAACCCAGCTGGCATAATCTGCCTCTCTGAACATCATGTGACCACTGGTATAGAAATTTTAAGTGTTATAGAGTTTAGGTTAGCATCTCACTTTTGTAGAGGAGAAATGGAGAAAGTGGGAGTTGCCACATTCATCAGAAACTGTCATAAATTTAAGAACATAGACATTAATAAATTTTGCTTCAAACAGCATATGGAAGCATGTGCAACAGAAGTAGAAGTTCACAAAAAATCCTTCATAATATTAAGCATATATCGAGCACCTGCAGATAACTTTAATCTGTTCATAAATGACCTTGAAGCTATACTGGCCCATTTAACAACCAAAAACAAAGAGATAGTGGTTGCTGGTGATTTCAATGTAGATTTCCTTAAAGACCCTCCCAATAAGAAGTTAACTGAGTTAGTAACACTATCATTACACTTAATTCCAAGTGTAAAGTTCCCCACTAGGGTAGCCAATTGCTCACAAACAGCCATTGATAATATCTTTGTAGAAAAGACCAATGAATAAAATTATATTACAGAACCAATAGTCAATGGCCTCTCAAACCATCACATGCAGTTACTTCTGTTAAATGTCAACACTGAACAGGATATAAAATCTGTTAA
Source organism: Schistocerca serialis cubense (assembly GCF_023864345.2). NCBI lineage: Eukaryota > Metazoa > Arthropoda > Insecta > Orthoptera > Acrididae > Schistocerca > Schistocerca serialis. Next base: position 645,643,173 of record NC_064640.1, read on the forward strand.
ATCTGAGCTCAAGAGGGTAATCAATAAGCCAAAAATTGATTATTTCACGACACTCCTCAGAGACATTCACTGGACTGATGTTTACAGTGCTCATGGCATGAATGAAAAATAATAATAAAGTGGTTACCTTATTTGAACACAGTTTCCCCCCCAAACTAACCAAGGTTAGAGCAAAGTCTACAAAGAAGCCATGGGTTACTCAAGGAATAGGGGTATCTTCTAAAACAAAAAGAAAACTGTATCTGTCAATCTGAAACAGTTCTGATGTTGATGCTATAGCACATTACAAGAAATACTACAAAATATTGATGACTGTAATATGGACATCATAGCAAATATTTTACAAGGAAAAGATAGTCATATCGGATAACAAAATAAAGACAATATGGGATATAGAGAAGGAGGAGCCCAGTAGAACCAGACATGAAGAGGGACAAATAGCATTAAGAGTAAATGATACATTGGTGACAGATGTGTATATTGTTGCAGAACTTTTTAACAAACATTTTATAACTGTTACTAAAAAGATGGGGTTGTCAGGTTCTGTAGATGCTGCTATGGAATATCTCAGACCAGACATTTCAAGTAACTTCCGTAATATGAATGTGACCCTCACTACCCCAGCAGAAATAATGTCTATCATAAAATCTTTAAAATCAAAAACTCTTGGTGGGTATGATGAAATATCTACAAAGTTAATTAAAGAATGTCATTATGAGTTAATTAATATATTAAGGTATCTGTGTCGTTTATCACTGGAATATTTCCTGAGTTGTTGAAATATGCTGCAGTTAAGCCACTGTTTAAGAAGGGAGACAAAGAAATAGCACCAAATTTCTGTCCAATTTCACTTTTACCAGCAATCTCAAAAATTGTAGAAAAAGTAATGTACACTCGGCTTTATAACCATATATCTGGAGGACCATATATTCTGGAGGACCTGCTCACTATGGATCAATTGGAATGAAAGTAAATCTAATCTAATCTATTAGCTTCAGTACGCAGTTGTGGAAATACCAGATCCAGCTACTTGTTATCGTAAACTAGTAGACATAAAACTGGAAACTTATATTAAGCAATTCTACTACATTATGCTGAGCATTCAAATGGAAAAATATTTCTCCTGCACAATAATGAATGCATATTGTCAAAGTTGCATTTCAGATTTCTAAAGGGTTTTGATATTGAGAGCACTGTCTACACTTACAGTGAAAATGTGAATTCATTAGACAGAAAATTGCAGACAACTGGTATACTTTGTGATCTTTCAAAGGCATTTGACTGTGTAAATCACAATATCCTTTTAAGTAAATTAAACTATTATGGTGTAACAGGAAATGCTGCAAAATAGGTCAAATCTTATATCTCTGGCAGGAAACAAAGGGTGTTATTAGGAAAGAGACATGTATTAAGCTATCAGTCGTCATCCATCTGGGAACTAATTAGATGTGAGGTCCCACAAGGTTCCATTTTAGGGCCCTCACTTCTTCTTGTGTATATCAATGACCTTTCATCAGTAACATTACCAGATGCCAAATTTGTTTTGTTTGCCAATGATACAAACATTGCAATAAACAGTAAATCAAGTGTAGTCTTAGAAAGATTGGTTAATAAAATATTTGTGGACATTAATCACTGGTACCTAGCCAATTCTTTGTCACTAAACTTTGAAAAAACACACTACATGCAGTTCAGAACTTGTAAGGGGTGTCCCACAAGTATATGCCTAACATATGATGACAAGCAGATAGAAGACGTGGACAGTGTTAAATTCTTGGGATTACAGCTTGATAATAAATTCAAGTGGGAGGAGCACACCACAGAACTGCTGAAGCGTCTTAACAAATCTCTATTTGCAATGCGAATTGTGTCAGACATAGGGGATATAAAAATGAAAAATCTGGCATACTATGCTTACTTTCATTCCATAATGTTATATGGAATTATTTTTTGGGGTAATTCATCAAGCCAAGTAAAAGTTTGCCAGGCAAAAAAACGTCCAGTAAGAGTTATATGTAGTGTGAACTCAAGAACATCCTGCAGAAGCCTGTTTAGGGAACTGGGGATACTAACTACTGCTTTCCAATATGTTTATCCTTAATGAAATTTGTCATTAAAAATATATCACTTTTTCAAACCAACAGCTCAGTTCATGGAATCAATACTAGAAATAAGAATAATCTTCACAAGGATTTAAAGTCACTTATTCTTGTACAAAAAGGTGGGCATTATTCAGGAACACACATTTTCAATAACTTGCCAGCAGCCATAAAAAGATTAACAACCAATGAAATTCAGTTTAAGATAAACCTAAAGGATTTATTGGTGGCCAACTCCTTCTACTCCATTGATGAATTTCACAGTAGCTTGGGACCTGTGGAATGGTACGTTACCTTGTTAGTTTGAGTTGTAAATATTTATCATGATTATTGTTTTTCTGACATGTTCTACATTCTGGAGGACCTCCTCGCTATGGATCAATTGGAATGAAAGTAAATCTAATCTAACCTATTAGCTTCAGTACGCAGTTGTGGAAATACCAGATCCAGCTACTTGTTATCATAAACTAGTAGACATAAAACTGGAAACTTATATTAAGCAATTCTACTACATTATGCTGAGCATTCAAATGGAAAAATATTTCTCCTGCACAATAATGAATGCAAATTGCGTTATAACTGCAGGACTTGTTTTGTGTAGCACTGAAACAGAGATATGATATTAACAACATGTTTCATGAGACTACAAATGCTGTGACTACACTGGTAATGAACACCTTTTAACTAAGAAGGCAGTCATGGACTGTGTGGAAACTTTATCTTAGTAAAAGCTGAAACAGAACAAAAGCAATAAAATGAAAGACAACACAGTTTCAGATATAACAACATTAAGTGGAGTCCAGTCCTGTCACCACATCATGGTACCATGTTCTGTCAAAAAGTGCTGTTAAACTTGCTCACAAATGCTAAAAATGAAACAGTAATGATGAAAATGTGTTCAAATGTTATTAACAGGTACTAGAAAAAAAATACCCATTTGTGGAAATCAAGGTACTATAAATATTCTCCCACTGCAATGAAAATTTTATGGTGAATCATCAACATTACCTATTACAGGTTCGTGTCTTTCACATGCAGCTGCCTACACTTGAGCTGTTGACACATTCCAGTTCAGAATTCACATTTTTGTCCAGTGCTTCACACTTTAGGGGTAGGGGGTGTATGTGGGAGTGACCTAATCAACTAATTTATGTGTGACAAGTGCAGTGTTTCTTTAACTTTTTTAAGCTCTTTTATCTCCTTACATCATGCAGTTTTAATGTTGGACAGCGTCTGATCATGGTGCACACTTTCCATGTCCCTATCAGTCTCCTGTAGGATATCCAGACTATCTACGAACAATCCCTTTGTCAGCTTTACCAAATTAACACCAAAATTATCTATATTTATGGGTATTATTTTCTGACCACCTTTCACCTGTACACTTTGAGAGCTTCTTCTCACAGAATGACATTGTATCTCCAGTACATTATTATTGCACCTCTGTAGCATCACAATTTATCAAGAATGCTATTCATCATATTTGTGGTTCGTTTTGTGTTTAACACTAGTCTAATTAACCCCTTGCTTACTTTAACTTCTATTACAATCCCATTGATGGTGATCCAACCACACCGCACATACTACAATGATGGTGTTGAAATTTGTCTCTGGACATGCTAGTGGAAAATATTCTTTGTTTATCATGTATCCTTGCTGCTACATCAATTTACTCAAACCTGACAATTGAGTGGAAATCTGTAAGGGTACGTATCCTCACCCTTTCTGATGTATTGGGTGGCAGGCCCCTCAAAAATATATCTAATGCGCTATGTTTGGCTATCTAGAGCACAACTCTATTTGCCTCCTCACTTTCTCCCATATTCTATGTTTGTACATTAATCATATGTATTCCATCCACAAAATTTTTGACCACCTTACTGTGCTTCTCTGTTACAGTACTCAACTGCTCGAGGGAAAATTGCACACTGTTCTGTTTCTTATATCTTTCCAGGAGGCCATGTTGAAACACATTATATGTCTGTGTGGTTCTTAAATCCTCTGAATACCTGTTATAGGTTTTGCTACCCCTACCAACTGTAACTTTGCAATAACTGATCCTGTGACCACTCTCCAATCTTAACCAATAACTGCAGATCATCCAAAAAGTGATGGTATCCTCAGCTGATTTCTTAAGAGTGGAGTAATCAAATTGGCAGAACATTAATCTCCAATACACAATGAATAAAACAAAACAATAAAAATTGACAATAGCTTATATAATACAATATATGAGTTACATCGCATGTCTCATCCTGAGCCATCAGAAATCTGTGCATTGTGTAATCACATGCTGATATCTTTGCCAGCTACACCAAACTACTGCCACTGAATCAGTACATGGAGCAGAATGATCTGGAAAATAACACAGACTACTTCTCAGGGGTTGCAAATCTTGCTCCCTGTATATCCATGGAACTGAGAGCAAGCCAATTCAGATGGCTGCAGTAAAGTTACCCTCAAATTTTGGTGAATCTCCCACATAGACTTCATGTTCTTCACACACACAAAAATACTAGTAGTTTGCTCTCTCATCCCACTATGTGACAATACTGTGTGCTGCAGTTGTTCTATGAGGAGGCTGAATCTGTTGGCACCAAGCTATAGTTGCCCAGTGGTGTGGGGCCACTATGGTGGAGATGTTGAGGTATAACTGGGTGTTGCGGCTAGGAAAACACAGCTAGAAGATAAAACAATTTTATTGAACTACAACATTCATAGTGCTGTGTGTACACACTCTTCAAGGGCTGTGGCCTGGACGCCTCAATTTCAAATCGAGAAGCCAGCTGCTGGCAGTGTGGCTGACTATGACGTCCATACCCAGTGATTATGTCACTTATTTAGCCCAAGCAACAACATGTGTCTGAGTTTGAACAATGACGAGTGCCAGAGACATGTTGACTGTCAGAATTCTCACAGAAACTACTAGAATCCGAAAGGTGCACTCACTCCAGAGGGTAATTATTGTGGGTGCTGGGGCACTCATCCCAATGTTGGTGTGCTGGCAGTCCAAGCACAACGATATGTACCACTGCCCTCAAAGACAGGAGCTTGGCTGGTGCTGAAGAGAGCTTCCAAGTAGCTCATATGTCACACAGTACTAAGACCTTATTTACTGTACTTGATACTAGGAGCAATTTGGAGGAGATGGAGGCTCTCCTGGTATCAAATTACTTAATGCCCTATAACCTAGTGGCGACAGGCATTGCCCTCACATCATTGTTAGGGCTGCCAGACTGTTCATATCATTCCTAAAATAAAAGAGTTTTTGTTCTGGTTAATTGAATGTATGTTACTCTGATGCAGTGCTTCCAATCACATATGAATCATTAATTCTGTGACTCAGCGATGTAGTAACCCATTGACCCAACTTGCTGCTGCATTGCACATCTGCTTTACGGCCAGCATTGTTAGGTGTGGCCTCATCCAACTCATCGTTTGTAAATATGTCTGTTCTTGAAATCAGCAATTCATTGCTTCTGTGCTAGTCAGCTGCCCAGTGCTATCAGCATAACAACAGTCAAGTTGCTATTTCCACATTAGCACTGAATATCTAGTGAAGGGGCTACACTAGGATTCACTAAATATATTACCAGTGGAAATAAGTTAACACTCTATTATACAATCCAATGTATGAATATTTATCTACATGTAAAATATTTCCATGTATCATATTATGTGGTGCAATAATAGCTTATACTGTCACTAAGTTTCGGTTAATTTTCCTGCACATAGATCTCACTGTTAATTAGAACTGTGTTCAACTTCCACAACGTATAGTGAAACTTGTGTGTTAGTGTGTTGGCAGATAGTAGAGATCTGTGGTGGATGATTGATCAGACTGCTGTTGTTAATTTTTTTTGTGAGAATTGATGGTGTTGATTCATTTATCAGTTGTAAGGCATAGGTGTACAATTGGGAGGAAGAATATTTCACAAAACTCTAACACATAACAGCAGTCCACTAGACACTGTTATTTTGTCATATTTTCTGAATATAGCTGGGAAGGGGCTCCAAGCAGAAAGGAAGTGCAACAGCCAGTCGACACTTCCAACCTCCACAAAGTACAGTCAGTACTCAGGTCAGTGCATCAGCCAAACCCGATTAGAGATTAAATTAGGAGGAGAAGAAGTACTAACCGTAAGACTGTAGCTTAAAAGTTTTGTTATATGTCACATGCAAAGGAAACATAATGTAAAATAACTTTCTGTTGATTGGCTCCTGAACACATGCATTGGGTGGGGGGGAACAGGATGTTTTGGTACTACAGAGGTTTTGGCTACAGTCTGTCACATGATGAATGCAATATTAGTTCAACATTTACATATGTAATGTTTATTATATTTCACATATTTATTTATTTTTATGTGCACTAATTTTTGTATGCCACATTGCTGCTGTAAGATAATTATTATAGTGTGATGTTTCAGTTAAATGATATCTGTCTTGTGACAGTTTTCATTTTCCTTATTGTTTGATTTTTCTACTGTGACTGATTTCTAATATTTTTGTTCATCCATTTTATTGTGTTGATTTCTTGTGTCTTCTAGTTTCTGTTTATTGGGATTATGTTCAACCTCTACACTGCATATCTAAAATCTGCCTTTTCATTTGATTTTGGATTGTTAAATTTGTTGAGTGTGGCTGTGATTTTCTTTGTTCGGAGGACAAATGGTGTTGATTTTTGTTCTCAACTGTGGGACATTGGTAACCATTTGAGACATTGATGTAACAACAAAAACTAACACAAAAATTATTTCTATACTGTAGAAACATTAGTTGCATTACTACGGCTCTGTCAGGAATGGGCATTTGGCATGGAGTGAACGCGTGCATTTTCAGTGTGCTCATCCTACTTTATTATCTTGTCAGTTGCCAGTAATGAACAGTTCTGAGGACAGTTGCTTGGGTGACAGTGACAGACACTTAATGGTTTGTAGGATACAGTTATGGTTGTTCTAGAACTTTAGGAAGTTTGATAACAAATATGTCCATGATATTTCACTTATTTCTGCAAGAACTGTATGTCTAAAGTGGTTGATATTTTCTGAATGCTGCAGGGAGAAACCCTCATACATACCAGGAGTGACACTCCCAGTATCCTCTCACAGCAAGCCCAGCGGAATAATCCCAGAAAACAGGTTAGTGCATCAGGCAACCCATTTACAGATTAAACTGGGAGCTAAGGACTAGTATCAAGATCATGGGACATACATTTTGTTAGAAATAGATACAAAGTGATGATTCTATGAAATAAATTTCTATAGATTTACAACTGAACATATGAATTGTTGTTGTTGGGAAAGGGATGTTTTGGTTCTACAGAACTTTTGGCTACACCCTGTCATATGACAAATAAGATACACGGATCATTCAGAAGATTATAACCACCTAACTAATAGCTGGTATGTTCATCTTTGTTATTCATAACAGTGGCATCTCATAATGGCATGGTAGTAATGAGGCACTGGTAGGTCACTGGAGGCAGTTACCACCACATCTGCTTTCAAGTCACCTAATTCACATAAATTCTGGGGATCAGGGCAATGGCTCTGATGTCACATTCAGTCACATCCCAGATTTGTGTGGTAGGGTTCTGATATTGTGACTTGGGAAGCCAGCACATCAATTGAAATTTGCCACTGTTATCAGGTATCTTGATGATCATGAAGTGGTGTATGCTTTGCGTGAGCCCCACTAGACCTGTTGATGATCACATGAATGTTCCCCAGAGCGTAATGGAGCTGCTGCCAGCTTGTATCTAACCCACAGTACATGTGTCTACATCTACATCTACATTTATTCTCTGTAAGCCACCCAACAGTGTGTTTTGGAGGGCACTTTACTTGCCAATGTCATTGCTTCCCTTTCCTGTTTGAGTTGCGTATGGTTTGCAGAAAGAACGACTTCCGGAAAGCCTCCGTGCGTGCTCGAATGTCTCTAATTTTACATCCATGATCTCTTTGGGAGGTATAAGTAGGGGGAAGCAATATATTTGATACTTCATCCAGAAACGCATCCTGTCAAAACCTGGGCAGCAAGCAACACCATGATGCCGAGCACCTCTCTTGCAGAGTCTGGTACTTGAGTTTGCAGAACATTTCCGTAACGCTATCACGCTTACCAAATAACCCTGTGATGAAACGCGTTGCTCTTCTCTCGATGTTCAGTATCGCCTCTGTCAACCAAACCTGGTATGGATCCCACAGTGATGAGCAATACTGAAGTATAGGTCGAACGAGTGTTTTGTAAGCCATCTCCTTTGTTGCTGGACAACATTTTCTAAGGTCTTTCCCAATGAATCTCAACCAGGCACTCACCTTACCAACAATTCTTTTTATATGATCATTCCACTTTAAATCATTCCATACGCAAACTTCCAGATATTTTACAGAAGTAACTGCTAGGAGTGTTTGTTCCACTATAATATAATCATACTTAAAGGAGTTGTTCCATGGAAGGTGACAGATTCATGCCCTCTCATCTGCATGATGAAGAAGGTATGGAGATTCATCAGACCATGGAATGGTCTGCACTGTGCCATCATACAATGATAATGATCACATTCCAAATTCAGTCGCCATTGCCAGTGTTACAGTTATACGTGCATGAGTCGTCATCTGTGGTGTCCCACCGTTACTAGTGTTTGATGCATTGTTTGTTCAGAAACACTTGTACTCTGTCCAGCATTAAAGTGTTGCATTAGTTCTGACACAGTTAACAACCTGCTTTACCGGACAGCACAACCTATGATGTCCGACATCTGTATTGAGGGGTGGCCACCTAACCCAACAACGGCTGGATGTGGTTTCACCTTGGTTCTGCCATATTTTGAAGATACTCACTGCAGCACTCCCCAAACACCTGACAAGGCATGCAGTTCCTGAAATGCTCATGCTGAGCCTATGGACTATCACAATCCACCCTTAGTCATACTTAGGTAGATCATATGCCTTCCCAATTCTATACACAGACAGCATGCTCACTGATACTGCATGCACCAAGTGTGTGTCTGACTAGCAGTCATTCCTCGACAGGTGACACTTCTGTCAAGCGTACAGGTGGTCATAATGTTCGGATTGATCAGTGTATTAGTTCGAGATTTATATTTTACTCATTTATTATATTTTATGTGTTTACTTATCTGTCATGAGTTTTTGTACTTAAAAGTTTTTCTACAGTGCTACTACTGTCAGTAACAACTGGGAAGTATAAAAGGATGTATGCTGATATGAAGCCAGTCCATACGTACAGGGCTATTACAAATGATTGAAGCGATTTCATAAATTCACTGTAGCTCCATTCATTGGCATATGGTCACGACACACTACAGATACGTAGAAAAACTCATAAAGTTTTGTTCGGCTGAAGCCACACTTCAGGTTTCTGCCGCCAGAGCGCTCGAGAGCGCAGTGAGAGAAAATGGCGACTGGAGCCGAGAAAGCATATGTCGTGCTTGAAATGCACTCACGTCAGTCAGTCATAACAGTGCAACGACACTTCAGGACGAAGTTCAACAAAGTTCCACCAACTGCTAACATCATTCGGCGATGGTATGTGCAGTTTAAAGCTTCTGGATGCTTCTGTAAGGGGAAATCAACAGGTTGGCCTGCAGTGAGCGAAGATACGGTTGAATGCGTGCGGGAAAGTTTCACGCGTAGCCCGTGGAAGTTGACGAATAAAGCTAGCAGGGAGCAAAACGTACCACAACCGACGGTTTGGAAAATCTTACGGAAAAGGCTAAAGCAGAAGCCTTACCGTTTAGAATTGCTACAAGCCCTGACACCCGATGACAAAGTCAAATGCTTTGAATTTTCGGCGCGGTTGCAACAGCTGATGGAAGAGGATGCGTTCAGTGCGAAAATTGTTTTCAGTGATGAAGCAACATTTTTTCTTAATGGTGAAGTGAACAGACACAATGTGCGAATCTGGGCGGTAGAGAATCCTCAAGCATTCATGCAGCAAATTCGCAATTCACCAAAAGTTAACGTGTTTTGTGCAATCTCACGGTTTAAAGTTTACGGCCCTTTTTTCTTCTGCGAAAAAAACGTTACAGGACACGTGTATCTCGACATGCTGGAAAATTGGCTCATGCCACAACTGGAGACCGACTTCATCTTTCAACAGGATGGTGATCCACCGCTCTTCCATCAAGATGTTCGGCATTTCTTAAACAGGAGATTAGAAAACCGATGGATCGGTCGTGGTGGAGATCATGATCAGCAATTCATGTTATGGCCTCCACGCCCTCCCGACTTAACCGCATGCAATTTCATTCTGTGGTGTTATGTGAAAGATTCAGTGTTTAAACCTCCTCTACCAAGAAACATGCCAGAACTGCAAGCTCACATCAATGATGCTTTCGAACTCATTGATGGGGACATGCTGCGCCGAGTGTGGGAGGGACTTGATTATCGGCTTGATGTCTGCCGAATCACTAAAGGGGCACATATCGAACATTTGTGAATGCCTAAAAAAACCTTTTGAGTTTTTGTATGTGTGTGCAAAGCATTGTGAATATATCTCAAATAATAAAGTTATTGTAGAGCTGTGAAATTGCTTCAATCATTTGTAATAACCCTGTATTGTAATAATTTTAGGCAACTAATATTTTAACATGATAATAATAACTAAATTTATTGATGTAATCTAGATTGCAAATTAATTTTCACTCATTGTATTGATGCTCTTTAGACATGGTTTGGAATTTATAGAAATGATTATACTGCTACTTTGGTTTTGAATTTTCATTTAAAGAATAATCAGTACTGGACCCATAAGCTTTTTATTCACAAACTCACATTTCTCTGTGTGGTATGATTGTTCTTGACTTTGCTAAGATGTCATTCAAACAGGAAATTTTAAAATGAAACCTTTGATATACTCCTCATGAGTATAATAAATTACGTTCACATAGAGTTCTCTTTATCAATCTGCTACAGTTAAACATATTTTTGTTTAGCTGATATGCCTGCTCTATTTCTTTTGCAACTACTTAAGGTAGCCCAGTATTTAGGTGTTGTAACATTTACAGGAATCTTAACTATTTATGTTTCATATTTTACAAAATGTTTTTAATTTTATGTAAACTAAGAAAATATTTGCAATTCTACTAATGTGGATGATAAATAGATTCTAGGACACATCATTTCTTTTCACCATAGTAATTTTTAATCTTTGATGAACTAGTGCATGCTATAGATAGCATGACAATATCAATTTTTTTCGGTCTGTTAAGAAATTGTATTGGTGTGCATTTCTTGCTTATAAGACTTTGTGTTATAGGTATTGATGATATTTTTATTTCCTCATATTATGTAGATTGCGTTGTTGGTCCCTGCTGTAATAATTTTAATGTGATGTGATAGTTTTATTCAAATTGTATGTGTCTTGTGGCAGTTTTTGTTTTCTTTATAGCTTGGCTCATCTACTGTGACTGATCTGCAGCATGGTTTTGCATCAGTTTTAATTACCTTGGGTTCTCGTGTTTTGAAGTTTCTGCTTATTGGGAAAGTGTTCAAATTTTGCACTACTTATCTAAAACTTGCACTTTTGTGTGTGGTGGGTGGTGTAGATCTATTAAGGATGGTTATTCAGCTCACTGTTGTTTATCTTTATTCTGAGAACCAATGATGTTGACTAGTTCTCAATTGTGAGACACAGGTTAAAACTGGAGTAAGTGTTATTATAGCAAAAACTGAGAGAGCAATTGTTTGTACACTGTAAACATGACAGTTGCATAACGATAGCCCTTTATTGGGATGAATATATGGTAGAGTATCTCACTATTTTCCTCACTAGGTTGACGCCATCTTAATTTCTCAGGCAAGGACCGTCATGCAGGCAGGAAATGCAACAGCCAGTTTCCCCCCACAACAAACCCTGCAAAATAAAGTCAACAAGCAGTGAGCGCACCATGCAAATTGGTTTCAGATTGGGGGCAAAGAAGTATTAATTGCAAGAGTGAAAAAGAAGAAAGTTGTAGTCTTATGTGAGGGATAGTACTAGAAATAGTGGTTGTAGTTGTTTGTGGTTGTGTGTGTGTTTTGTAGAACGAATGTGACAGTGACAAGTTTAAATGTGATTAATGTTAATAGCTGCGGGCGGCGGTGCAAGACAGGGAGTGCTAAAACCAATTCTGCACTTTATTTACTTCTACTACTTCTGGACATAGAAAGGAAGTGCAAAGATCTTGTTCTGGCAGTAATTTGTTATAGTCAGTGGTGTGTCACTAGTGCAGAGATGGTTTCGAAAATATAAGTGTTTCTTCTTTGTTCTACATATCTATGTGTTACTGTTCACTGTGTGAGCTTAGTTGTACTGGATGTAAGAGGGTGGTTTGATTAATGTGTTAAAAAAGCAACAAAAATATTCTTTCATAAACAGCTGACCCTACTTCTCCTAATAGTCTTCTTTGAGGTTTGTAGTATTGGTCCAGTGCTCCTCCAGTGTTTTCATCCCATTGGGAAAATAGGTTCTGTCAATCCGTGCAAAATCCTGGTTGACTGCAAGTACTTCCTTTATCATTGTATGCAGATTTCTTCCCAGCAATCCAAAGTTTCAAGATAGTTAAGAAAGGAACAGGAAGCATTAACTTGGAGCTAAGTCTGGTGTGGAGATTGGATGAGCAACCATTTCAAAGCCCAGTTCATACAGTTTTGCCATTGTTATAACTGATGTATGTGATGGTGCTTTGAGCTGGTGAAGTAGCACATTTTTGTGTGGCAGCGTTGGTATTTTTTCAGCCAACAGTAGTTTCAAACAATGAAACTTGACTGGGTCCAAATATAAGACTGACTTTTTCCAAGTAATGTATGTAGATTATTCTTTGGAAATCCCAAAAATGAGTGGGCATCATTTTACCAGCTGACGAAATGGTCTTTCCCTCCTCTGTTGCACTTTCACCAGCAATTGTCCAACCCCACAATGTTATAAATTTTTTTCAGGTGGTATGCATTACCATATCATGGATGTTAACATGTGGGTGACTACGTATATTTGTTGTTTAGAATGAATGAGATAGTAACAGTGATTTAACTTTCAAGAAAGTGCGATTGTAGATGAGACATTGGTGGAGTGCATTTGAGGTGTTACTTTTAACCACAGTGAAATTACACAGTGCATTCTTCAGTATAAATACTTAAAACATAATAGAAATTACGAAAATATTGCTGAAGTTAGTGCACTTGGTTTATGCTCCCACTGGAATGAAAATATGAAAGTGAATAATTCACATTAGTAATAAAGCATTTCTTTACACCACAGTAATTTTTAATCTTTGATGAATTAGTGGTTTTGTTTAACTAGGCCTTATGAAATATGGGAGTATCAGTAAATGGAAATCCACTATAAAAATATGCACTACGATGTAAAATATTTACACAGTGTTGTACTATCTGGCACAATACCTGTCTATTGCGTCTATTGTGTCTATTGTTTGAGAAGCAATTCCACGATGGAGATGTAGATATCATGACAATATCAATTTTTTTCAGTCTATTAAGAAATTGTGTGCATGTGCATTTCATTAGTATATGTCAGTGTGTTTTAAGTTTTGTTGCCTTTTTTGATTTCCTTATCTTAAGTAGGCTGAGTTGTTGCTACCTATTGTAAGAGTTTTAATGTGATGTGATAGTTTCACTCAAATTGTGTCTTGTGACTGTCTTTGTTTTCCTTACAGCTTGATTCATTTACTGTGACTGATCTGCAACATTTTTTTGCATCAATTTAATTATGTTGGTTTCTTGAATCTTGAAGTTTCTGTTTGTTGGCAATGTGTTCAAATTTTTTACTGATCTAAACCTTGCATATTTGTGTGTTGTGGGTTGTATAGATCTATTGAGGATAGTTATTCAGCCCACTGTTTATCTTTATTCTGAGAACTGATGCTGTTGATTAGTTTTCATTTGTGATACACAGATTAACATTGGAGCAAGTGATATTACAACAAAACTGAGACAGCAATTGTTTGTACACTGTAAACATGACAGTTGCATAACAATAGCCCTCTTGGAATGGGTATATGATACAGTGTGAACTGTGTACACTTTTCAAGTTTTTACCATATTATTTGTCTTGTCAGCTGCAATTAATAATCAGTCTGTGGACACCTGCTCACATCATGATGACACACACTTAATGTGCACTAAGGTATGATTGTAGTTGTTGAAGGACATTAGAGATTTGGATGATTGTTATAGGTTTCTGGATTCTAACTCTTTTCCTCAGGTGGTTGATGCTATCTGAATTTTGCAGCCAAGGAACTTCAAGCAGGCAGGAAATGCAGCAACCAGTTGTCCCCCCAACAAACCGTACAGAATAAAGTCAGTAAGCAAAGAGTGCCTCATGCAAATTGATTACAGGTTGAATTAGGAGCAAAGATGTATTAATTGCAAGAGTGAAAAAGAACAAAGTTGTAGTCTTATGTGAGAGATAGTACTAGAAATGTTGGTTGTTGTTGCGGATGGCTGTGCATGTGTTTTGTAGAACGAATGTGAGGGTGACAAGTTTTAATGTGATAAATGTTAATAGCAGTGGAGGGTGGTGCAAGACAGGGAGTGCTAAAATCAATTCTGCATTTTATTTAATTCTACTACTTCTGAACATAGAATGGATATGCAACGATCTCGTACAGTCAGCCACTTGAGTACAGCTTGTAACCTCAGTGGTGTGTTACTAGCCCAGAGTTGATTTTGAAAATAAAAGTGTTTCTTATTTGTTCTACATATCTGTGTGTTACTGTTCACTGTATGAGCTTAGTTCTACTGCATGTAAGGGGGTGGTTTGATTAGTGGAGTAAAAAATCAACAAAAATGTTTCTTTCATAAAGAGCTGATGTTACTTCTCCTAATATCCTCCTTTGAGGTGTATACTATTGCTCCAGTGTTTCTCCAGCGATTTGCTCCCATTGGAAAAATAGATTCTGTCAAACTGTGCAAATTGCTGGTTGTTGCAATTATTTCTTTAATCATTTTATGAATATTCCTTTCCAGCAATCCCAAGATTTCTGAATGTTGCAGGGACGTGGCTACAAGCACACAGGACTTGCCGCAACCTCGTACCTGTCGGGTAATACTTACACCAAAAACACCAGTAAGCAGGTGAGTGCATCAAGAATATCAATTAGAGATTAATTTGAAAGCAGAGGAAGTACTAATTGCATGAATATAGCCCAATAATCTTGTTTATGAAACATATAGAAATGAAACATACTGTACAATAATTTTTTTCCTGATTTTCCTCTGAACACAAGGATAGGGGTGGGCGAAACAGTTGTTTTGGTTTACAGACATTTTGGCCTTTATCTTTATTTTGAAATAATGAACAAGATATTAGATGAACGTTTATTTTTTACTCATTTGTTTTGTTATATTTATTTGTTGAGTATGGCTTGTAATCTCTGTAACATCATACTACTACAGAGAAGGTTTAGCTATTAAATATTCTGCTACAGATGTGCCCAGTACAGATCTGTTACCAAGTATACTCATTATGCCTATGGATACAGTGGGATTTATGGAACTGCGAGGCATGGCCTTCACCTCAACAGGAAAGGGAAGGGTAAACTGGTTGGGAAAATAGCAGGAACATTAAAGGGGGGAGGCACTGTCATGAGTGATAAAATACCAGTGGTTATAGGGTTCAGAAAAGACCCTTTTTTAGGGTAGGGAGGACAGAAAGAAACTAAATTTTAAGAGAGAGTAGGACTGAGAGAAACATTCAGTTTGAGAAAGAAATCCAAAAACATAATTCTAGCTTATTACATCAGCATAAACAGCTATTGGTTAAGAATTTGCGACAGTCAGCAGATATTTCAAGTCTACAAATTTTAACTCAGTCAATGTGAAATGTCAGCTACCTTTATTGCATCAGAATATTTGAGGACTGAGAAATAAAATTAATGAATTAATTATCTGCATAGATCAGTTAGAGTCTTCGAACCCAGCTGGCATAATCTGCCTCTCTGAACATCATGTGACCACTGGTATAGAAATTTTAAGTGTTATAGAGTTTAGGTTAGCATCTCACTTTTGTAGAGGAGAAATGGAGAAAGTGGGAGTTGCCACATTCATCAGAAACTGTCATAAATTTAAGAACATAGACATTAATAAATTTTGCTTCAAACAGCATATAGAAGCATGTGCAACAGAAGTAGAAGTTCACAAAAAGTCCTTCATAATATTAAGCATATATCGAGCACCTGCAGATAACTTTAATCTGTTCATAAATGACCTTGAAGCTATACTGGCCCATTTAACAACCAAAAACAAAGAGATAGTGGTTGTTGGTGATTTCAATGTTGTTGTTGTTGTTGTGGTCTTCAGTCCTGAGACTGGTTTGATGCAGCTCTCCATGCTACTCTATCCTGTGCAAGCTTTTTCATCTCCCAGTACCTACTGCAACCTACATCCTTCTGAATCTGCTTAGTGTATTCATCTCGTGGTCTCCCTCTACGATTTTTACCCTCCACGCTGCCCTCCAATACTAAATTGGTGATCCCTTGATGCCTCAGAACATGCCCTACCAACCGATCCCTTCTTCTGGTCAAGTTGTGCCACAAACTTCTCTTCTCCCCAATCCTATTCAATACTTCCTCATTAGTTACATGATCTACCCATCTAATCTTCAGCATCCTTCTGTAGCACCACATTTCGAAAGCTTCTATTCTCTTCTTGTCTAAACTGTTTATCGTCCATGTTTCACTTCCATACATGGCTACACTCCATACGAATACTTTCAGAAATGACTTCCTGACACTTAAATCAATACTGGATGTTAACAAATTTCTCTTCTTCAGAATGTAGATTTCCTTAAAGACCCTCCCAATAAGAAGTTAACTGAGTTAGTAACACTATCATTACACTTAATTCCAAGTGTAAAGTTCCCCACTAGGGTAGCCAATTGCTCACAAACAGCCATTGATAATATCTTTGTAGAAAAGACCAATGAATAAAATTATATTACAGAACCAATAGTCAATGGCCTCTCAAACCATCACATGCAGTTACTTCTGTTAAATGTCAACACTGAACAGGATATAAAATCTGTTAAATCTGAGCTCAAGAGGGTAACAATAAGCCAAAAATTGATTATTTCAGGACACTCCTCAGAGACATTCACTGGACTGATGTTTACAGTGCTCATGGCATGAATGAAAAATAATAATAAAGTGGTTACCTTATTTGAACACAGTTTCCCCCCCAAACTAACCAAGGTTAGAGCAAAGTCTACAAAGAAGCCATGGGTTACTCAAGGAATAGGGGTATCTTCTAAAACAAAAAGAAAACTGTATCTGTCAATCTGAAACAGTTCTGATGTTGATGCTATAGCACATTACAAGAAATACTACAAAATATTGATGACTGTAATATGGACATCATAGCAAATATTTTACAAGGAAAAGATAGTCATATCGGATAACAAAATAAAGACAATATGGGATATAGAGAAGGAGGAGCCCAGTAGAACCAGACATGAAGAGGGACAAATAGCATTAAGAGTAAATGATACATTGGTGACAGATGTGTATATTGTTGCAGAACTTTTTAACAAACATTTTATAACTGTTACTAAAAAGATGGGGTTGTCAGGTTCTGTAGATGCTGCTATGGAATATCTCAGACCAGACATTTCAAGTAACTTCCGTAATATGAATGTGACCCTCACTACCCCAGCAGAAATAATGTCTATCATAAAATCTTTAAAATCAAAAACTCTTGGTGGGTATGATGAAATATCTACAAAGTTAATTAAAGAATGTCATTATGAGTTAATTAATATATTAAGGTATCTGTGTCGTTTATCACTGGAATATTTCCTGAGTTGTTGAAATATGCTGCAGTTAAGCCACTGTTTAAGAAGGGAGACAAAGAAATAGCAACAAATTTCTGTCCAATTTCACTTTTACCAGCAATCTCAAAAATTGTAGAAAAAGTAATGTACACTCGGCTTTATAACCATATATCTGGAGGACCATATATTCTGGAGGACCTGCTCACTATGGATCAATTGGAATGAAAGTAAATCTAATCTAATCTATTAGCTTCAGTACGCAGTTGTGGAAATACCAGATCCAGCTACTTGTTATCGTAAACTAGTAGACATAAAACTGGAAACTTATATTAAGCAATTCTACTACATTATGCTGAGCATTCAAATGGAAAAATATTTCTCCTGCACAATAATGAATGCATATTGTCAAAGTTGCATTTCAGATTTCTAAAGGGTTTTGATATTGAGAGCACTGTCTACACTTACAGTGAAAATGTGAATTCATTAGACAGAAAATTGCAGACAACTGGTATACTTTGTGATCTTTCAAAGGCATTTGACTGTGTAAATCACAATATCCTTTTAAGTAAATTAAACTATTATGGTGTAACAGGAAATGCTGCAAAATAGGTCAAATCTTATATCTCTGGCAGGAAACAAAGGGTGTTATTAGGAAAGAGACATGTATTAAGCTATCAGTCGTCATCCATCTGGGAACTAATTAGATGTGAGGTCCCACAAGGTTCCATTTTAGGGCCCTCACTTCTTCTTGTGTATATCAATGACCTTTCATCAGTAACATTACCAGATGCCAAATTTGTTTTGTTTGCCAATGATACAAACATTGCAATAAACAGTAAATCAAGTGTAGTCTTAGAAAGATTGGTTAATAAAATATTTGTGGACATTAATCACTGGTACCTAGCCAATTCTTTGTCACTAAACTTTGAAAAAACACACTACATGCAGTTCAGAACTTGTAAGGGGTGTCCCACAAGTATATGCCTAACATATGATGACAAGCAGATAGAAGACGTGGACAGTGTTAAATTCTTGGGATTACAGCTTGATAATAAATTCAAGTGGGAGGAGCACACCACAGAACTGCTGAAGCGTCTTAACAAATCTCTATTTGCAATGCGAATTGTGTCAGACATAGGGGATATAAAAATGAAAAATCTGGCATACTATGCTTACTTTCATTCCATAATGTTATATGGAATTATTTTTTGGGGTAATTCATCAAGCCAAGTAAAAGTTTGCCAGGCAAAAAAACGTCCAGTAAGAGTTATATGTAGTGTGAACTCAAGAACATCCTGCAGAAGCCTGTTTAGGGAACTGGGGATACTAACTACTGCTTTCCAATATGTTTATCCTTAATGAAATTTGTCATTAAAAATATATCACTTTTTCAAACCAACAGCTCAGTTCATGGAATCAATACTAGAAATAAGAATAATCTTCACAAGGATTTAAAGTCACTTATTCTTGTACAAAAAGGTGGGCATTATTCAGGAACACACATTTTCAATAACTTGCCAGCAGCCATAAAAAGATTAACAACCAATGAAATTCAGTTTAAGATAAACCTAAAGGATTTATTGGTGGCCAACTCCTTCTACTCCATTGATGAATTTCACAGTAGCTTGGGACCTGTGGAATGGTACATTACCTTGTTAGTTTGAGTTGTAAATATTTATCATGATTATTGTTTTTCTGACATGTTCTACATTCTGGAGGACCTCCTCGCTATGGATCAATTGGAATGAAAGTAAATCTAATCTAACCTATTAGCTTCAGTACGCAGTTGTGGAAATACCAGATCCAGCTACTTGTTATCATAAACTAGTAGACATAAAACTGGAAACTTATATTAAGCAATTCTACTACATTATGCTGAGCATTCAAATGGAAAAATATTTCTCCTGCACAATAATGAATGCAAATTGCGTTATAACTGCAGGACTTGTTTTGTGTAGCACTGAAACAGAGATATGATATTAACAACATGTTTCATGAGACTACAAATACTGTGACTACACTGGTAATGAACACCTTTTAACTAAGAAGGCAGTCATGGACTGTGTGGAAACTTTATCTTAGTAAAAGCTGAAACAGAACAAAAGCAATAAAATGAAAGACAACACAATTTCAGATATAACAACATTAAGTGGAGTCCAGTCCTGTCACCACATCATGGTACCATGTTCTGTCAAAAAGTGCTGTTAAACTTGCTCACAAATGCTAAAAATGAAACAGTAATGATGAAAATGTGTTCAAATGTTATTAACAGGTACTAGAAAAAAAATACCCATTTGTGGAAATCAAGGTACTATAAATATTCTCCCACTGCAATGAAAATTTTATGGTGAATCATCAACATTACCTATTACAGGTTCGTGTCTTTCACATGCAGCTGCCTACACTTGAGCTGTTGACACATTCCAGTTCAGAATTCACATTTTTGTCCAGTGCTTCACACTTTAGGGGTAGGGGGTGTATGTGGGAGTGACCTAATCAACTAATTTATGTGTGACAAGTGCAGTGTTTCTTTAACTTTTTTAAGCTCTTTTATCTCCTTACATCATGCAGTTTTAATGTTGGACAGCGTCTGATCATGGTGCACACTTTCCATGTCCCTATAAGTCTCCTGTAGGATATCCAGACTATCTACGAACAATCCCTTTGTCAGCTTTACCAAATTAACACCAAAATTATCTATATTTATGGGTATTATTTTCTGACCACCTTTCACCTGTACACTTTGAGAGCTTCTTCTCACAGAATGACATTGTATCTCCAGTACATTATTATTGCACCTCTGTAGCATCACAATTTATCAAGAATGCTATTCATCATATTTGGGGTTCGTTTTGTGTTTAACCCTAGTCTAATTAACCCCTTGCTTACTTTAACTTCTATTACAATCCCATTGATGGTGATCCAACCACACCGCACATACTACAATGATGGTGTTGAAATTTGTCTCTGGACATGCTAGTGGAAAATATTCTTTGTTTATCATGTATCCTTGCTGCTACATCAATTTACTCAAACCTGACAATTGAGTGGAAATCTGTAAGGGTACGTATCCTCACCCTTTCTGATGTATTGGGTGGCAGGCCCCTCAAAAATATATCTAATGCGCTATGTTTGGCTATCTAGAGCACAACTCTATTTGCCTCCTCACTTTCTCCCATATTCTATGTTTGTACATTAATCATATGTATTCCATCCACAAAATTTTTGACCACCTTACTGTGCTTCTCTGTTACAGTACTCAACTGCTCGAGGGAAAATTGCACACTGTTCTGTTTCTTATATCTTTCCAGGAGGCCATGTTGAAACACATTATATGTCTGTGTGGTTCTTAAATCCTCTGAATACCTGTTATAGGTTTTGCTACCCCTACCAACTGTAACTTTGCAATAACTGATCCTGTGACCACTCTCCAATCTTAACCAATAACTGCAGATCATCCAAAAAGTGATGGTATCCTCAGCTGATTTCTTAAGAGTGGAGTAATCAAATTGGCAGAACATTAATCTCCAATACACAATGAATAAAACAAAACAATAAAAATTGACAATAGCTTATATAATACAATATATGAGTTACATCGCATGTCTCATCCTGAGCCATCAGAAATCTGTGCATTGTGTAATCACATGCTGATATCTTTGCCAGCTACACCAAACTACTGCCACTGAATCAGTACATGGAGCAGAATGATCTGGAAAATAACACAGACTACTTCTCAGGGGTTGCAAATCTTGCTCCCTGTATATCCATGGAACTGAGAGCAAGCCAATTCAGATGGCTGCAGTAAAGTTACCCTCAAATTTTGGTGAATCTCCCACATAGACTTCATGTTCTTCACACACACAAAAATACTAGTAGTTTGCTCTCTCATCCCACTATGTGACAATACTGTGTGCTGCAGTTGTTCTATGAGGAGGCTGAATCTGTTGGCACCAAGCTATAGTTGCCCAGTGGTGTGGGGCCACTATGGTGGAGATGTTGAGGTATAACTGGGTGTTGCGGCTAGGAAAACACAGCTAGAAGATAAAACAATTTTATTGAACTACAACATTCATAGTGCTGTGTGTACACACTCTTCAAGGGCTGTGGCCTGGACGCCTCAATTTCAAATCGAGAAGCCAGCTGCTGGCAGTGTGGCTGACTATGACGTCCATACCCAGTGATTATGTCACTTATTTAGCCCAAGCAACAACATGTGTCTGAGTTTGAACAATGACGAGTGCCAGAGACATGTTGACTGTCAGAATTCTCACAGAAACTACTAGAATCCGAAAGGTGCACTCACTCCAGAGGGTAATTATTGTGGGTGCTGGGGCACTCATCCCAATGTTGGTGTGCTAGCAGTCCAAGCACAACGATATGTACCACTGCCCTCAAAGACAGGAGCTTGGCTGGTGCTGAAGAGAGCTTCCAAGTAGCTCATATGTCACACAGTACTAAGACCTTATTTACTGTACTTGATACTAGGAGCATTTTGGAGGAGATGGAGGCTCTCCTGGTATCAAATTACTTAATGCCCTATAACCTAGTGGCGACAGGCATTGCCCTCACATCATTGTTAGGGCTGCCAGACTGTTCATATCATTCCTAAAATAAAAGAGTTTTTGTTCTGGTTAATTGAATGTATGTTACTCTGATGCAGTGCTTCCAATCACATATGAATCAGTAATTCTGTGACTCAGTGATGTAGTAACCCATTGACCCAACTTGCTGCTGCATTGCACATCTGCTTTACGGCCAGCATTGTTAGGTGTGGCCTCATCCAACTCATCGTTTGTAAATATGTCTGTTCTTGAAATCAGCAATTCATTGCTTCTGTGCTAGTCAGCTGCCCAGTGCTATCAGCATAACAACAGTCAAGTTGCTATTTCCACATTAGCACTGAATATCTAGTGAAGGGGCTACACTAGGATTCACTAAATATATTACCAGTGGAAATAAGTTAACACTCTATTATACAATCCAATGTATGAATATTTATCTACATGTAAAATATTTCCATGTATCATATTATGTGGTGCAATAATAGCTTATACTGTCACTAAGTTTCGGTTAATTTTCCTGCACATAGATCTCACTGTTAATTAGAACTGTGTTCAACTTCCACAACGTATAGTGAAACTTGTGTGTTAGTGTGTTGGCAGATAGTAGAGATCTGTGGTGGATGATTGATCAGACTGCTGTTGTTAATTTTTTTTGTGAGAATTGATGGTGTTGATTCATTTATCAGTTGTAAGGCATAGGTGTACAATTGGGAGGAAGAATATTTCACAAAACTCTAACACATAACAGTAGTCCACTAGACACTGTTATTTTGTCATATTTTCTGAATATAGCTGGGAAGGGGCTCCAAGCAGAAAGGAAGTGCAACAGCCAGTCGACACTTCCAACCTCCACAAAGTACAGTCAGTACTCAGGTCAGTGCATCAGCCAAACCGATTAGAGATTAAATTAGGAGGAGAAGAAGTACTAACCGTAAGACTGTAGCTTAAAAGTTTTGTTATATGTCACATGCAAAGGAAACATAATGTAAAATAACTTTCTGTTGATTGGCTCCTGAACACATGCATTGGGTGGGGGGGAACAGGATGTTTTGGTACTACAGAGGTTTTGGCTACAGTCTGTCACATGATGAATGCAATATTAGTTCAACATTTACATATGTAATGTTTATTATATTTCACATATTTATTTATTTTTATGTGCACTAATTTTTGTATGCCACATTGCTGCTGTAAGATAATTATTATAGTGTGATGTTTCAGTTAAATGATATCTGTCTTGTGACAGTTTTCATTTTCCTTATTGTTTGATTTTTCTACTGTGACTGATTTCTAATATTTTTGTTCATCCATTTTATTGTGTTGATTTCTTGTGTCTTCTAGTTTCTGTTTATTGGGATTATGTTCAACCTCTACACTGCATATCTAAAATCTGCCTTTTCATTTGATTTTGGATTGTTAAATTTGTTGAGTGTGGCTGTGATTTTCTTTGTTCGGAGGACAAATGGTGTTGATTTTTGTTCTCAACTGTGGGACATTGGTAACCATTTGAGACATTGATGTAACAACAAAAACTAACACAAAAATTATTTCTATACTGTAGAAACATTAGTTGCATTACTACGGCTCTGTCAGGAATGGGCATTTGGCATGGAGTGAACGCGTGCATTTTCAGTGTGCTCATCCTACTTTATTATCTTGTCAGTTGCCAGTAATGAACAGTTCTGAGGACAGTTGCTTGGGTGACAGTGACAGACACTTAATGGTTTGTAGGATACAGTTATGGTTGTTCTAGAACTTTAGGAAGTTTGATAACAAATATGTCCATGATATTTCACTTATTTCTGCAAGAACTGTATGTCTAAAGTGGTTGATATTTTCTGAATGCTGCAGGGAGAAACCCTCATACATACCAGGAGTGACACTCCCAGTATCCTCTCACAGCAAGCCCAGCGGAATAATCCCAGAAAACAGGTTAGTGCATCAGGCAACCCATTTACAGATTAAACTGGGAGCTAAGGACTAGTATCAAGATCATGGGACATACATTTTGTTAGAAATAGATACAAAGTGATGATTCTATGAAATAAATTTCTATAGATTTACAACTGAACATATGAATTGTTGTTGTTGGGAAAGGGATGTTTTGGTTCTACAGAACTTTTGGCTACACCCTGTCATATGACAAATAAGATACACTGATCATTCAGAAGATTATAACCACCTAACTAATAGCTGGTATGTTCATCTTTGTTATTCATAACAGTGGCATCTCATAATGGCATGGTAGTAATGAGGCACTGGTAGGTCACTGGAGGCAGTTACCACCACATCTGCTTTCAAGTCACCTAATTCACATAAATTCTGGGGATCAGGGCAATGGCTCTGATGTCACATTCAATCACATCCCAGATTTGTGTGGTAGGGTTCTGATCTTGTGACTTGGGAAGCCAGCACATCAATTGAAATTTGCCACTGTTATCAGGTATCTTGATGATCATGAAGTGGTGTATGCTTTGCGTGAGCCCCACTAGACCTGTTGATGATCACATGAATGTTCCCCAGAGCGTAATGGAGCTGCTGCCAGCTTGTATCTAACCCACAGTACATGTGTCTACATCTACATCTACATTTATTCTCTGTAAGCCACCCAACAGTGTGTTTTGGAGGGCACTTTACTTGCCAATGTCATTGCTTCCCTTTCCTGTTCGAGTTGCGTATGGTTTGCAGAAAGAACGACTTCCGGAAAGCCTCCGTGCGTGCTCGAATGTCTCTAATTTTACATCCATGATCTCTTTGGGAGGTATAAGTAGGGGGAAGCAATATATTTGATACTTCATCCAGAAACGCATCCTGTCAAAACCTGGGCAGCAAGCAACACCATGATGCCGAGCACCTCTCTTGCAGAGTCTGGTACTTGAGTTTGCAGAACATTTCCGTAACGCTATCACGCTTACCAAATAACCCTGTGATGAAACGCGTTGCTCTTCTCTCGATGTTCAGTATCGCCTCTGTCAACCAAACCTGGTATGGATCCCACAGTGATGAGCAATACTGAAGTATAGGTCGAACGAGTGTTTTGTAAGCCATCTCCTTTGTTGCTGGACAACATTTTCTAAGGTCTTTCCCAATGAATCTCAACCAGGCACTCACCTTACCAACAATTCTTTTTATATGATCATTCCACTTTAAATCATTCCATACGCAAACTTCCAGATATTTTACAGAAGTAACTGCTAGGAGTGTTTGTTCCACTATAATATAATCATACTTAAAGGAGTTGTTCCATGGAAGGTGACAGATTCATGCCCTCTCATCTGCATGATGAAGAAGGTATGGAGATTCATCAGACCATGGAATGGTCTGCACTGTGCCATCATACAATGATAATGATCACATTCCAAATTCAGTCGCCATTGCCAGTGTTACAGTTATACGTGCATGAGTCGTCATCTGTGGTGTCCCACCGTTACTAGTGTTTGATGCATTGTTTGTTCAGAAACACTTGTACTCTGTCCAGCATTAAAGTGTTGCATTAGTTCTGACACAGTTAACAACCTGCTTTACCGGACAGCACAACCTATGATGTCCGACATCTGTATTGAGGGGTGGCCACCTAACCCAACAACGGCTGGATGTGGTTTCACCTTGGTTCTGCCATATTTTGAAGATACTCACTGCAGCACTCCCCAAACACCTGACAAGGCATGCAGTTCCTGAAATGCTCATGCTGAGCCTATGGACTATCACAATCCACCCTTAGTCATACTTAGGTAGATCATATGCCTTCCCAATTCTATACACAGACAGCATGCTCACTGATACTGCATGCACCAAGTGTGTGTCTGACTAGCAGTCATTCCTCGACAGGTGACACTTCTGTCAAGCGTACAGGTGGTCATAATGTTCGGATTGATCAGTGTATTAGTTCGAGATTTATATTTTACTCATTTATTATATTTTATGTGTTTACTTATCTGTCATGAGTTTTTGTACTTAAAAGTTTTTCTACAGTGCTACTACTGTCAGTAACAACTGGGAAGTATAAAAGGATGTATGCTGATATGAAGCCAGTCCATACGTACAGGGCTATTACAAATGATTGAAGCGATTTCATAAATTCACTGTAGCTCCATTCATTGGCATATGGTCACGACACACTACAGATACGTAGAAAAACTCATAAAGTTTTGTTCGGCTGAAGCCACACTTCAGGTTTCTGCCGCCAGAGCGCTCGAGAGCGCAGTGAGAGAAAATGGCGACTGGAGCCGAGAAAGCATATGTCGTGCTTGAAATGCACTCACGTCAGTCAGTCATAACAGTGCAACGACACTTCAGGACGAAGTTCAACAAAGTTCCACCAACTGCTAACATCATTCGGCGATGGTATGTGCAGTTTAAAGCTTCTGGATGCTTCTGTAAGGGGAAATCAACAGGTTGGCCTGCAGTGAGCGAAGATACGGTTGAATGCGTGCGGGAAAGTTTCACGCGTAGCCCGTGGAAGTTGACGAATAAAGCTAGCAGGGAGCAAAACGTACCACAACCGACGGTTTGGAAAATCTTACGGAAAAGGCTAAAGCAGAAGCCTTACCGTTTAGAATTGCTACAAGCCCTGACACCCGATGACAAAGTCAAATGCTTTGAATTTTCGGCGCGGTTGCAACAGCTGATGGAAGAGGATGCGTTCAGTGCGAAAATTGTTTTCAGTGATGAAGCAACATTTTTTCTTAATGGTGAAGTGAACAGACACAATGTGCGAATCTGGGCGGTAGAGAATCCTCAAGCATTCATGCAGCAAATTCGCAATTCACCAAAAGTTAACGTGTTTTGTGCAATCTCACGGTTTAAAGTTTACGGCCCTTTTTTCTTCTGCGAAAAAAACGTTACAGGACACGTGTATCTCGACATGCTGGAAAATTGGCTCATGCCACAACTGGAGACCGACTTCATCTTTCAACAGGATGGTGATCCACCGCTCTTCCATCAAGATGTTCGGCATTTCTTAAACAGGAGATTAGAAAACCGATGGATCGGTCGTGGTGGAGATCATGATCAGCAATTCATGTTATGGCCTCCACGCCCTCCCGACTTAACCGCATGCAATTTCATTCTGTGGTGTTATGTGAAAGATTCAGTGTTTAAACCTCCTCTACCAAGAAACATGCCAGAACTGCAAGCTCACATCAATGATGCTTTCGAACTCATTGATGGGGACATGCTGCGCCGAGTGTGGGAGGGACTTGATTATCGGCTTGATGTCTGCCGAATCACTAAAGGGGCACATATCGAACATTTGTGAATGCCTAAAAAAACCTTTTGAGTTTTTGTATGTGTGTGCAAAGCATTGTGAATATATCTCAAATAATAAAGTTATTGTAGAGCTGTGAAATTGCTTCAATCATTTGTAATAACCCTGTATTGTAATAATTTTAGGCAACTAATATTTTAACATGATAATAATAACTAAATTTATTGATGTAATCTAGATTGCAAATTAATTTTCACTCATTGTATTGATGCTCTTTAGACATGGTTTGGAATTTATAGAAATGATTATACTGCTACTTTGGTTTTGAATTTTCATTTAAAGAATAATCAGTACTGGACCCATAAGCTTTTTATTCACAAACTCACATTTCTCTGTGTGGTATGATTGTTCTTGACTTTGCTAAGATGTCATTCAAACAGGAAATTTTAAAATGAAACCTTTGATATACTCCTCATGAGTATAATAAATTACGTTCACATAGAGTTCTCTTTATCAATCTGCTACAGTTAAACATATTTTTGTTTAGCTGATATGCCTGCTCTATTTCTTTTGCAACTACTTAAGGTAGCCCAGTATTTAGGTGTTGTAACATTTACAGGAATCTTAACTATTTATGTTTCATATTTTACAAAATGTTTTTAATTTTATGTAAACTAAGAAAATATTTGCAATTCTACTAATGTGGATGATAAATAGATTCTAGGACACATCATTTCTTTTCACCATAGTAATTTTTAATCTTTGATGAACTAGTGCATGCTATAGATAGCATGACAATATCAATTTTTTTCGGTCTGTTAAGAAATTGTATTGGTGTGCATTTCTTGCTTATAAGACTTTGTGTTATAGGTATTGATGATATTTTTATTTCCTCATATTATGTAGATTGCGTTGTTGGTCCCTGCTGTAATAATTTTAATGTGATGTGATAGTTTTATTCAAATTGTATGTGTCTTGTGGCAGTTTTTGTTTTCTTTATAGCTTGGCTCATCTACTGTGACTGATCTGCAGCATGGTTTTGCATCAGTTTTAATTACCTTGGGTTCTCGTGTTTTGAAGTTTCTGCTTATTGGGAAAGTGTTCAAATTTTGCACTACTTATCTAAAACTTGCACTTTTGTGTGTGGTGGGTGGTGTAGATCTATTAAGGATGGTTATTCAGCTCACTGTTGTTTATCTTTATTCTGAGAACCAATGATGTTGACTAGTTCTCAATTGTGAGACACAGGTTAAAACTGGAGTAAGTGTTATTATAGCAAAAACTGAGAGAGCAATTGTTTGTACACTGTAAACATGACAGTTGCATAACGATAGCCCTTTATTGGGATGAATATATGGTAGAGTATCTCACTATTTTCCTCACTAGGTTGACGCCATCTTAATTTCTCAGGCAAGGACCGTCATGCAGGCAGGAAATGCAACAGCCAGTTTCCCCCCACAACAAACCCTGCAAAATAAAGTCAACAAGCAGTGAGCGCACCATGCAAATTGGTTTCAGATTGGGGGCAAAGAAGTATTAATTGCAAGAGTGAAAAAGAAGAAAGTTGTAGTCTTATGTGAGGGATAGTACTAGAAATAGTGGTTGTAGTTGTTTGTGGTTGTGTGTGTGTTTTGTAGAACGAATGTGACAGTGACAAGTTTAAATGTGATTAATGTTAATAGCTGCGGGCGGCGGTGCAAGACAGGGAGTGCTAAAACCAATTCTGCACTTTATTTACTTCTACTACTTCTGGACATAGAAAGGAAGTGCAAAGATCTTGTTCTGGCAGTAATTTGTTATAGTCAGTGGTGTGTCACTAGTGCAGAGATGGTTTCGAAAATATAAGTGTTTCTTCTTTGTTCTACATATCTATGTGTTACTGTTCACTGTGTGAGCTTAGTTGTACTGGATGTAAGAGGGTGGTTTGATTAATGTGTTAAAAAAGCAACAAAAATATTCTTTCATAAACAGCTGACCCTACTTCTCCTAATAGTCTTCTTTGAGGTTTGTAGTATTGGTCCAGTGCTCCTCCAGTGTTTTCATCCCATTGGGAAAATAGGTTCTGTCAATCCGTGCAAAATCCTGGTTGACTGCAAGTACTTCCTTTATCATTGTATGCAGATTTCTTCCCAGCAATCCAAAGTTTCAAGATAGTTAAGAAAGGAACAGGAAGCATTAACTTGGAGCTAAGTCTGGTGTGGAGATTGGATGAGCAACCATTTCAAAGCCCAGTTCATACAGTTTTGCCATTGTTATAACTGATGTATGTGATGGTGCTTTGAGCTGGTGAAGTAGCACATTTTTGTGTGGCAGCGTTGGTATTTTTTCAGCCAACAGTAGTTTCAAACAATGAAACTTGACTGGGTCCAAATATAAGACTGACTTTTTCCAAGTAATGTATGTAGATTATTCTTTGGAAATCCCAAAA
Source organism: Schistocerca serialis cubense (assembly GCF_023864345.2). Taxonomy (NCBI): domain Eukaryota; kingdom Metazoa; phylum Arthropoda; class Insecta; order Orthoptera; family Acrididae; genus Schistocerca; species Schistocerca serialis. The sequence continues at coordinate 645,673,263 of NC_064640.1, forward strand.
ATGAGTGGGCATCATTTTACCAGCTGACGAAATGGTCTTTCCCTCCTCTGTTGCACTTTCACCAGCAATTGTCCAACCCCACAATGTTATAAATTTTTTTCAGGTGGTATGCATTACCATATCATGGATGTTAACATGTGGGTGACTACGTATATTTGTTGTTTAGAATGAATGAGATAGTAACAGTGATTTAACTTTCAAGAAAGTGCGATTGTAGATGAGACATTGGTGGAGTGCATTTGAGGTGTTACTTTTAACCACAGTGAAATTACACAGTGCATTCTTCAGTATAAATACTTAAAACATAATAGAAATTACGAAAATATTGCTGAAGTTAGTGCACTTGGTTTATGCTCCCACTGGAATGAAAATATGAAAGTGAATAATTCACATTAGTAATAAAGCATTTCTTTACACCACAGTAATTTTTAATCTTTGATGAATTAGTGGTTTTGTTTAACTAGGCCTTATGAAATATGGGAGTATCAGTAAATGGAAATCCACTATAAAAATATGCACTACGATGTAAAATATTTACACAGTGTTGTACTATCTGGCACAATACCTGTCTATTGCGTCTATTGTGTCTATTGTTTGAGAAGCAATTCCACGATGGAGATGTAGATATCATGACAATATCAATTTTTTTCAGTCTATTAAGAAATTGTGTGCATGTGCATTTCATTAGTATATGTCAGTGTGTTTTAAGTTTTGTTGCCTTTTTTGATTTCCTTATCTTAAGTAGGCTGAGTTGTTGCTACCTATTGTAAGAGTTTTAATGTGATGTGATAGTTTCACTCAAATTGTGTCTTGTGACTGTCTTTGTTTTCCTTACAGCTTGATTCATTTACTGTGACTGATCTGCAACATTTTTTTGCATCAATTTAATTATGTTGGTTTCTTGAATCTTGAAGTTTCTGTTTGTTGGCAATGTGTTCAAATTTTTTACTGATCTAAACCTTGCATATTTGTGTGTTGTGGGTTGTATAGATCTATTGAGGATAGTTATTCAGCCCACTGTTTATCTTTATTCTGAGAACTGATGCTGTTGATTAGTTTTCATTTGTGATACACAGATTAACATTGGAGCAAGTGATATTACAACAAAACTGAGACAGCAATTGTTTGTACACTGTAAACATGACAGTTGCATAACAATAGCCCTCTTGGAATGGGTATATGATACAGTGTGAACTGTGTACACTTTTCAAGTTTTTACCATATTATTTGTCTTGTCAGCTGCAATTAATAATCAGTCTGTGGACACCTGCTCACATCATGATGACACACACTTAATGTGCACTAAGGTATGATTGTAGTTGTTGAAGGACATTAGAGATTTGGATGATTGTTATAGGTTTCTGGATTCTAACTCTTTTCCTCAGGTGGTTGATGCTATCTGAATTTTGCAGCCAAGGAACTTCAAGCAGGCAGGAAATGCAGCAACCAGTTGTCCCCCCAACAAACCGTACAGAATAAAGTCAGTAAGCAAAGAGTGCCTCATGCAAATTGATTACAGGTTGAATTAGGAGCAAAGATGTATTAATTGCAAGAGTGAAAAAGAACAAAGTTGTAGTCTTATGTGAGAGATAGTACTAGAAATGTTGGTTGTTGTTGCGGATGGCTGTGCATGTGTTTTGTAGAACGAATGTGAGGGTGACAAGTTTTAATGTGATAAATGTTAATAGCAGTGGAGGGTGGTGCAAGACAGGGAGTGCTAAAATCAATTCTGCATTTTATTTAATTCTACTACTTCTGAACATAGAATGGATATGCAACGATCTCGTACAGTCAGCCACTTGAGTACAGCTTGTAACCTCAGTGGTGTGTTACTAGCCCAGAGTTGATTTTGAAAATAAAAGTGTTTCTTATTTGTTCTACATATCTGTGTGTTACTGTTCACTGTATGAGCTTAGTTCTACTGCATGTAAGGGGGTGGTTTGATTAGTGGAGTAAAAAATCAACAAAAATGTTTCTTTCATAAAGAGCTGATGTTACTTCTCCTAATATCCTCCTTTGAGGTGTATACTATTGCTCCAGTGTTTCTCCAGCGATTTGCTCCCATTGGAAAAATAGATTCTGTCAAACTGTGCAAATTGCTGGTTGTTGCAATTATTTCTTTAATCATTTTATGAATATTCCTTTCCAGCAATCCCAAGATTTCTGAATGTTGCAGGGACGTGGCTACAAGCACACAGGACTTGCCGCAACCTCGTACCTGTCGGGTAATACTTACACCAAAAACACCAGTAAGCAGGTGAGTGCATCAAGAATATCAATTAGAGATTAATTTGAAAGCAGAGGAAGTACTAATTGCATGAATATAGCCCAATAATCTTGTTTATGAAACATATAGAAATGAAACATACTGTACAATAATTTTTTTCCTGATTTTCCTCTGAACACAAGGATAGGGGTGGGCGAAACAGTTGTTTTGGTTTACAGACATTTTGGCCTTTATCTTTATTTTGAAATAATGAACAAGATATTAGATGAACGTTTATTTTTTACTCATTTGTTTTGTTATATTTATTTGTTGAGTATGGCTTGTAATCTCTGTAACATCATACTACTACAGAGAAGGTTTAGCTATTAAATATTCTGCTACAGATGTGCCCAGTACAGATCTGTTACCAAGTATACTCATTATGCCTATGGATACAGTGGGATTTATGGAACTGCGAGGCATGGCCTTCACCTCAACAGGAAAGGGAAGGGTAAACTGGTTGGGAAAATAGCAGGAACATTAAAGGGGGGAGGCACTGTCATGAGTGATAAAATACCAGTGGTTATAGGGTTCAGAAAAGACCCTTTTTTAGGGTAGGGAGGACAGAAAGAAACTAAATTTTAAGAGAGAGTAGGACTGAGAGAAACATTCAGTTTGAGAAAGAAATCCAAAAACATAATTCTAGCTTATTACATCAGCATAAACAGCTATTGGTTAAGAATTTGCGACAGTCAGCAGATATTTCAAGTCTACAAATTTTAACTCAGTCAATGTGAAATGTCAGCTACCTTTATTGCATCAGAATATTTGAGGACTGAGAAATAAAATTAATGAATTAATTATCTGCATAGATCAGTTAGAGTCTTCGAACCCAGCTGGCATAATCTGCCTCTCTGAACATCATGTGACCACTGGTATAGAAATTTTAAGTGTTATAGAGTTTAGGTTAGCATCTCACTTTTGTAGAGGAGAAATGGAGAAAGTGGGAGTTGCCACATTCATCAGAAACTGTCATAAATTTAAGAACATAGACATTAATAAATTTTGCTTCAAACAGCATATAGAAGCATGTGCAACAGAAGTAGAAGTTCACAAAAAGTCCTTCATAATATTAAGCATATATCGAGCACCTGCAGATAACTTTAATCTGTTCATAAATGACCTTGAAGCTATACTGGCCCATTTAACAACCAAAAACAAAGAGATAGTGGTTGTTGGTGATTTCAATGTTGTTGTTGTTGTTGTGGTCTTCAGTCCTGAGACTGGTTTGATGCAGCTCTCCATGCTACTCTATCCTGTGCAAGCTTTTTCATCTCCCAGTACCTACTGCAACCTACATCCTTCTGAATCTGCTTAGTGTATTCATCTCGTGGTCTCCCTCTACGATTTTTACCCTCCACGCTGCCCTCCAATACTAAATTGGTGATCCCTTGATGCCTCAGAACATGCCCTACCAACCGATCCCTTCTTCTGGTCAAGTTGTGCCACAAACTTCTCTTCTCCCCAATCCTATTCAATACTTCCTCATTAGTTACATGATCTACCCATCTAATCTTCAGCATCCTTCTGTAGCACCACATTTCGAAAGCTTCTATTCTCTTCTTGTCTAAACTGTTTATCGTCCATGTTTCACTTCCATACATGGCTACACTCCATACGAATACTTTCAGAAATGACTTCCTGACACTTAAATCAATACTGGATGTTAACAAATTTCTCTTCTTCAGAATGTAGATTTCCTTAAAGACCCTCCCAATAAGAAGTTAACTGAGTTAGTAACACTATCATTACACTTAATTCCAAGTGTAAAGTTCCCCACTAGGGTAGCCAATTGCTCACAAACAGCCATTGATAATATCTTTGTAGAAAAGACCAATGAATAAAATTATATTACAGAACCAATAGTCAATGGCCTCTCAAACCATCACATGCAGTTACTTCTGTTAAATGTCAACACTGAACAGGATATAAAATCTGTTAAATCTGAGCTCAAGAGGGTAACAATAAGCCAAAAATTGATTATTTCAGGACACTCCTCAGAGACATTCACTGGACTGATGTTTACAGTGCTCATGGCATGAATGAAAAATAATAATAAAGTGGTTACCTTATTTGAACACAGTTTCCCCCCCAAACTAACCAAGGTTAGAGCAAAGTCTACAAAGAAGCCATGGGTTACTCAAGGAATAGGGGTATCTTCTAAAACAAAAAGAAAACTGTATCTGTCAATCTGAAACAGTTCTGATGTTGATGCTATAGCACATTACAAGAAATACTACAAAATATTGATGACTGTAATATGGACATCATAGCAAATATTTTACAAGGAAAAGATAGTCATATCGGATAACAAAATAAAGACAATATGGGATATAGAGAAGGAGGAGCCCAGTAGAACCAGACATGAAGAGGGACAAATAGCATTAAGAGTAAATGATACATTGGTGACAGATGTGTATATTGTTGCAGAACTTTTTAACAAACATTTTATAACTGTTACTAAAAAGATGGGGTTGTCAGGTTCTGTAGATGCTGCTATGGAATATCTCAGACCAGACATTTCAAGTAACTTCCGTAATATGAATGTGACCCTCACTACCCCAGCAGAAATAATGTCTATCATAAAATCTTTAAAATCAAAAACTCTTGGTGGGTATGATGAAATATCTACAAAGTTAATTAAAGAATGTCATTATGAGTTAATTAATATATTAAGGTATCTGTGTCGTTTATCACTGGAATATTTCCTGAGTTGTTGAAATATGCTGCAGTTAAGCCACTGTTTAAGAAGGGAGACAAAGAAATAGCAACAAATTTCTGTCCAATTTCACTTTTACCAGCAATCTCAAAAATTGTAGAAAAAGTAATGTACACTCGGCTTTATAACCATATATCTGGAGGACCATATATTCTGGAGGACCTGCTCACTATGGATCAATTGGAATGAAAGTAAATCTAATCTAATCTATTAGCTTCAGTACGCAGTTGTGGAAATACCAGATCCAGCTACTTGTTATCGTAAACTAGTAGACATAAAACTGGAAACTTATATTAAGCAATTCTACTACATTATGCTGAGCATTCAAATGGAAAAATATTTCTCCTGCACAATAATGAATGCATATTGTCAAAGTTGCATTTCAGATTTCTAAAGGGTTTTGATATTGAGAGCACTGTCTACACTTACAGTGAAAATGTGAATTCATTAGACAGAAAATTGCAGACAACTGGTATACTTTGTGATCTTTCAAAGGCATTTGACTGTGTAAATCACAATATCCTTTTAAGTAAATTAAACTATTATGGTGTAACAGGAAATGCTGCAAAATAGGTCAAATCTTATATCTCTGGCAGGAAACAAAGGGTGTTATTAGGAAAGAGACATGTATT